>NC_142164.1:92854323-93199948 GCF_024610735.1 Ursus americanus
TGTTTTGGCAGAAGTTAAGTCCAATTTGATCAGAGAGCTCATCTGTTCCATATATATTCTTTACCTGGGAGTGGAAGGGACCTCAAGCCCGGATCACTACTTTCCTGCCTTCGACATCACGTGTGCTCTTGTGGTAAGAGGAGCAAAGAGGTGAGAACAGAACTGTGGTCTCTACTTTCAGCATGGACTGCAAACTTAATTAGAGTAACAAGTACAGGTGACTGAAAGGCAGAGGGAGGTCGGGAGAAGTGAGGGATTATACCCTGTGACCAGGAGCATCCCTTTCTAGAAGCCGCTCTAGAAGCCCACAGATGAAAGCGGAATTCAGACAATACGTAGGCATTTCCATTTCCAGGAGTCACAAGAGTCAAAAAGTTAGTAGTCTAGCCTTGACTGTCCCTACCTGGCTCGGTTATATTTAAAAGAGCTAAGAACTGCCATGAGGGTAACACTGAGATGCCACTGACTGAAAACCTCAGTCTTCCCCATGCCTCATCCCAGCTTCTATTTCTTACTGACACCCTCCCTTTCATGTTTTTATGTTTTTCCAGCTTTATTGAGATGTTATTGACATAGTATATCTAAGTTTAAGGTGTATAGTGTGATGATTAGATACCTGTATATATTGCAAAATGATTACCACAAGAAGTTTGGCTGACACTTCCATCCCCTCATGTAATTACCGATTTGTGTGTGTGTGTGTGTGTGTGTGTGTGTGTCTGTGTGTGTGTGTCTGTGTGGTCATAACATTTAAGATCTACTCTCTTGGGGCCTCTTGGGGCACCTGGGTGGCTCAGTCAGTACAGCATCTGCCTTCAGCTCAGGTCATGATCCCAGGATGTGATCGAGCCCCACATCCCACAGTGGGCTCCCTGCTCAGTAGGGAGCCTGTTTCTCCCCCTCCCTCTGCCTGCCTCTCCCCCTGCTTGTGCTCTCTCTCTCTGTCAAATAAATAAATAAAATCTCTAAAAAAAACAATAAGATCTACTCTTCTAACAATGTTCAAGTATATACTACTGTCACCATGCTATACATTAGATCCCCAGATCTTATTTGTCTTACAGTTGGGATTCGAACCCTTTGGTCAACAGCTCTCCATTCCCCACCCTCACCCCCACCCCGCCCGCCCAGCCCCTGGCAATCATTATTCTACTCTCTATTTCTTTAAGTTCAGCTTTTTTAGATTTCACATGTAAGTGAGAAATACACGATTTGTCTTTCTCCTTCTGACTTGTGGCTGCAAGCTCTAACCTTGGGCACATGCGCAGCAGTGGAGGCTGGTGATGGGAGTCGGACTGGTGAGGTGCAGGGGCACAGTTGGAGGAGCTAGGTGCAGGTAAGCCCACTGGGGTCCTTTGTGCAGCGCTGGGAAGACCGGGGAAGCTGGTCATTCACCCAGCTCTCCCTTTCTAGCTAGGAAGTTCCTTCCAGGCACAGAGCAGTGCTGGGCTGGAGGATGGGGTTAGGCAGGCAAAATGAAGCTCTTCCCTTTCTCCTTTTTTTGTGCAGTTATTCTTAGGGTTTTTGTTCTACTGTGTTGCTGAGGATTCTTAGGTCGACTCCTGAGCTCTCCCCAAGCTGTTTTTGTTTGTGGCTAGCTGCCTAATCGTTGGTCTTTGTTGGGGGACAGGGGCTGGGGTGTCTTACTTCACCATCTTGGTGACATTACTCTTTTTCTAGCTTTTCGAGTGGAATACTTCTTATCTGTTTTCAGCTTTAGGTATATAAAAGTCTGTAGATTTTCCTAAAAATACTGCTTTTTTTTTTTTACAAGTTTTAAAGTCCATATGAAAGCAAGTCAGAGAATAATCACACACACACACACACACACACACATACGCACACACACATACGCACACAAGGAAAGCATAATGAAGGAGTGGATAGATGCCACACCAGATTTTAAAATATTGTCATTAGAACCCAAGAACTGACTTTACTGCCCACCTGCTTGTACTCACCAAACTTTGTCCCACATTTTTCCTTAAGCTCTTCTTTCCAGCTTATCTCTTAACTCAGGCAAAAGACCTCATGAGCATAGCATCCCTTGATGGAAACTGAAACTACCCCTCAAGCAGTGACTGCCCAGAGGAAGAGCTCCAATGGGCCCAGACCACCCACACCAGTTTGAACTTAACCCTCAACTCATGCTTGGGTAGACAGACCATGGAGTGACCTCTGCAATGACCTACTGTTGCCTTTACCTCATTCTAATACTAAAATCTCCACCCAAGGAGGAGCCTCAGCCTCATTTACATAACATACAATGTATGTCTAGGCATGTTTCCTTAAGGCACATGAGTGACCTTATGCCATCTCTACATACAATCTCGAGTCTCCCCTTTCTAAATGTTCATCCTAATCTTAAATAAAAGGAATCTATTCACCCTTGTTTGGGGAGTCATGGCTTTGGAAGTTATTCCGCATGATCTCCTTATTTGCTGCAAAAAAAGTTTTCTTTGTACGATAACTCCACCTGGTGTACTTTCTGTCTGTAAATCATGAAGGAACGAACTCATGTTAATGCGGTTACAATATTACGAGGTTAATAGAAACCTTCCTCACATCACCTTTAACAATAAATCCTAATGTGCTTTATTGATCTGAAAATGGAAACAAAATATATGTAGGCCTTATATTCCCTATCTATAAAATGGAGAAAATAATTAGGTTAATTATATTACAGGCTGTTATGAGGAAAGTAATGCTTGAAAGTGGCCCACAATAATGATAACAGTTGCTAACATTCTTAGAATATTCAAGGCACTGTTTGTAGCACTCGATAAATATAACATGTATTGCTATAATGATAATGCATTATTCACATGAAATAATTAAAATTGTCATTGTGGATATTTGATTGGATTGGAAACAAAATTTATACAATAGAGATTACAGAAACAAGAGAAGCATGCGAAAGGCAGGGCAGAGATTCAGGAAAAGGTGCTGTTTGTTTTGACAGTCAGACAGCTTACATCATGACCAGAGAGAACGTGAGATAAGGTCTTGGGTTTCATGTGAAAATGAAAGTTGTAACTGAAAACTCCACATAAAATTGGAACTTTAAAATCGGTGTACCTTTGTTGAAATAGGTGATTAGATAAAATCCAACAATAGTTTACAAACACTCTGTTTTGGGTGTCTTTATCTAACCGCTAGATGAGAAAAAGCATTTCCCAAGAGGTAACATGGGCATCTGTTCATCCAGGGCACTCTCGGTTTGCATTATTCCACTTGAATGGATCAGGAACCCCAAACTAAGGACTTTACATAGAAATTAGTCTAGGGACTGTTATATCCCCTAGGATTACTGGTAAAAACAAACATGAAATCATTCAAGAGAAGCACTCATACAATCCAGGCTGCACAGAGGGGGGAAAAAGTGAACACAAAAGCACATAAAGAAACAGTCTATCAAAAGAAAGAATCATGGATCCAATGGTTAGAAAGAGTAGAGCCTAAATCACATGAGCAAATAGTACACAAATGTGAGATAAAATATAAGCATTTTTAACAGGGTGAAGAGATTTTTAAAAATGAATTTGAAATGATAATTTAAAAAAAAGAGATAGTAATGAAAATGACCGTATTAAAAATAACAGGAAGCGGGCACCTGGGTGGTTCAGTTGGTTGAGCATCTGACTCTTTGTTTCAGCTAAGGTCATGATCTCAGGGTCATGGGATGGAGCCCTGTGAAGGGCTCCGTGCGCCAGGTTCTCTCTCCCTCTCCCTTCCCCTCTGCCCCTTTGCTTGCTCACACACATGTGTGCTCTCTCTCTCAAAATAAAATAAGTAAATAAAATCTTTAGAACAATCAGACTTTTAAAAAAATAACAGAAAGAATTGGAAGTTTCTGAGTGCAAAATATAGGCATTGATTTTTTTTAAGTATTCAAATGATGTAATAGGTTGCAAATATTTGCAGATGATGACAGAAATGGAGAATTTTAACAAAGTTTTGGGTAAACTATCCAGAATTCAGCATGGGAAGACATAAGTGAAAACTACAAAAGAGGCATTCAGAGACATGAGGGATACTACGGAGTCTAACCCATATTGTGGGGGGCCTTGTGTTGAATTATATGGCTACCTTAGCCAGCATGCTTTAACTCAGTTCACACATTCCCTCTAACAGCATCCCTTCATTTGCTCTTGGGCCTAAGAGTCTACCATAAGGAGGACTGATTCAGAGAGAAGTCCTGTGCAAGTGCTGGAAGCAGGGTCATGCCATTTTGTAAGGAATCTTTGTATTACAGGTGCGTGGAATGTGGGTGGGGATGGACGTGTCCCATTGGATCCTTGGACCCCTTGCCCTGTGTGGAGTGACAAAGACAGAAGGGTGGAGTGAGGCCCTGGCAAGCACGAGGCCTAGGACAGGGACCTCACTTGATTGGTTTGAAAGGATGTCCTAGGTTGTATAACCCCAGAAGCAGATATTGAGACTACGCATGGAGAACAAATAGTTTATTTATTTATTTAGCAAGATTTTTTAAATTTATTTGAGAGAGAATATTTATTTGAGAGAGAGAGAGAGCATAAGAGAGGGAGGGGGGCAGAGGGTGAGGGAGAAGGACAAGCAGACTCCCCGTTGAGCAGTGAGCCTGACACAGGGCTCGATCCCAGGCCCCTGAGATCGTGGCTTGAGCTGAAGTCAGATGCTTAAGTGACTGAGCCACCCAACGGCCCCCACAAATAGTTTATTTAGTAGGTGATCTCAAGAAGCATAGATAGGGGAGTGGGAGACAGTGAAGAGAAGAGACCAGTTCAGGGGATTTCAATGAAGGGGATCAAGAAGTGCAAACTTCCAGTTATGAAATAAATGTGTCACCAGGTTTAAAAAGTACAGCATAAGGAATACAGTCAAAAATACTGTAATAGCCGATAACGTGGTAAGCATATTGTAGTGTTTATTATCGTTGAATCACTATACTATACACCTGAAACTGCTATTATATGTCAACTATACTTCAATTAAAAATTTAAAATTTTTAAAGAAACATTTTTTTAAATGAGCAGGGTACCACTGTGGGCAATTGGAGCTTAATCCTGCTAAGGACCTCTGGAAGAATCCAGCTCAGAGTTACTCTAACCAAAGGGCAAGGAAGCTGGATTATTTCTCTACTAATTCCTATCCACCATCAGTTGAGAACTGCTCGGCAGGCTTTAACTGCCCCTTCTGGCCTGATCTGTGCAAGGGCTGAGCACTCTCCTACGACCAGAGAAAGCCCGCAAGGAGAAAGAAGTTTTCCATTAAAGCCGTTGACCTACAGGGAGGATTTAAATGCCCAGGGGACCTGGCAGGCCATGGATGGCATCTGCTCCTGTGCAGAATTGGAAAGGACTTTGAGAAAACATGTCCCTAAAAGAGAATGATGGTATGATGGCATAATGTGGCCAGTGAAATGTGCAAGTTTCTAAAGATCAAAATGGTTTCTACCTCTGCTATTTTACATCTAAAGGGATGCGGATACGGATGGATGAATCTCTTAATCCAGAACTGGCTTCTTATTTATAATATATGATAGTACTCCTATTTGTGTTTATTACTCAAATCAAATTATTTTGGATATTTAAGAAAAGATACTATATTATTTTATCAGTACATCTTCAAAAATAGAACTATCTTACCATGAACTCCACTGTTAGGATAGATTCCTTTTTGGTCTGGTAAGGGAGAGAGGCTGGCACCGTGCATTCCTTAGGGTCTTTACTCATGAACGTTTCATGAGTTGGAAAATGTACACTTAAGAATGTCCTTGGCTTTCACTTTCAGACTCAGTATCATTAGGAAGTAAATATTTTTAGGGAAAAGGGAATGGTGTATAGCATTGACACAAGCTTTATACTTTATAGCATTTCCATTTTTGTAAACTATAAAATAGCTAGTGATTCTTTATCTTTGATAACATTAATAATTACTATTGAGATGTTTATATTTCCTATTCTAAGCATTTCATTTCACTTAAATTTTCTATTCTAAAGGTTTTCATTTCAATCTATTTATGTGCGAGCAAAATCAGGCATATTTTTTCTGAATTTCTGTTAATTAAACAACACACTTTGATCAAACAATTCTTTCTCCTGATTTGCTCCAATGAGATTGCCACAACCCAAATACTTCTCTCAGAATGAAAGTAATCAATGAACAAAGATGATAAAATGTGTCTGAAGCCCTTTTTTGCCAAGAGAAAATTATATTCTAAAATTATATTTGTACGTGAGTAGGATGGAATAAAAATAGCAATATTTTGACAGTCTTTAAGAGTAACTGTTTCTCCCAAAGACCAGCTGAGTATGGATTTCAACAGTGGTTCATTGCCTGTCTGTGTTAACACGTAATATTAAATTATAATATGGTATATGCACATAGCAGCATATAATGCAATATATGCTATATATCCTTAATATATATAATATAACTAATTTGGGATTTAAAATATAGTACATGTGCATAACGTAAAAACATACAAAAGTTTGATTTGTTTTACAAAGGATTTGAAGCTGTTAATACTCTTGCAGGAGGAACTGATTTTCAGTGCATTTGAAAACGAAGTTGCCATCTTTAACATTTGATGTGTTAAATGTTTCTCAAAGTGAATTAAAATTCTAGCCAATCAGTCTCATTGTCATGGATACTTGTCTGATTGATGTGGTTGACTTTTTTTGTAGTTTTCCAGAGAATTTCCTTATATGGAGTTGCGTCTCAGGACATTTTTTTATCATTTGCTTTTTATGGATTACTTACCTATATTGGCAATAAATGGAAAGAAAAGTAAAATGGTTAAATTTGTATTATTATTTTTTAAAATTTATTATTTATTGAAGTATAGTTGACATCCAATGTTTCAGGTGTACAACATAGCGATTCGACAATTCCAGACATTTGTATTGTTTTTTATATGGTATACTATCTTAGGGTTGAAAAGTTTTTATAACAATGCTCTGATCTCTTTATGATTATGAAAATGGTAACCTTGGAGAAAAAGTGACATTGCGTAAAAGGAAGACCAGCATAGATCAGTAAAACAAAGGATAGCCTGCCCAGCCAGTGTGAGGCCTTGAAGAAATAGCAAAGCTTTCCCTGGCTAAACAGTGAGGTAACAAGAGTCTTCAATAAAGCATGGGTTATTTTTTTATGGTTAGGTTGTCCAGATTTGTGCCTTCTACCTGTTTTTTTTTTTTTTTTTTTGAGAGAGAGAGAGAGTGTGTGCCCACGTGAGCTGGGGAGGGGCAGAGAGAGAGAATTCCAAGCAGGCTCCTTGCCCAGTGTGAGCCAGATGACGGGCTTGATCTCACGACTCTGAGTTCCTGACCTGAAGTGAAATCTAGAGTAGGACATTTAACAGACTGAGCCACCCAGGTGCCCAGTGCCTTCTACCCTATTGAGCTACATGCCCTGCTCCCTGTAGTAACTCCCATGTTTAAAAAATGGGGTTGTTATTCAATAATCTCTGACAGGCAGATAGTCCACAATAGAGATTCTAGACTTGAAGAAAACTGCAAAGTGAACGAGACACTTTTTATGACAAAATTTATATGCTTCATTCTCTTTTGCCCAACATTTTACATATTTCAGCTCAGGAGCTTAGCTGAGTTTAACAAATAGGCATGTTTCTGAGTGCTTCAGGATGGTAAATAACAGTTACTTGAATGGAGGAAGCTAATTGGCTTCTTGCCATAAATTTTGGAAAAGTTTCCTTGCTTATTGTGGAGTTAGAGAATACAAAATGCGAAAAACTACTGAGGAAGAAATAACTTTATATGAGTATCTCTGGATATATGCTAGATATAAATTATGCATTAGTTTAGATATATTTGCAGTAAAGAATACATACACTTATTTCTGCAAAATTGGATATCCTGTGAGTGGTCTAGAAATGAGATTTAAAGATATAGTTTCTCCTTAAAAATATTAATAGCATACTTTATATTTTTATTTATTTTTGAGCTAGAGAGCTGGGGGAGGGGCAGAAGGAGAGGGAGAAAGAGAATCTTAAGCAGGCTTCATGCCCAGCATGGAGCCCGGCATGGGGCTCGACCTCACTACCCTCAGATCATGACCTGAGCTGAAATCAAGAGGTGGTTGCTTAACCAGCTGAGTCACCCAGTCCCCCCAATTAATAGCACATTTTAATAATTAAAAAAAAAAGATCACTAAATTGTTCTTGTCTCCTCCTCTCAGTTGGATAAACCGGCATCTTAAATTATTTATGTGCTATCCTCAAAAATACAATTTGCACAGATTTAAGAGGGAGAAAAAGAGTCTGGAGTGAAGGGAAAGTAAAATCTCCTAAGATATTATGGTGAAGATAAAACAGGACAGTAAAGGAGGAAATCAATGCTGAAGTCACTAGGAAATTATAGGAAGGTTTTATCTTATAGGGGCTGAAGGATCCTCTGGGGTCAAATTCCAAATTAGAAAATTGTATAACGAAAAAAAAAAAAAAGAAAATTGTATAATGAAGATCAGACCAGAGGGTAGAAATCTCTGAATGTCATGCTAAAATACTAAAAATCAATTATTTATTCATTCATTCAATTAATGTTGGAGAGCCCTTATACGTGTCAGAGTCTGTGTTTGGCAGTAGATGTGACAAAATGAACAATGAAGACAAATAATGGGAGTCAGAAATTGTGTTAGGGAAAAAAATAATTTTCAGTAGATGGGAGATAAAAAAATAGACATGGGGCATCTGGGTGGTTCAGTCAATTAAGTTAAGTTGATTTAGGCTCAGGTCATGATCTCAGTGTTGTGAGATGCAGCTCCGTGCTCAGCAGGGACCCTACTGGAGATTCTCTCTCCCCCTTTCCCTTTGCCCCTCCCCCACCCCCGACTATCTCTCTCTCTCTCTTAAATGAAATAAATAAATAAATAAATAAATAAATAAATAAATAAATAAATCTTGTAAAAAAAATTAGACGTATTGAAATTCAGGCTTTTTCAAGAAACTAAATTATGTAATTTTGAGCTTAATCTGAGAGCAGTAAAGGATAGGAAGTCATTCTCGATAGTATGAGAAAAGATACTCCCTTGAGGGAAAGGAGGAACTGAAGACTGAGGATGGCCAGGTGAGAGATGTGCATCCTGCATTTACGTAGAAGAATACCAAGAGCAGTGCCTGGGTGGCTCAGCCATTAAGCTTCTGCCTTTGGCTCAGGTCATGATCCCAGGGTGCTGGGATTGAGCCCACATTGAGCCCGCATTGAGCCCGTATTGACCCTGCATCGGGCTTCCAGCTCAGCGGGAAGCCTGCTTCTCCCTCTCACACTCCCCTTGCTTATGTTCCCTCTCTCGCTGTCTCTCTGTCAAATAAATAAATAAAATCTTAAAAAAAAAAAAAAGAATACCAAGAAACTCAAGAGTGTGACTATGAAAAGGAAAGATCATATTTGGAGAGGAAGGAAATGTCATCTGGAGTTTCAAAAACCCTTTTTATTGTACCTACTTAGTAATATTTTCTATTTTTCCTCTTCTACAGAAACATGTTTTCTTTATCTTATTTGACTACATTTAACTTTATGCTTATTTTTAAACACAGGGCAATATCATAGCATAGTGAATTTCACGATGTCATAAATTTATTCTTTAAAATAAAATGCACATATTAAAGCAGAATTTGAGTATAATGCTCATGTTCAGTGTTTCCTGTATTTCTCTAGTTGGATGAAATTGAATACAGGCAAGTATACTGAAAATAAACTCATGAGTTTTGGTTAAAGGTGAATTGTTTAATTAAGATTAATTATATGCAAAAAAAGACATACTTACAATAATATTCCCCAGTAGGTATAACATTTTGCTCGACAAAGAAACAGAGAAAATAATAATTCTCAAATTAACAGGTCATTAATCTTCACCTTATGAAAGAACAAAGTAATTTATTTCAAAGGTAATTGAACCTAATATGTGAAACCTAGTACAGTTGCAATATTAGTAATGTAATTGTTCTCATTTTAAATTTGGGTCAAGCTTATAATGTAATGAGAGAGCAAACAAGGAGAATATTAACTTCATAAAAACAAACAGCAGGAAGTGTCCTTTTGCTTGACAGACAGTAAAGTACAGCATAACTAGGCAAAGTTTCAAATCCTAGCACCAGCTCTTACTATCCCCAGCACAAGTCACTGAACTGCTCTATAACACGGTGTTCTCATTTTGGGACAGAGACTATTCAATGAAGAATGTATGATGATATATTTAATGTACGTAAGCCAGTGTCTGGAACATGATAGATGCTAATTAAATGTTATTATTGTTTTTGCTCTTATTATTAATTCATCAGAGTGAAAAGAAATGACCTAGGGGCACCTGGCTGGCTCAGTTGGTGGAGCATGCAACTTGTGATCTCTGGGTTGTGAGTTCGAGTCCCACATTGAGTGTAGAGATTACTTAAAAATAAAAATAAGAATTTTTAAAGGATTTTATTTATTTAGAGAGAGAGAGTGAGGGGCAGGAGCAGAGGCAGAGGGAGAGAGAAACTCAAGCTGACTCCGCGCTGAGCATGGAGCCTGATGCAGGACTGGATCTCAGGAACCATGAGATCATGATCTGAGCAGAAAACAAGAGTAGGACGCTTAACCGACTGGGCCACCCAGGCACCTCAAAATAAAAAATCTTGAAAGAAAAGAAAGAAAGAAAGAAAGAAAGAAAGAAAGAAAGAAAGAAAGAAAGAAAGAAAGAAAGAAAGAACCTAAGCATACTATGCTGTATTTGATTCATCACAATAATTGCAAGCACTGACTTTGGAGTTGAGTACTAATTATATACTTTGAAACAATCTACTTAACCTCTCTCAGCCTCAGTTTCACAGGTTGCTTTTTCCCCAGGCTTCAGTGATTGAGCTTACTCAGAATATTGCAATAGTAGGTGCAAATTTTTATCTTCTGTTAAATGAAGAAATATAACAAGTCTCTCAGGAATGCTAATGATCCAGTAAATACATATCACTAAATTTCTAAACAGAAAGTTCAAGTGCCAAACTTTACTGACTTTTTTCCTGCCCGTGAACCTCAGTACGGCCCGCTTTAAGTAGGTATCTGCTTTTATGGTGTGACATCAGTGGTGCCAAGATGTCTTTGTACAAATCTGCTTTTCCACCAGGCTTATATAGATTTTGAAAGGTCCATATTTCCTTTGGATTTCTACCATTAATTGCTTCAGAGGAAAGCAAGTTGGTTAGCTGATCTGAGTATGCAATAAACAAACATATAATCTAGAAAGAGCCTTAGGGATCAAAGGCTGGTAAATTTAATAGAGTCAAACTTGCCATGTGAGAAGCACAAAACTAGCAGAAATTCTGGGATCCCGATGAGTGCTGTATCTTTATCCTCACTTGTGTGAACATCTGTTTAAGTCCAAATATTGTTTTTATGCATCAGAATAAATGGCCAGCAGTCCTTTGGAACATTGTTCCCTCCAAGCTCAGGAAGTTGCTCCCTAAAGGGAGGCAAGTACCATAGGACTGATAAATGTTAAGAATCCATAAAATGATGGATCCCTTTAAGCTAGGGTATTAAGGAAAGGCAATCCATAGGAGCTAGCATTGTAACTGAGGCTTGGAGAATGACTAGTACATTTATATATAAACTTGGAGGTGGTTATAAATCCAAGGAAAGTGGATGAAAAGAGCAAATTCTCAGAATAGGGAATTTTCCAAATTGACTCGAACACTGAGCCTTTGGGAAATTTGGGGACTTGAGGCTGTAAAGGTATATTCATGTCAGTGATTTTTTGCATCATTCACTGAGTAGTGGGGAGTCATGGGAAATTTTTATGTGGAAGTATAACATAAAAATAGTTCTTTGGAAAATAACTATGGCAGTCTAAGATGAGAAAATATTTTAGGTTTATGAAATCAATTTGGTAGGTATTTGCAGTAGTCTAGCCATTAAGTGACAAAGTTATGAACTAGAGTGGTGAGAATGGATATGGACAAATAGGGACAGAGGCAAAAGAAAAATCGAAGTGTATTTGGTAGAACTTGTATACCAGGCCAGCCTACAAACATTACTACTCCAATTAAGAAGACTCTCAAAATGATTACTCAGACCCAGTTCATTTTGCTTTCACATAGGTTAAATAGTTCAAATGACATCAAATGGATTGAGGATATAAATATGAAGACAAAAATTTCCTCAGGATTTCCATAGTTTCTCAGGGTTCCATCAGCTTAGAGGTCAATGCAACCAATTCTGAGTGAGAGCGGGTGTAGCCTGTGGAAATGTGTATGTTCGGCTCTTTAAATTAATGGTCCAGAGCTGGGGCCAGGTAAACATTCACATACAAAATCTTGCATATCTGTGATTACCACAGAGAATAGGAAATGAGATCATCTACTTAGCTTAAGGAGAAGAAATGAGGCTTGGGAATTAAAGTGCTCAGGGAAAGATCTGAAGAGTCCTTTGGAAACTGCCATGCTAAGAAAACATGAAATTGATGAAAGTATGGCAACGCAGGGGTGAAAAAGACAGTGAGAGCACACAAAATTTTAGGGCTAACCCATATTTGTGCTTTCCTTACCATTTTGCAGGAATTATGAAAAATAGTTAGTAGGGGTATGATTACCCTGGGATAGATAACTTCTGAAAGTTGGGAAGTCAAGTAAGTAAGAGATTCAAGGGCACTTTTGAATAACTGGCCATGAGCTCTGTGCTAATTACCAAGATGACTGTCAGACATTTTTAAGACATCACCTTAAATTTCCAAGGATAATGGCAAGAGACAAGTAAGGAAAAACCTTGATTCTGGGATTGGATGTTGTATTAAAAAAATGATAATAGAGAAGTAAATAGATGATACAGAGAGACAAGTTCAGGTTATGAAGTTAGGATGAATGACAGTAGACTACTGGTCTGAAATTATCTCTGATGTTGTATCTGTGTCCTGTTTGCCTTCTTTTGAGCCTGGAGGAATAGACAACAGATCATTTTTTGGAGATGACTGAGGAAATGTTAAAGGAAATAGCAGTTCAAGTTAGGTAGGAAGATATGGGTGAATTTGAAACCAGTGAGGGGTAGAGTGGGTAGGATGGGCAGGAAGACATCAGAGAATTAAGGAACTGAACTGGGTAAGAATGGTAGAACCAAAGATTGTTTGATGGGAGTGTCCATACCTAACACAGAAGGTGTAGAGAACTAGAGCAAAGAAGGAAGTGCAAAGGTAGTAGACTGAATTCATATACTATCAGTGAGCAAGAGGGAAATTCTAAAAAGGCATAAACATGGCATAAAGTTGGAGTTCTGCTTCACTCCATCATCCTTTGCCACTGTAACAGAACATACTGTAATGTCCACTGGCTCACTCCTCAGCTTCTGATGTGCTTCCCATCAAATGTCACCACCACAGTAGTCATTAACATCTTCTGAAATCTTCCCAGAATCTGAAAATTCTGTTAAGAATTTTGTTTTACACAGTCCATTAAGAATTTATGAAAAAAGGGCGCCTCGGTGGCACAATCAGTGAAGTGTCTGACTCTTGATTTCAGCTCAGGTCATGATCTCAGGGTTAGGGATCGAGCCCCGTAGTGGGCTCTGCTCTTGGCAGGGAGTCTGCTTGGATTCTCTCTCCCGCTCCCTCTGCCCCTCCTGCTTGTGTTCTCTCTCTCTCAAATAAATTTAAAAAATCTTAAAAAAAAAAAATCATGAAAAATAAAACCACAATCCCCGCTCCTCCCAGCCCCAAACCCAGTTATAAAAGAGTATTTGTCTTAGAAAAACTGAGTTAAGGTTTCATTCCCATTCTGGGGACAAAATCCTTAAAATTTTTCATCTCCAGTTTCCATATTCTAAAAGAGAATAGGAATATTCATCTCAAAAATTCGTATAGGGCTTCTATGAGATGAAGTAACAACAGCGGCTGACAGGAGTGTTTTATGAACACTACCCAAGTCTCACTTTAATGTGTCTGCATCTGGAATTCTGGCTTACTTGTTCTACTTCCAATCTATTACTTTACTTTTCTTTTACTTTATAGCATTAGGGGGAAAAATTCACAAGAGAGTATAGTAAATCTATTGTAAAACTTTCAGTCAAGCGGTACCTTCCACCATTTTTGCATGTAATCCGGGGATGTAAATTGATTAAATGAATTTCAATTTTAATCATCAAATGACAGCTCTACAATTGAACTGTTCTTTTTGTGAAGAGCAACAAGTCCCTCAGAATTGGCATGATTATTTTTAAACAAAACATAATGAACCTCAGTGTCCTGCTGTATATAAGGCAGCAAAGTCTGTTACTTATGAGAAGGAACATGAGAGGCACCGTGAACTGTGCATTGTTGAATTAGGAATGTTTATGACAACCTTGAAAAAAGCTCCTGGGCCAGTAGTTATTGAAATGAACAGAATAATTAAATAATTACACTTGATATGCTTTTCCTTTGTATAACCTTTTTTGTATTGGTCTCATTAGCATTTGTAAGGCCGTACATTTCAAGACATGCTTATAATAAGCAAATATAAGCTTTTGACAGATTTGTATAGAAAATTTCAGAAGGAATTTAGGGAAGTAAAGGCAAGTCACGGTGTAATGCGGAGTGAGGGTGGGTTACCATAATGTTGCTGGTTTCATAAGAGGGTTTGCAGGTCTCATTATTTTGAAAAATATTTGCAAAACATGATTATGATAGCTCTGCCCAGGGTTTTCCCTCACAGTTGAATTAATGTTGTCGTTATGCTCTGGAAAAATTAAGCTAGTCAAGGAAAGGCTAATTCCACGTTTACTGATATTACTATTGGAAGACTTGTACACGTTTTTAAACACTAAGTATAATTTTTTTGAACAGCTGTTAACTAATATGAAATAATATAAGAAAACTGGATTATAAATTTTTCACACGTATATGAAAATCTCCCTATCTGTTCTGGTCAAAGATGTGCATCAACGAGTGTGTGTATGTATGTGCATGTACAAAGAGTCTTTAAAAAAAAACGTTGTGCTCATTTTCAATTGTTCTTAAGTATAAAAGAATTATTTACTGATGTTCTGTAATTAAGAAAACCTTGATAAGCACAGTAGTTCTGAACAAGGCTGACATTCAGCCAGTTGTGCTCTGCTTGTTAAATTATTGTAGTAGTTGCTTTTACTATAGCATAACCCTTGCCACTCTAACCACCACAGGCCCTCCCTCAGAACCCTCTGGATCTCCCAGCAATCTGATAACAACTAAGGAGTTATACACAGTGTATTAGGGGGCCTCAGAACCTTCCTCAGGCATTCTTTCAGATTGATAAGAACTCTAATCTATGGGCACCTGGGTGGCTCAGTTGGTTAAGTGTCTGCCTTTGGCTCAGGTCATGATCTTGGGGTCCGGGGATGAGGCCCCGCATCAGGCTCCCTGCTGTGCAGGAAGTCTGCTTCTCCCTCTACCCCTCCCCCCACTTGTGCCCTCTGTCTCCCTCTCATGCTCCCTCTCACGCTTGCTCTCTCTCTCTCAAATAAATAAAAAAAAAATCTTTTTTTTTTTAAAAAGAACTGTAATCTATGCTTCTTAAGTATATTTAATATTATTCTTGGATAGAAAGACAGATATGATATGGCTCCTGCCTCCCAGGAATTCATACCTGGTGATAGAAATAGATATCCATAAATCATCTCAGTACAAGGTACACTCTGATAAACCGAAAATTTAAACAAAGTGCTGGGGAGCATGGTGGAAAGAGATTAATCACAACAGTGTGGATCTGAAAGGTCTTCTTAGGAGATACAGGGTTTTATCTGAACCCTGAAGGATGAGCTGGGATTTATCAGCCAATATGAGTGCAGGAGGGCATTCCAGCAGGTGAAACAACCTTAATTTAAACACAGAGGAGACAATTTCTGTAAATAATGAATAAAGAGGTATGTTTGGAGGGTGTGTGTGGTAGGAATGCAGAGTAACATACAGGAAGAATTTGTGGGGCAGAGTTTTTGTTTTGCTTCTTATTGCAGTGGGAGCCATTGAAGATTCAGGAGAAGTTAAGAGTCGTGAGTCTAAAAATTTAGAAATCTGGAGGTAATGTGTAAAACAAATGGTCAGGGAGAGATAGAGCAGCTGAATCTGGGAGATCATCTAGAGGCTTTGGGTAATAATTTAGATCATGTAACAAATCTTTCCTGTAAAGGTTCAGAGAGTAAATGTTTTATGCCCGCAGGTCATCTGGTCTCTTATAGATACTGAACCACATTGTTATAGCATGAAAGCAGCCATAGACAATACCTAAATGAATGTGAGTGACTGTGTTCCAATAAAACTTTATTTACACAAACAGATGGCAAGCCAGATTTGGCTCACAGGCCTGTTGACTCCTGTTCTAGATCATCAGTTATTAACGTAAGTACCTTATTTTGAGTTTCCAATAAAGCAAACTCTGAAACAGGGATTTGAATGCACATAATTTATTTGGAAGCTGGTCCTAGGAAACACTCTGAAGTGGGCACGTAGGACCCTGAGGAGTGAAAGCCAATAAAAGGTAGAATTAGAAACAGATTACTACTAAAATCTGGAGTACCTCACTGGGGACCTTATTAGAGACTATGTAGAATACCCCTCAGAACTGTGACACTATGGAGTCAGGAAGCTGGATATGTATTCATTGTATCTCATACATCATTATCTGAGGGACACTCTTGAGATATTATCCCCTAGATATTTCTGACATAAACAGGCTATGTACGCTCCCATGACAAAGAATGCCTTCGGACAGAGAGATGCAGGAAAACATTAGTGCGTATGGGAACCACTGTGGAGAGCAGGTGGGCTAGGAACAGTATGTGCTTCAGTGGGTATCATGGCGTATAGGTGAGTAGGGAAAATTTTTAAGAGAAGGTGAAGTTGAAATATGTCCCTTCACTGACCTCCAATCAAGATCCACATGTCTATGGGAGGAACATTTATCTTAAAGCCAACTTGGTGTAGAATAAAAGTAGAATGGCCACTTGAAATGAAAGTTAATGGTAGGTGGAACCAGGTCTGTGAGGAACCGGAAGACAGTTTTAAGAGAAATAAAAGGTAAAATGGTCTGTCACAGGTTGGGTTCCAGAGGAAGCAGTTTTGAAGATGGAGTTTATCATGCAAGATGTTTATGAGGAACTGCTGTTGGTATCATCAAGTGTGTGTGGAGGGGAGGGGCAAAGAGGGTATGAAATAGCAGTGGGGAAAGTTACATGTTGAGCTGTGATGCAGTCCCAACAAAGGCCTCAGTCAGCCTTATGGGGAACGCTACAACTGAGTTCACCCTCCAGAATTGCCCCCAGTCGAGACAAATGGGTCAGGTCTTTATAGCCCTGTGTTGGTCAGTCACTGGAAGTTGGTTTGCTTTGGAAAGAGGCATGATCTAGGAAGAAGCCGTTTTCTTCAGCTGAGGAAAACCTGAGAGAAGGCTGATAGCCAAAAAGACCCCACAGGACTCCCAACAGTCAGGGGAATAATTCCTGGTTATTGCTTGACAGTTTCCACCACAGGCACATTTGATGATGATTGGATAGGGAAAGATGAGGGAGAGAAAAGAGGCAAATACCGTAATGGCACTGAGAGACCCTAAGGAAGGTGACACCATTAACTTAAAGAGGGAAAAAAAAAAATTCAGAAGATAAAATCCCAGTTAAATTTTGAAGTCAAAATCACCTCTTCTTTGCCAACACATTTCAGGAAATGAAAATATGTTAAATAAGTTGACCTCGACATGAAAATATGAAAGCTAATTTCACAAATACCGCATTATCTCAATAAGAGAAAAAGCAGCAAAACAAAGCAAGCAAGCAAACACACCATGTGTGAAGTTCATTTTTCTTAAGGCCATGGCAGAAATGATGTTAATGATATCACACTTCAAGACATGATGAACGTTAAGATTCTTTTTTGAATAATAATAAAATGACCTCACTGATGTGGATACAAATTCTAATTTGAAAAGCTAATTTTATTGTCCATTATTACAGAATTGATACAGAACAAATTGTAGAAATGTAGTACTATGGCCTTTTACTTGAAGTAGTGAAATGTGCAAGTAGATTTCCGTTTTTGTCAGGAAGAAGTTTGTTTTGCACAAGACAGAAATTTAAGTGAATATGATTGGGCCTAAGTGGTTAACTTGTGCTTTAGTAACAGCAATCCTTAAATTTATTTTGATTGCAATGATATAATATGATTCATAAACGTAATTTAAAGATGGTTATAAAAGATGCATGTTCATAAGATAGAGAGAGCTCACTCCTAGTGCAGTATTATGAAAATCAACTTGTACCAATTAGAGGTTGTATAATGTGGTATAACCTGCACATCGTTTTTCTGATAATTTTCTCCAGTTGCTCTTTAATAATCTGCATAGAACTCATACGTCTGAGTTGTGTGTCTCCGGCATGACAGTTCTGCATTTCTTATGAGGATGTTACCCTTATCAGCTCGATGCCCTCCAGCTTATGAATATCAAGGTAATAATATACGTTGAAAAGGAGACCTTTCATAACAATAAGCAGGTAAGTGCTTCAACTTCCAGGGCCACCTTCAGGACCACATTTCTGTGTTATCAGTTCCCAGCTTCCAGTGTTGGGAACAGTGTACAGTGTAGGTGTTTTCAGCCTATTTTTGGACACAGACCCCTTTGGCGGTCTAAAAAATATATACCCAGAATTCTGTTTGTATATAAATAAAAATATATAAATAGCAAAGGAAAGCAATAATTTGGAAATAGTGCTGTCAAAATGAAAACGAAATGCATTTGTGATGTAGTATATGTTCTCCTTAATACAGTGAACAACACGATACAGAGAGTAGTCCCATCATTTTTATAATTTCAAGAAGTGTGACACAACCATTACATGATTTCAGAATACCTGGGGTGTTTACCGGCGACTGGTACTTCTTCCTCATTGGGTTGTTCCCATTCATACTTGAAGGAAATGATACATTTCAGTAACATAAATGTTATCTTTCCCTCTGATTCTTCAGCCCTTGCCAATCCCCTGAGTCCTATACATGGGTATCGGGGGGGGGGGGCAGACCATGGATGCTAGGTTGGAAACCCATGACAGGACCTGCTCTATTGCCCTCTGCCAGGGCCACATCTTATGGGGAATTAGTGCTGACAAGTCAGTCCAGTGGTCCCTCTGCACAGTCTACTTCAATGAAATCCTACCCCTGATGGCATTCCTTTTATGTAAATGAGGTCAGATGGTGAAGGAATGTAAATTCCAGAATGAGAAGCTTCAACTTTAATCCATAGACATTTTTTCAGCCTTTGATACTCTTCTGATAGTATGCCAGTGTGATCCAAGCAGGGGTTTAACCTTATAACTCCATTAGTGGTGAATAAAACGGCTTGCAACGGAGGCTGGGGTTGAGTAAAGCACAAGGAAGAAATATGAGTTATCACTGGCTCTGTCCTGGTCTTAAGAATGAAGAATGAATTAAGAGGCAGTATGATGAATTACCAGGACTTGATGAATGTGGGATTTGGATAAAGTGTCAAAGCTCTCACTGATAATATTTCCTGGCGAGGTAAATCGGAAAGTTACTGCAATGCAAACAAAAGCAGAGAAATGAGAAGTTAAAATATGCCTGGGGAGGACATGTCATTTCTTTGATTTACTGGTTGAGGCAATGTCTAATGGACCCTTATTCATCTTGAACTGAAGTTCTGGGTGGGAGAGTGAGCTGGAGATCTAGGTTGGGAGTGATATGCAACAAGATGCTATATGAAGTTGTGAGTATGGTAAGATGTCTGAGGAACGATGTACAGAATGAGAGAAGAGCAGAAAGGTAAAACAGACCTTTGGGGAATGCTACATGGAGAAGGAGAGAGAATTTGTGAAAGAAGACCCCTGAACACAGAAGACAAAGTAATAGTATAATGTTGCATAAAGTAAGAGTTATAAGATGAAAAAGTTCTGGGGCCGAATGTACAGCATGGAGACTATAGGTAACAACACTCTGTTATAAATGTGAAAGTTTACTAGAGAGTAAATCTCAAAGATTCTGGTTTTTTTAAAAGATTTTATTTACTTATTTATTTGAGAGAGAGAGAGCACAAGCAGGGGGCAAGGGCAGGGGGAGAGAGAGAAGCAGTCTTCATGCTGAGCAGGGAGCCCAATGCGGGACTCAATCCCAGGACCTGGGATCATGACCTGAGCCCAAGGCAGCCGCTTAACCGACTGAGTGAGCCACCCAGGTGCCCAATCTCAAAGATTCTTACCACAAAAATAAGCAATAATAACTATGGGAGGTGATTAATGTGTTAACTCACCTTGTTGTGTTGATCGTTTTGCAATATACACATATAGCAACTCATCACCTTGTGCACCTCAAACTTACACAATGTTATATGTCAGTGATATCTCAATGAAGCTGGGAAAAAGAGGAAGGATTCGCCAAACTGTCTTCCAAAGTGACTGTAACATTTTGCTGTCCCACCGGCTGTGACTGAGAGCTCCCGTTGCTGCACATCCTTGCCAGTATTTTGGTGTTGTGAGTGTTCTGAATTTGGGCCATTCTAACATGTGCGTAGTGATATTTCACTGTGGTTTTAATATGCATTTCCCTGATGGCATTCGATGTGGAGCATCTTTTGATAGGCTTATTTGCCGTCTGCATATCTTCTTTAGTCAGGGTCTATTATGGTCTTTGGTCCATTATTAACGTAGTTGTTTGTTTTGTTATTGTTGAGTTTTAACAGTTACTAAATAACAGTTCTTCATCTGATGTGACTTTTGAAAATATTTTCTCCCGGTCTTTGGCTTGTCTTCTCATGTTCTTGACAATGTCTTTCCTAGACCAGAGTTTTTCATTTTAATGAAGTCCAGTTTATCAATTATTTCTCTCATGGATCATGCCCTTGGCGTTATGTCAAAAAAGTCACTGCTGTACCCAAGATCATTTAGAGTTTCTTCTGTGTTATTTTCTAGGAGA
Organism: Ursus americanus; assembly: GCF_024610735.1. Classification (NCBI taxonomy): domain Eukaryota; kingdom Metazoa; phylum Chordata; class Mammalia; order Carnivora; family Ursidae; genus Ursus; species Ursus americanus. Next base: position 92,875,207 of record NC_142164.1, read on the forward strand.
TTTATAGTTTTGGGTTTTACATTTTGGTCTGTGATCCATTTTGAGTTTATTTTTGTGAAGAGTGTTAAGTTCTGTGTCTAGATTCACTTTCCCCATGTGGATGTCCAGTTGTTCCCACACTGTTTTTTGAAAAGACTATCTTTGCTGCATTATGTTTCCTTTGCTTCTTTGTCAGAGATCACTTGATACTCATGTGGGTCTATTTCTGAGTTCTACATTCTGCTCCATCCACCTATTTGTCTTTTCTTTCACCAAAACCACACTGTCTTAATTACTATAGCTTGATAGTAAGTCCTGAAGTTGGGTAGTATTGGTCTTTCAAATTTATTCTTCTCCTTCAATAGTGTGTTGGCTATCTGTATCTTTCTTTTTCTTTTTAAAGGAAGCCCTAGGCCCAATTTGAACTTGAACTCATGACCCCGAGATCAAGAGTTGCATGCTCTACCTACTGAGCCAGCCAGGCATCCCTCTTTTGCTTTTCTGCATAAATAAGAATCAGTTCATTGATATCCACAAAATAACTTGAATGGGTTTGATTGCGATTGTACTGAATCTGTAGATACAGATTATTTGGAAAGATTATGCTGTAAAAGTTTAATATGTTGATCTTGGCTGATGGACCACATTATTTCCAAATGTTAAACAACAAGACTATTTTCATAGAGCATTTACTTATAGTGGCAAGTCTTTAACTGTTCTAGCACACTACATGGACGTAGTTCAATGCTGTCCACAAGCTGCTTTAACTCTATTTACTCCACGTTACAAAGCTAGATCCTGAGAAGTCACAATTAAGGTGAATTCCAGTTATACTAGTAAATTTAATCTCTACCCTGAACATTCTTCTTCTTTTTTTTTTTTCTAAGATTTTATCTATTTATTTGAGAGAGAGAGCATGAGTGGAGGGGAGGGGAGGGAAGTGGAAGGGAGGCGAACACTTAAGTTACGTTAAGGCAGACGTTAAGGTGACTGAGCCACCCAAGCGCCCCTACCCTGAACATTCTTAATACAGTAGTCTGAAATTCAATCCTATTACTCGTGACCTTTGATAGTAACAGTCAGTTAAGCTTGTAGCTCCAGAAGATAAGAATGATCAATTTTAACATAATCAACAAACACCTTATATTTTTGTTCAATAGGAGCTGTAAGTGGTTTTTCACTTGCTGAAAAGTGATTGTATTCATTTAGTTCTTGCAAGTGTGAATTATAGCTAAAACACATTTCAAAAAATTTGCAATTCAGAAGTTAGCACACTGGAAAGAGATCTATTATGACATTGGCACAAGAAAGCTTCATCCAAACAATTGCAAACAAGCTTTTATTCAGCTTTGGTAAAGACTTGACATCAGAAAACTTCTGTTTAATGTCTAAATAAAATGTTTAATGTGAGCACAATAAAGTTCTTCTTATGTTAGGCCTACATTAAAGCAAGATAGAAATAGTTTTTATAGTCAACATTCTGCCACTCTCTGAAATGATACACTTTTCAGAAAGATATTTATTACCAGTTGCCATCTTTAAAATGACAAATTCAATTCAAAATCTGATTTCTAATATTAAGTGTAATGAGAAACACTACTCGCCCCGTACATTTTTAAAAAGTGATGCCGAACAAAAGAATTATCATTTAATTTTGTATGTTCATTTAACTTTGGGAAGGATATTTATGTTACCCACCACATCATAATGGCAAAATGGTATGTCTCATACTTTGCAATTTCCTATTTAACTATTATTGCAAAACGAATATATTCAGAAGCCAAACAATTTGGTTTTCAATGCTCTCTTAAAATACCCCTTTGAAAACATTTCAAGGTAAAGCAAAGGTTATATATTTCAATTGATTTTTAGCATTATCCTTGTTCTTAAGACAATATCCCATAATCACAACAGTTCACCTAAGAAAAATCTTTTTTTAAAAGATTTCATTTATTTGTTTTAGAGAGAGAGAGAGCACTTGAGAGGGAGGAGAAGTGGAGGGAGAGGGACAAGTGGACTCCCCGCTGAGTGGGGAGCCTGAGGTGGGCTCAGTCCCACCACTCTGAGATCATGACCTGAGCCAAAATCACGAGTCAGAAGAAACTCAACTGACTGAGCCACACAGGTGCCCCCTGAGGAAAAATTTTTTTAAATACAAAGCATTTATAACCAGCTTATTCCATTTTTACTTTTATAAAATATATTTTAAATATTATTTTCTGAAGTATCAATAAATGAAGAAATTCTTTCCTTTCTTTTTAAAGATTTATTTATTTATTTTAGAGAGAAAGAGAGAGAGAGAGCGCTTGGGGTAGGGAGGGAGGGGCAGAGAGAGAGAGAATCCTGAAGCAGACACCGAGCTGAGCGTACAGCCAGATGAGGGGCTTGATTCCAGGACCCTGAGATCATGACCTGAGCCAAAATCAGGAGTTGGCAGCTTACTGAGCCCCCAGGCATCCCCTTTTCTTTCTTTTTAATGAGAGATCTTTGAGATTTCTCTTCCTTCTTGAAAATACACCAAACTATATCTTACATCCTGAGCAAGCCATCCTTTAATTTTTGTCATTTAAATGATGTGCGGGTATTTCAGGACTTCCAACAGTATTGTAATAACTAAGAAGCACTTTACACAAATTCCAGTTTTAGTTTTTTTTATGTATCATAAGAATATGTAATATTTTCTTAAAAATGATTTTTTAAAAATCAAAGTTCATCATCAAAATATGATTGCTTCTTATAATCCCATGTTATGTAAGAAACAGACTCTGAATCTCCTACCCTGGGCCAAGTTATTCAACCCCTCCAATCCTCAATTTCCTCATCCATGGAATGATAATATAAATAGTGCCTACATAATCGGCTGTTAGGCCACCAATGGGTGATAGTGCTATGAAGCCCCTAACACAGAATATGCAGAAGGCACTAAATAAATGTTAGGTCTCCCGATTATGTTATGCAGTTGGATAAACATGACTTCGACTCCCAATTATATTATTCTCTGGTTATGTGACCTTGAATTATTTACTTAACCTCACTGAATATCAGGTTTCTTATTTGTAAAAGATAATATTTAACCTTTCGGGATGGGTATGGGCAGTAAATGAGAATAAATGAAATGTGCTAATCTCGTAGAGGCTCAATTAATGTTTATCACTCTTATTTAATATGCTAACTCCCATCTCCACCCCATCTCTGACCACATTTTGGGAAAACAGAGTTTTCAACATTGAAAAAATCATGTAGGGGACATTGTTTACATGTTAGTGCTGTGTTAATTGAATTTTACTTTTTTTTTAAGATTTTTAAAAATTTATTTATTTGAGAGAGAGAGAGAGAGTGTGTGTGCATAAGCCAGGGGAGGGGCAGAGGGTGAAGGAGAGGGAGAAGCAGACTCCCTGCTGAGCATGGAGCCGGACACTGGACCCTGGGATCATGACTTGAGCTGAAGTCAGAGGCTTAATGACTGAGCCACCCAGGTGCCCTTGATATTTACTTTTTAATCTTCAAATAAAGCATGCCCTACAGAAAGTCTGTTTGAGAGCTGGCCTAGAAGATGCACAGTACAAATGTAAAATCTACCACTTGTATCTCTGGAAAAACTTTGTGTAGTATTCTGCTCGTGGGGATCAGTTTCATTTTTCCATATCTTCTAATAACTACGGAACAATACATGGCTCCTTTTTTAAGAGTAAGTACTAACACCAGGATGCTTGGGTGGCTGTCAGTTAAGTGTCTGACTTCTGCTCAGGTCGTGATCTCAGGGTCCTGGGATGGAGTCCATCATCGGGCTCCCGCCTCAGTGGGGAGTCTGCTTCTCCCTCTCCCTCTGCCCCTCCCCCCACTCATGCTCTCTCTGTCTCTGTCTCTCTCTCAAATAAAAAAATAAAATCTTTTAAAAAAAAGAACTAATACCATATGTATGTATATGTATATATGCATGTATTTATGTATATATGTATATTTATTATGTATATATATGTATACATCTGTATACATACATATATATTCTTTTCTAATCCTCAAGAACATTTGATATAGGTATAATTATTTCTACTGTTTTATAGAAGAAGAAACAGGGGCACAAAAGAGCTTAAGTGAGTTGTTGACATTCACATAATTTGTCAGTGGCAGAACTGAGATTTGAATTATGGCAGTTTGTTTTTAGAATCTTCGCTTTGTATTTCTGTGCTGTACTGTCTCTCTTTAATGCTGAAAGAAGCCTAGTGACACTCTTTTCTGGTTATTGTGGCACGGCACTCTGAGCAGCAGAGTCTCCTCCCATACCCCATACTAGGCTGTGTGGGAAGTCCTACATGGGAACCAGTGCAAGCGCTGGAAGTTTTAAGAGATGGTGGAGCTGCAGATCGGCTTGAAGAACTATGACTTTCAGAAGGACAAACGCTTCTCTGGCACCATCAGGTTTAAGTCCAGTCCAGGCCCCAAGTTCTCCATATGTGTTCTGGGGGACTAGCAGCTCTGTGATGAGGCCAAGGCTGTGGATATTCCCCACATGGCATGCAAGTGCTGAAGAAACTCACCAAGGATAAAAAATTAGTCAAGAAGCTGGCCAAGAAGTATGCCTTTTTGGCTTTAGAATCTCTGATCAAGCAGATCCCATGAATCCTCGGCCCAGGCCTGAATAAGGCGGGCAATTTCCCTTCCTTGCTGACCCACAATGAGAACATGGTGGCCAAAGTGGATGAAGTGAAGTCCATAATCAAATTCCAGATGAAGAAGGTGCTGCATCTGCCACTGGCCATTGGCCACATAAAGATGACTGATGAGGAGCTTGTGTACAACATCCACTTAGCTGTCAATTTCCTGGTGTCACTGCTCAAGAAGAATTAGAAAAACAGCTGGGCTTTATATATCAAGAGCTTCCGGGGCAAGCCCCAGTGCCTGTACTAAGACACAACTTAATAAATCCTAGTGCTGGGGCACCTGGGGGCTCAGATGGTTGGGCGTCTGCCTTCAGCTCAGGTCATGATCTCCAGGTTCTGGGATCGAGCCCCATGCTGGGCTCTCTGCTCAGTGGGGAGAATGCTTCTCCCTCTCCCTCTGCTGCTCCCCCCTGCTTCTGTGCGCGCTCTCTCTCTCAAATGAATAAATAAAATCTTTAAAAAAATAAAATTAAAATTAAAAAAATAAATCCTAGTGCTACCATTAAAAAAGAAATGAAGGAAGGAAGGAAAGAAAGAAAGAGAAAGAAACCTACTGACCATAGCACCACAGAAAATGCTAAGGTATTATCTAATGTAAGATTTTTCTTTTTCTGTCTTCTCTTTCTTCTCACTATTCTCTTCTTAGTTTGGCAGGCAAATGCCTAAAAGCTATGGCCAGATGGTTATACATCCCTTTTTTGAAAACTCTCTAACATGATACATGTATATGGTGGATTTTGGACTCCATCTGTCTTCCACCTTCTCCTAGTTTGTCTCACTGAGAAAGCCAGGAAGCATAACGTCAAAGTTGGTCTGAGATCGCATTTGTATTTTGCTGTCCTGTTCCCATCACCAGTGTGGTCTGTCACATAGATGTAGAAGCATAAAAACCAATCAGGTACTCCTGGTTTTTCTTTTTCTTTTCTTTTCTTTTCTTTTCTTTTCTTTTCTTTTCTTTTCTTTTCTTTTCTTCTTTTTCTTTTCTTCTCTTTTCTTTTTTCTTCTCTTCTCTTCTCTTCTTTCTCTTCTTCTTTTCTTTCTTTCTTCTTCTTCTTCTTCTTCTTCTTCTTCTTCTTCTTCTTCTTCTTCTTCTTCAAGATTTTATTTCTTTATCTGACAGAAAGAGAGCATGAGAGCACGAGCAGGGGGAGCGGCAGAGGGAGAGGGAAAAGCAGCCTCCCCCTGAGCAGGGAGCCCCATGTGGGGCTCAATCCCAGGACCCTGGGATCATGACCTGAGCTGAAGGCAGACACTTAACCAGACTAAGCCACCCAGGCGCCCCAGCCCCAGCCCTAGGTGTTTCAGCTGTTGGTCGCTACAAACCATTTCATTGCTCTTTTAGAGGACAGGAATGAATTGCAAAATCAAGGCTTTGAGATACTTCAGAGAAAGGAGAGTAGATTTGCTTGGATCCTGTCATGGTCCTTTGGACTCTTCTCTTTGCTTTTGCTTTTTCCATCTCTGCTCCCCCAGGTGGCTCTGATGTTTCATGGTAACTCCAGCCACCTTCATGGTGTTACCCTCCAGGGCTGGTGAGTGCTTGACCTCTTCTTCCTGCTCTCATCCTTCCAATCAAGATAAGTTCTTTTTTTGTTTTTTAAGATTTTATTTATTCATTTGAGAGAGAGAGAGCCAGAGAGAGCACAAGAAGGGGGAGATGCAGAGGTAAAGGGAGAAGCAGATTATCTACTGAGCTGGGGGCCCAAAGCAGGGCTCGATCCCAGGATCCTGAGATCATGACCTGAGCCAAAAGCAGATGCTTAACCATCTAAGACACCCAGGCGCCCCAAGATATGTTCTAATTGTAGCCCCAGATGATTGGCTAGACATAAATTCATTCATGCTAATGAATCAATGAATGATGACGTATTCTGTGTTTTCTGTTTTTACATAAGATGATCTGTCCTTTACCTACCAGGGCAGCACTGGCCTCCAGACCAATACCTGGCATACAGCAGCAGGAATCCTGTCAATAGTGAGTGGAGGAAGAGATACAGTTCCAAAATAAAATTGTTTCTAAATATTAAAAGATGTATTCAGTAGTGCAATAATAGGAGTGCAATTAAATACAAGAACACTATCAAGGAAGATATACAAACTGAAGGAAAGCATAAATTTGACAACTGTATCTACCCTGTCAGGCCGAAGGAAAGACACTCTTGCAACTCCACTGTTTACCATGAAGCCCACATTTAATTGGCACAACAGTAATTTGCATTCTTGATTATGTGTTAGAGACATAGTTCTTCCTGAGAGTGCGAGACAGGCTGTAGATGCTCTATTGAATATAAATTCAAGTTGCTTTAGGAAGAAGTCTCTAGTGGCTGATGAATCCACTCTTGACATTTTGTTTAAACTCTTTATATCTGAATGTTGAACAACCAGGATATATTTTGCATTTAGATTGAGAAGATAAAACTCTTTGTGTGTATGAATGCTGTGTGCATGTGCATGCGTTTGTGTGTCTCTGATATGTGTGTGTGTCCCCTATTTGGCCAATCAAAACGAATGTGTGTATGTTGTGAGTGGTTATTTATAGTCAAATGAAAAGGTGATTTGACAAGCTTTTTTCATGTAAGGCATTTATGTAAGAATCTCAGATATAGGGGTTTATTATAAACTATTTTATTTATACATCATGCATTTTTTTAGAAACTCTTTCAAATTCAAAGCACCCTTCAAAAATGCTTTTCTAATATGTGAGTAATTAAAGATAGCCTATTAGAATTAGTAGGATGAGAAGATTTTTGAGCAATTCTGAAACTTTAAAACTGAAGGCTTTACATGGAAACGTAGAAAGTCACTACCTCAGTGCAGTGGATCCAAACAGATGAGCACAATTGCATTTGACACTTATGAAACGTACTTGATGTATTAGTCAGGGTTCTCTAGAGAAACAGAATCCATAGGATATATGTAGATTTATAGAAAGAAATTTATTTTTAGTTTTTAAAGGTTTTATTTATTTATTTGACAGAGAGCGAAAGAGCACAAGCAGGGGGAGCTGCAGGCAGAGGGAGAGGGAGAAGCAGACCCCCTGCAGAGCAGGGAGCCAGATGTGGAGCTCTATCCCAGGACCCCGGGATCACGACCTGAGCCAAAGGCAGATGCTTAATCGACTGAGCCACCCAGGCACCCCTAGAAAGAAATTTATTATGAAGAATTGGTTCATGCACTTATGGAGGCTGAGAAATCCCATGGCCTGCCATTTGCAGGATGGAGGCTTGGAAAAGCCGGTGATGAGTTTCAGTCCAAACCCAAATGCCTGAGAATCAGAGGAGCCAAAGGTGTAAGCCCCAGTTGGAGGAAGGCCAGAGAACCAGGCACACTGATATTGGAGAGCAGGAAAGAAAAACATCCCAGCTCAACCACAGAGCAAATCCATTCTTCCCCACTTTCTGTTTTTTTTTTGGGGGGGGTTGTTTTGTTTTGTTTTTTTGAGGGAGAGAGAAAAGAGAGAGAGCGTAGAGGGCACGCGGAGAGAGAGGGAGAGAGAATTTTTTTGGGGGGGGTTGGGGGGGAGAGAGAATCTTAAGCAGGCTTCATGCTCAGCACAGAGCCTGACGCCAAGCTCAAACTCACAACCCTGAAATCAAAAGTCACATGCCCCACTGATTGAGCCAGCCAGCACCCCCCCCATAAATAGTCCTTTTCAAACCTAATTTTAAAAATTTTATTATTTATTTGTTTATTTACTTATTTTTAAAGATTTATTCATTTATTTTAGGGAGAGAGAGAGAGCGTGCATGCTCACAAGCAAAGGGAGGGGCAGAGGGAGAGGGAGACAAGTAGACTCCCCAATCAGCAGCAAACCTGATGCAGGGCTCGATCCCAGGACCGTGAGATCATGACCTGAGCCGAAATCAAGAGTCCAATGCTCAACTGATTGAGCCACCCAGGCGCCCCTTTAATTTGTTAATTTTAATTTAATATTCTCTTCTCTTAAAGAGGCTATATAAATCAGGCAACCTTCAAGACCCCCATACTCCAGAGCAAGTACCTCGTATTGCAAGTGGAAGAACAGTCTTGCCTTTGGTGTAACATCTGCTGCATACTTAAGCCTCTTAAACAGAACTGACAATTTATCCAGATACGTACTGTGCTTTTTCATCTGGTAGCTATTTTGTCAACACTGCTGGTACAGAGATGGACCTAGGCTGAAAGCAATGAGGGACAGTGTAGTTAAGTCTCCAATTCTAGTAAGTGACTTGTGAAGAATGTAAATATACTGTAATAAAGCTTATAAAATATTGACCTTGCTCTTTTCATCCATTTTGTAATATGTTTATAGTAGCATTGAATAACAATGTATATACATTTTAAGCTGTGTATATTGTTTATAACTGACAAGGAGAATCTATTATGCTGTCATCACTACAGTGACAAACATGGTGTAGTTCAATATAGAGGATAGAATATTAGCATTGGATCAGACACATCTGGTTCAAACTCTGGTTCTTCCTCTTACTTATTTGACTCTGAGCAAATTGTTTTACCCCTGAGCCTTTGTTTCCTTCTCTATAAAATGAGGATGAAAAATAGCTATCTTGAAGAATGGTTGAGAATTTTAAAAGAGATTTTATAGGTGATTCCAATATTTGGCTCCCAGCCATGATGGGCAGTGAAGTGGTGCATTCTGGGTATTATTATTACCAGAGATCCTTTCCATTGAGGAGGATTACTGAGTTATTTTAGGATTACTCTCTCTGTAGAACGGGGATGTCTCTACTTCCAGGTAGAAGCAAGATTTTCTTTCTGTAAGCTGTCAAATAATTCTTTTAACTCTGTCCTAGAAAATAGCTTTATGTCATACTACCACTGAAGACGTTTTGACAAGATCATCTAATTAGGATGGCTTGTACTGTGATAAGCAATTAAAATTGCTCCCTTGTTTTCATGTTTAGCTTCTGCGGTAAAAGATTTATAGCCCTACTGTCTTCTTTTTGGCAGGCCAGTGCATGGTGCTCTTCACAAGAGCTTAGCATCAATTCTCATAATTAAGATTCAATGAATTAGCCGTAACTGAGTAACACAGCACACATCGACATATAAAAATATAGTCGCCATGTAAATATATTTATAAAATGTCTGTAGGTCAAATTTCTGCCATTGGCTCAACTTTCATTCTTTTTTATAAGAGATTCTGCTTTGGGCCTAGGTGGCCGTATTTGGGGTAGATGACTTTACTCCCTGTGGCCATGGCTGATTGGACCAAGAGTGGATACTTGACAACCAGAATACCTCTCTCGGGAATTTGGAATAAGGGCATGTTAGGCTGTATTTGCCGATAGCTGACCTGAAACCTAATGTATCAAAGCTACACTTGGCACTCCAGAGTTGAAAGCTCTATACAAGCCAAAGTTAGGGGTTAGTAACTCCTAAGTATCTTCAGAGGAAGATAGTGTTCAGAAAGGAGGCTGGGGTAGGTTTGGAGAGTAAAAACAAATGTAGGGCACCCTGTGAATGAGAGAAGGAAGGTGAGGAGAGCGCGAGGGCAAGAACAAGAGCCAGAAGAGTGAAAGATTGAGATCGAGAGACCATATGCCTGATGGTTTTCTAGTTTCTGTAAGATTCAGCTACACTTCCAAATACCGGGCCCTGTCAGATTCTCCCCCTACTAGAGAGTAAAATAAATTCTCTACTTACTTGAACTAGTTTCGGTGAGTCTCTGTTTCTTATAACCATGTGATTGCTACTTAGAATTATACCAATTATATATTTCATATCTGCACAGGGTCTGAATTAAGCTAAGCAAGACGTCGGTGGAAATATGCAAAAGTGCTACTATAACATGGGAGGTCTAATTTATCCACCTGTTTCATGTTGCTGCTGTAACAAACCATCACATATTTTGGTACTTAAAACAATAGAAATTTGTTATTTTACTCGGGAGGTGAGAAGTCAAAATGGGTCTCATGGGGCTAAGATTAGGGTGGCAGTAGGATTGCACTGCTTGTGAAGACCCTAGGGGAGAATCCCTCCCTTGCCTCTCCCAGCTTCAAGAGACTGCCTGCATTCCTGGGTCTTGGCAATATCATTTCAATCTCTCCTCCCGTCATCACATCCCCTTCTCCAACTCTGACTCTTCGGCTTCCCTCTATTTTTTTTTTTTTTATTTTTTTAAGTAGGCTCCATGACCAACCTGGGGCTTGAACTCACAACTCTGAGGTCATCAAAAGAGTGGCATGTTCTACTGGCTGAGCCAGCCAGGCACCCTCTGCCTCCCTCTTTTAAGGACTCTTATGATCACATTGGGGCCAGTTAGATAATCCAAGATAGTTTTCCCATCTCAAGATCCTTTGCTTAATCATATCTGAAAAGTCTGTTTGCCGTGTAAAGAGGCATATTCATAGGTTTAGGGAGTTAGGCCGTAGACATCTTCGTGGAGACGTTATTCTACTTGTCTCACTATCCATGATAATAGTATTTTAATGGTTTTATAAACCATGTTTTCGCTCATGTTTATATGATTAAAATTATTGAAATTATCAGAGTTTATGGTAAAATAAGAGTAATCTAAACTTTATAGTGTTTATAAACTTTGCATAACTGTTGGAGGGTAATATAGCTTAAAAAAAGTTAGATGCTCTACCTGTAGCTATTTTCTGATGATGAATTTTAAAAAATATTTTGATGATGAGTCTTTATAAAATATCTGATAATTTTTCAAAAGAAAAATTATTGACTGGGTACAGCTAACATTGTGATCTTCATCATTAACATATGTCCTGAAGATACTTTCAAAATATGACATTTGTTGTTTAAGAGAAATTGATATTTAATTTCCAGGAAAGTATTTACAATTTTGGTCCTAACGTATTTCACTTCTCTGTAATACTTCAAAATGTATAATACAAATATTGAAATGAGACGAAGAAGACATTGGTCATCCATACTTCTCCTTCAGTTCACTCTAATCACCATCCAGGAATCTCTTGTTTTTATGAATACATGAAATAGTACCCCTACCTTTACTTAGATGTCCATTAATAATTTCAACCAATAACTATATTTTATTTAGTAATTTTCCAAATTTTAATTCTATCCACACTTATATCATGAGTTTTAAAACTTTTGAATATTTGTTTGAATGTTCTCTTTTACCATGCCTTTTAAATAAACTGTTGTACGGGGCAGCTGAGTGTCTCAGTTGGTTAAGCATCTGCCTTCAGCTCAGGTCATGATCTCAAGGTCCTGGGATTGAGCCCCGCATCAGACTCTCTGCTCAGTGGGCGGTCTGCTTTTCCCTCTGCCTCTGCCCCGCCACCCCCACAGCCCCATTTGTTCTCTACCTTTCTCTCCCTCTGTCTCAAATAAATAAACTCTTTAAAAAAAATTGTGCTATGAAAATATTAAAAGAAAGAACACATTCTACATCTTCCTGCTAAAGGTCCCACAGGTATTTATTTATTTAAAGAAATAAAGTTGTGAGATGGGAGTTTAAGGCAATGTATAAGAGCTACCCTAATGCTCTATTTATTTTGAATGGGCTATTTGGAGGGGGGAGAAAGAATACAAAATCAAAGGATTGTCTCTTTTTTTCTTTTGATATAAGCAGAGTTACTTAAAGTCCCCTTGGGTTTTTTTTCATCAAATGAAACCAGAACCATGGAAGATTATAGGTCAGTGAGGAATTTATTAAATCTCATTGGAAATTAAAATAGACTGGATTTGTCACGTTCTCCAGAGAAACAGAACCAACTGTGTGTGTGGGGGGGGGGGTGTATTTTTTCTTTTTTATGGAATTGGCTAACTTGATTATGGAGGCTGAGAAGTCCGACCCCTGGAGAGCTGATGGTGTAAGTTCCAATCTGAGTCCAAGTCTGAGTCCCAAGGCAGGAGAAGATCCATGTCCCAGCTCAAAAACATTCAAAGAGAAGGACTTCTTTTTTACTCAGCTTTTTATTCTATTCAGGCCTTCGGTGGATTGGATAAGGCTCATCCACATTTGGGAAGGCACTGCGCTTTGCTCAGTCTACTGATTCAAATGTTAATCCCATCCAGAACAACCTCCCACCCCCCACTGCCACAGAAATAATGTTTAATTCAATATCTGGGCACTGGACAGTTGACAGTTAAAATTAACCACCACACAGACTTTTAAAATATTCTGAAGTTTGGAGAAAATTAAATCATTTGCATTTAAAATTAATTGATATTATTTTCTTGTAGTTCACAGTGTGATATAAATCATGGTAGGGAGAGAAAAGGTAGAAATTCAAATAGCTCTACAGCAGAATATGATAAATATGAAAACAGAGGAAAGCTAGAGACATGCATAATACAGAACGCCGATTTTAATAATGGTGGCCAGGGCAAGGCAGATGGTGGCGGACGCAGACTTGTTAAATTCTGTCTCCCATGGTGAAGGTGGAAGAAACTGTGTGTGGAAAATAGGAGAATGAAAGGATTACAGAGAGCTCACGAGAGAAACCTGGCCTTGCTCTGAAGAATAGAGTGAGTAAGCCCTCTGCTGTAGCACAACCCAGCCAACAAAAAGGCACCGATGGACCAGAGTGAATTATTACTCCCTATGCCATACCTCAAATTTAATTCTACTCACAAGGACAGAGGAAAAGACACTGTAGCAGAGAGGGTTCCTGTCTACGTCACTCCTCCTCTGCTCACCTCTGACCTCACCTATAGCTAATGTGGACAGTACCTTGTACATTCCCATGGTGCCAATTTAAGGGCACTATAGCTTTTCTACCTCAAGGCTTTCTCCTGCCTGATGATAGGTCCAATCAGGGTTTTCATGTACTCTAAGAAAAACATCAATGGAGGACGGTACTCTGTAGTGAAATGCTCCAGCCTCCTGTCCTTTGGCGGGGACATTCTATACAATGCCTCATAGGGTTCATAGAGACTGAGCCTATTTTTCCAGAGGGAAAACCATCTTCTTACTGGTTTTCCAGTTAGACACTCCCCCTCTCTCCTTTATCTTTCCATGCATAACCTGTCAAATACCCATTTCCAAACACTTGCCATGCGCTGTGCTGTCGGAGAAACCCAAACTAAGATACGCACTCAGCTTTATCCATATAGCTCCACTGAATACAAAACCGGTTTATATTCCCAGTTGCCCTAGAGGGAAGTGGGATGCGGAGGCGGGTGGGGGACAGGCTCTGGACTTGTTGTCAACTCCATTTTACTAATGAGGAAAAGTCTTAAGATAATCTGAGTGATTCTCCCAAAGTCACACAGCTAATAAGTGGCAAAGTCTTCTTTGATGTGCTAAATAGAACCTTGGCAACACACAAAAAAAGAATGAATCATTTCCCAAATGAGTTCTGTGTGCTTTAATTTCATGTATAATTTCAATTTAATGTGTCAGATCTTGGTGGCTTAAACCTTTCAGCTAAACCTCATTAATTTGGACTCAATTTATACTTTGTGACAACTTGTAAATGTTGGAGTGAAATTTATTTTCTCTGTAAAAATATTATCTAATCTAAAATATACATTTTTAATAAGACCAAATCATTTCCTCAATCCCCACCTCGGGTTTTCTACAGCCATCAACCTTTAATGTCCTATGGTATCCAATAAAAGGCAAAGAACATTAGGCACACTCAATTTTAGGATGTGTTATTGTTCTCACAATGCCCCATTTCAAGTTACATTAAAGAAGGAAATGTTCGTGTTTTTTTTTCCATTTTTAAATTTTATTTAGTATGCACGTGTACAGTGTTAACTGTACGCCAAACTCTAGTCTAAATGTTTCGCCAATGGTATTTTATTTAATTATCACAATAATCCTCTGAGGTAATACTGTTATCCTCATTTTACAGATGAGGAAACTGAGGTACAGGGAGATGAGTGACTTGATCAGTGTCACACAGCTGGGAAATGGCTAAGCCTGGATGCGAACTTCGGAAACTTGGCTCTGAAGTCAGAAGTCAGTGTTCGTATCCGCTAATAGTGCCTTGAAAACCTTCAAATCCAATCTCACTCAGCCATACAACCCACATACCAGGAAAGTCATTAGGTATAAAGGCTGAAGGGACGCCTTTGTGGCTCAGTGAGTGAAGGGTCTGCCTTTGGCTCAGGACATGATCCCAGGGTCCTGGGATGGAGGCCTGCATTGGGCTCCCTGCTCAGTGGGGAAAGTGCTTCTCTCTCTCTCTCTCTCAAGTAAATCAATAAAATCTTAAAAAAAAGAAAAAAAGAAATACAGGCTGAAGATGAGGGTTGCAAAATATGCTCTTCAGGGTTGTCTTTCATTCCTAATTCTTCACGACTATTCAAGTACTTAGGTCCCAGTTGCCGCTAGATGCCTTCATGCGCCTTTTAAGTCTTCTTAAGTCCATGTCACAGTCCTTTCGTGAGGAGACATTGTGACCAAGAAGGGCTTTTGTAAACACAAAGAGAACCGACAAGAACGAGAACTAAGAGGTTTTGGAGTACTGCTCTTCATCTGAAAGTTGAATCACAAAGAAAAGGAGAGCCCACAGATAGTAATTGTAGAGGCCGCTTTGAGGCAGCCGGCTTGAGCAATGGAATGTGGAAAGGGCCCACAGCCATCCCCTGGACAGGCCCATTGGGTGACTCCCCCCAACATAGCCATAGGCACTAACTAACTCATGGGCTACTTACAACCAGGCACAGTTACTAAAAGGGGGGGAAGTGCCATATGTCCCCATACCTCCTCACCTTCCCTCTTTAAGAACAACCCCCTCCCCCTGCCTCGTGGCAGACAGCCTCTCCTCTGCGGCTTCCACCAGATGTCACCCCACATTTGGGGGCCCCATCCGATCAGAGACACACCACAATAATGACTACTAGTAGCCATTTGCCCATCCAAAGAATGTGTAAATATTAGGCCAATTCATAGTTTAGTCAAATTCTCCACCAGACTTAGGATTTGGTACAGCCAGTCAGAGAAGAATTTTGCATTTGTTTCTAGTGCTGAGCCAGCCTAATTGTCAAACTGTGAAAAGGAATCATTTTCCAGAGTAACTTTCCTTGCCACCAAATGATCTGAGGATTTTACAACGTGTGTTGAGGAGGAAAAATTTTCCCTTCGAAGCTTCGAATTTCTTTGGCTGGTCTAATAATTAAATTGCCATAAGACAGATTAACAGGAGAAAAAACAAACTTAATTCCAAACATAAGGAAACTTGCAAAGACAAGACTCCCAGGCAGTCAGACCGTTGTGGCTTACATACCATCCTGAGATAGAGAAGGGGCCTACATAGGCTTCTGGGCTTCAAACGGGAAGAAGACAATTTACAGGAGAATGAGAACAGCAGATGTTTGGTAAACCAGTGTTTGCTAGGCCACGGCAAGTCTTTCTGAGAGAAAAAGTTTTCTCTGGTAATAGCTCAGTTGCTGGTCAGGCTCCCCAGTCTAAATTCTTTCGGGCAGTTAGGGAGAAGTAAAAAGCTTTTCCGGAGCCTACTGCGTCTTAATTGCCTTCTGCTCAAAACAATCCATATGCCAAAGTGACACCTTACAGGGTGGTGTATCCTGCTCCCCTTCACGTGTCAGTGTTCTTATTTGCACAAAATTCTTACCAAAGCATTTAGATTTTCTAAAATAAACTATCCAGCTATCTTATTGTTCTGTCAGTAGCTCTTCTATATATTCTTTTAAGAAAAAAAAAAATTGCTTTCCGCCTTAGATATTCTTTCTCTAATTGTTTTCCTAAGCCTCAATGACACTTCTCCACATTTAGGCTAGATTAATTTGATTGTACAAATTAAGGCCACTAGAATACCATTCATCCTTCTAGAACATTATTTTCCTTAATAAATGATTCTCTAGAGCTCTGAAAAAAGATTAACATACTGAACAGAACACTTAGCTTGTAAGGGAGTCATATTACTTACTTATTGGGATTTATTTCAGAGATACTACAAAGACTAAAATCCCCAAGATGGAACACCATTATTTAATGGTACAATAACACTTATTTAATTGATTTGACTTTGAATTTGATTTTCTAACCTTGTGTTTTGTGGTTGCCTCATTTTCTTATTAGGGTTATAACATCATAATGTTGGAAGCTGCGACAAAAATAATAAAGCCCAACTTTCTCACTTTACATCTAATGAAACAGAAACCCTGAGAGTTTAAGTTACTGTTTTTCCTTCCTTCCAATCCAGCACTCTGTCCAATAAACATCTTCTCTCATTGATCTTGACAGGTCGTTTCTATGCAAACATAAGTTCCTTGGTTAAAGGAAATGTTATGTTTTAAAAATATATGCTTAATAAAATATTCACAAATGTTAATTGATCATGATGCTGATGTAGTTTTGTTTTATTGGTGACGTTTGGTGGGGTGAGGTCCGGAGACGCGGCTTTGGTGCAAAACGGTGGTTTTATTAAAGACAGGACCCGTGGGCAGAAAGAGCTGCTGCCCCGGGGTTGTGAGCGGTGGCTGAGTGTATACTTGGGAGTTGAGGGAGGTAAGGAAAAGGGAGGTTTTCAAAAGAACTTTCATATGCTAAAGAGGACCTACAAGATACCGGAGGGCTTGTGGTTGTCAAGTGAAGGTTGTTTTTCTCGCTAGCAAGGCATTAACATTAAGACACTAGGGAGCTTCCTGGAAGAATGTCACACAAGTCCCACCCCGGAGTTGGGGGCAGAAGAGGGGGTTGCAACGTGTCAGCTTGTGCTTTGTCCTCAGCTAGCCTTCTGCTCCCTCATCAATGGTGATAGAGTAAACATCAGTAATGTAGTTTTATATTTGACTTATTAAGAAAACACTCGTTCATTTTAGTTTAAATACCAGAGCTCAAGGAAATTTTTTGGAAGCGTCTATTTTATCATTTGATATTGATTCTATAAATACAACTCTCTTTTGAGCAGCATTTATACTTTTTATTATGATTTTCTTTGTAGAATTTATTTCGATGTATGTGTACGCAGAGCACAAGTGGGGTTTTACAAGCAGCCGCACATTTGTCTATTCTGAGAGGTAGCGTCAACATATAATTAAAGCAAATTAGAGATAGAAATAAGTTCTGCAAAAGAAAGAAAAGGTGTTCCTGGTAAAAACCAAGGTAACAGAAAGTGCTCACATGCATACAGAAAAAGCTACGCCATTCAAACAGCAGAGAACTCTGACAAGGGTCAGCTGGTCCTAGTTCAAGTGTTGAGCAAAGCACAGGGAGATGGAGCCCTCAGCAGCGAGTGGATACAGGATCCCAAGCGGTCCGGCTGAAGATGTGTATATTAGTCTATGAGTCTGACGTCATTATACGTCTGTGTCAAGCCACTAGCTTCTCTTGCACTTGATCCCGTCCTGATCACAACTGCCTTCCACCTAATGGACGGGAATGTGCTGATTTGATCATTTAGTGCAAGTCAGTTTCACTAGATACATTTTTCTCTCTCATAACGTGTTATTCTCTTGTGAGTGTTCTTAGCAAATTCAATTTCGTTAAAAAACAAAATTCAACTGAGTAAACATAAAGATCTAACTGGCTTTATGCAATGATTCATGAATTGGGCAGCATCCAATCTAACAAATATAAGGGGGCCCTGAGAAGCTGTATAAAATGGAAGGTTTTAGAGACAGAAAGGAGGGGCGCCTGGGTGGCTCAGTCGGTGAAGCAGCTGCCTTTGGCTCAGGTCATGATCCTGGAGTCCAGCAGCTGGCTCCCTGCTCAGCAGGGGGTCTGCTTCTCGTCCGACCCTCACCCAGCTCGTGTTCTCTCTCTCACTCTCTGTCTCTCTCTCTCTCTAATAAATAAAGTCTTTAAAATATATATAAAAATTTCCTTAAAAAAAAATAAAGACAGAGAGGAGGTGGGACAAGGAAGTCATAAACTAAAGCAAGGATATTCCAGGCAAGGTAACCTTCCTTGGGGGACGGGCGGCCATCTGTCTGGCAGTTTACCTCCCTAGTGCTGACCGGGCTAGTCCTGATCAACTGGTTGAAGGTCACATTCCTGAGAGTGGCTGAAACTGCAGGTAAGTCTTAGTTTGCTGTTGTGGGGGTTAGTGACTATTTTGGGCCTGTTGTTCCTTTTTAAATAATCTTTATGATTTTAAATATTTTTATATTGTATCTAAACATTTATATGCTGTAAAAATAAGAGGCATAGATCATATTGTGGTTAATTCACCAAGCTAAAGACATTTCATGAGACATTTTGGAAACTGGCCATCTAGCTTTCTGCTTTGGTGACGGAATCTTTCCAACTATTTTACTTTCAGGCTTCTAGAATAAATATTCTATTTTTGCTGTTATTGTTCTCCAAATCCATGTAACTAATTCACAAGTACATCACTGGTATATTTATCATTATGGTTTTGATGTCGTTTTTGGAATGTAGGTGAGGTTGGTGGGGTCCAGAGCCGACAGCCAAGAAAGAATTCTTGAGACGTCTTTGGTGCAAAGTGGTGGTTTTATTAAGGCACGGGGATAGGACCCGGGGGCAGAGGGCAGAGAGAGCTGCTGCATGGGGGTTGTGAGGGGTGGCTGATTATATACTTGGGAGTTGGGGGTAAGGAAAAAGGGAAGTTTTCAAAAGAACTTTCTTACTCTTAAGAGGACCTAACAAGATAATTGGAACCCTTCGCCATTGTCAAGTTAAGGTTGTTTTTCTCTCTAGTAAGTCATTAACATTAAGACAGTTGGGAGTTTCCTTCTGGAAGTTAGGTTATTGATAAGAATGCTTTGTTCTTGTAAATCACTAAGACACTTGTAAACTGAGGGAGCCTCAGGTCTTGCAGGACTGTGATCTCTATCAGCTAACCATTAGGTTTCCCTTCCCTTAGCTTTAGGGCAACTGGGAGCACCTGAGGAACGTCACACGTATCGCCCCTGGGGGGGGGGCGGTTTGCAGGGAGTCAGCTTGTGCTTTGTCCTCAGCTTGCCTCCTGCTGCCTCACCAGCTTTATGGCTATAATTCTATAAAATCATCAAATTAATGTATGACACTAGGTTACTTTTAGCTGAAGCTTTGGACTACTGTGCCATGGTAAAGCTTTTGCAAAATCCCAGATTTGAGATTTACTAGTATCCTGAAGGTTCTGCCTACCTGAGATGTTGTCCTTGGTATGTAGATACAGTTCCTAAAAATGAATATAACTTTTTTGATAGATCACAAATAGTTTCCTAAACCTCTTACAGAGGTAAGATGGAATAAATATATGTGTAAGAATGAATATATTTTATCCAGATTCCCAGGGTATTTATAATAAAATTTGATGACTAATTAGGGACTTGTGTAAAACTTTACTTATAAAATTAAATTATACTTCCCAAGCAATGGAAATTTGTGTATTCTTTACTTTGCATTTGCGATACTGTGACTTCTAAGAAATATGTATTCGGTCTTTGTCCACAGTTTGGTTTCCAGCTTACAGCTCTCAAAACCCTAGAATTTCCTGAACAATCAAAGCAATGGGAGTATCTTTTGTCATTATATTTGGTCACTTGTCCTCAGTTCCTGAAACCAGTGCAGAGCCATAAAGGGGAAATATGTGTCTTGTTATTCATAATAACCTCCTTTCCACCACAACTGGGTTTATGTTAATGAGGTGGCTGTTGGAAAGCACCTAAGATGGGGGCTGGTTGCCAAGGGAACCGGCCCAGAATCAAGGGTTAGAATTTTCAGTCCTACCCCCAGACCTCAGGTGAGAGGAGATGGGCTGGAGGTTGAATCAACCAACAATGGCCAATTATTTAATTGATTGTGTCAGTGTAATGGGGCCCCCATAAAGACCCAAAAGGGTGGGGTTTGGAGAGCTGCCGGGTTGGTGAACACGTGGAGAATTGTGGAGCGTGGCGCCACTCTAGCAAATGAATCAAACCCAAGGAGAGGGTTTTGGGTACCTCTGACTTAGAGGCAGTTTGTCAGAAGTACAAGTAACAATCTGAACTTGTAAGTTGCATCTGAACGGATCGGGGGGAATGGGTGTTGGAGAACTGAACCCTTAAGCTGTGGAATCTGATGCTATCTCCTGGTACTGATGAAGGATAGTTGGAAAGCAGGCAAACAGGAACAAGCCCCGCGCCCTAAGAGGAAACTACCCTTAAAAGGATTTTATTCCACCCTGGAAGGAGCCCTCCACCCTTTCCTACGTGGTAGATAGACGACAGAAACCTGACTGGATGACAGGTGCAGGGAGGGTTGAAAACAGCCCGCCAACAAGCCCGGTGGTGACCCTTTCCAGTTCGTTCCCTCTTCGGGAACTTTGTGCTATCGCTCAGTGAAACTTGCTTTGCTGCCCACCACTCTGGTCTACCTCTTCATTCTTTGAAGTGGCGTGGCCAAGAACCACGGGCACCGACGAAGGAAAAAAATCCTGAAAGAGTACCTTGTGTCAGAAGTAAATTTAAATAGTCCTATGTGACTAGGGGCTACTGTATTAGCACAGGTCTGTAGTAGTACAGAGAGCTTAGAGTTTTTTTCTTACAAATGCCCTGATTAATTTTAAGATAAAAATATGAGCAAATTAGAACTAACACATTTGTAAACAACCAAGTGAAATCCTTACATATGTCAAACCATATGCTTTTTTAATCTAATTCAAACTATCTTTAGAGTTGAATACTGTACATAATCTTACTTTTGTATTCTTTTATTTTGAAAAGAGCATTGAAGGAAAAATTCTTTTCTACCTTTCAAGGTCTCCCAGGTGGACTAAGAATTAAATTCACATGATACACATTAGCAGGAGAAAAAAAGTTTTACTATACGTGCACAGAGGCCCAATTATGAAATTGAGACCCAAAGAAATGACGGGAGGAAGTTTTTATACTTTTTAAACAAAGACACAGTCTGTGAGGGATGATCAGGACAAAGATACTTAACTTTGGGAGCTTCATTTAGTAAGGAATTCTAAACAATTTCGAATGAGTTAGTAGATTAGAAAAATAACAAGGTGTGTTACCACAGCTTTCTCAGCTTTCAAGTTCCTATCTCTGGTGACAAGGATGTCTTTACTTCTTAGTACAGGGAAGGTACCCTTCACATAGGAGATTTATTTCCTGCTTTCAGGGGGACAGGAGGATCTGAGTGTCCTTGTAAAGGATGTCTCTTAAATAACTTATTTAAAATAATCAATATGCCAAAGGGGCCCATCTTGGGGCAGCCTGCCCTTGGCCCCTACAATTATTACCAGCTTTATTAAGTGAAAGGGATTTATTTGTCCAACACAACTTAATAAGGAACAATCTCTCCTCTATTATACCATATATATGTTACAATTATGATGACTACTTATTTATCTTTTTAAGTAAGCTCTACGTCCAACGTGGTGCTTGAATTCATGACTCCAATATTAAGAGTCAACGTGCTCTACCAACTGAGCCAGCCAGGTGCCCCGATTCATTAAATCTTTGGCTTTCTTATTCAAATGTACTCATTGTATCATTTGTTGAGTTTTGAGTTATGAGCATTTAATAATTATATCCATTATATAATTATATGTTAGAATTATATATTATATCCATGTCATTAGATTAGAATGTTTTCCTAGCTAGTGGTTCAAAAAATTTTACATTCTATTATAGTGTTAAATGACCATTTGTTTAAATGGATTTACAGTAGAGGGTCCATCTCCTAGAACCTAATTCTATCTGGTTAACTGGAAAAAAGAAAATGGGCATGCTAGGCCGGGACTGAGCTGTTCTTTGGAGAGTCTTTTTATTTTCCCCGAGTTTTCCTTAGCTGAAATTACCTTAAAAGTATTTTTTTCTATTATCAGGAGATTAAAGCAAAGTCCCCCATTCGATGCGGGGTGGACTAGGTGGGACCTTGGCCTTGCACAGTGCTTTGTTAACTGGTTTTCTTCAAGTGGCAATTCCTTTTGTTTCTAGATGACAGATTTGTAGCAGAGTGGCATCCAGAAATCACTGTAATTGTGGCAGTATTTCATGCAATTGTTGAAGAGTAGTCCCTGTTCAAGGATTTCAAAACACTTTTCTAATGGTAAATTACCTTCATAATATGCCTTCCGCTAAACTGCAAAAAAAATTGAAGTGCAGGAAGCAATAGTTTACCAAGGTCTGGCGCTGATTTTCTTAGTCAACATATTTGTTGGAGATGTGCTAAATGCTGACCCCTCGGCTGGATGCACTGAAGAGTTTCGAGGGAAATAAAAGACAAGTTTGCCGAAGTCAGTTGTTTGATTTAATGAGAGACAAAAGAACTAAAGAAGATGATGCATATGTAGAAAACAGTTATAAAGCCAATTATAGATGTCCCCATTAAGTGCGGAAGTGTTTAGACTGGTAAAAAGCCTAGATAAAGAGGTTGCGTTGTGTAATTAGGATCATTGGCCTTGGGAAGGTTTTTTAATGAGTGAGGCAGAGGATTTGACATTGCAGAGTGGGGATGACATTCTGGGCAGATTACATGGCATATTTAATGATATAGAGGCCAGAGAGAGCACAATTTATGTGAGAGTTGCACTGTGGCTTGCCAAATGCAGCCAAGAGCTGGATAGTCCAAAATTAAGTAGGATAAAGGGCCCTTTGGTTAAGGGAAGGGTTTCTGGCAACAGGAATAGCTGGAATAGTTTTAAGGGAAATGACCAAAAGGACACCATGGTAAAGTCCTTACTACACCATGTGGCAAAAATTGGATGATAGAAGGGGATGGAGAAATACAGAGGAAGAGACCTCAGTGCAAATTCTTTGGTGACACTTTGTGCGTTGGGCAGCAGTGGGAACGGAGAATCAAATCTTTAGAGAAGAATCTTGGAATCGTAGTCATAAAAGACACCTTGTGATTGTTCAGTTCACTCTCACGCTTCATCAAATTGTAATTGTGGAAATGAAATACACACTTACGGGTTGTTGTGTTAATTAGGAGATATTTCTAAGAAAGTGTTTATACAGGTTCTACAGATTGTATTTTAATAGAACTATGTAGAGAGCTTTAAGAAATGTTACTGTGACATGATTTCCTTTACTTGCATTCAGTTCACCAAGTCTCTTGTCTCAGTCATGGAGCATTTGCCTGACTTGAGAGCACTGGTTGGAAGCACAAGTCCTTAGAATTCCAACAAAAACAGGAATTTCCATGACAAATTATTATTATTATTTTAAATATTTAATTTATTTATTTGACAGAGAGAGAACTCAAGCAGGGGGAGAGGCAGGCAGAGGGAGAAGGAGAAGCAGGCTCCCCACTGAGCAAGGAGCCAGATGCGGGCCTCAATCCCAGGACCCTGGGATCACGACCTGAGCCAAAGGCAGACGCTTAACCTACTAGGCCAGCCAGGCACCCTACCATGACAAATTATCTTTATGCTTAATCATTACTATGGTATGATCTTACTAACAAATTGTTCACACATTTAACTCAAGCAATTCTCGTAACATACCCAGTATTCTATAGTATTATTCCATTTGTATAAACATTAATTTATCTATTGTTACTTGGATTCTCTATAAAAATCAAAAGCACCTTCTAATCAAAAATATGTATCAGAAAGTGATAAAACAGAAAACCTACTTTTTTTCTTTCTTTCTTTCTTTCTTTCTTTCTTTCTTTCTTTCTTTCTTTCTTTTTTAAAGATTTTATTTATTTGAGAGAGGGAATGAGCAGTGGGGACGGGCAGAGGGAGAGAGAGAGAAGACTCCCTGGACCCTGAGATCATGACGTGAGCCAAAGGCAGACACTTAACTGACTGAGCCACCCAGGTGCCCCAAAACAGAAAACCTACTATAAGAAAAAGGGAAATCTAACGATACTGTGATAAATAATCCCTAAATGTAGTCCATAATAAATCACACCTCCTGGTCTTCGTGTGCTTTTGTTTTCCCCTTTCCTGGAATTGGGGCTGAATCAGCAAATTGCTTTGGACCAATAAAGTGCAGTGGAACTGATGCTGCCTAAGTTGTGAGGCTAAGTCAGAAAAACCTTGTGGCTACCCCCAGTTTCCTTGGGATATTTGCTCTAGGTGAAGCCAGTAGTCCTATAGAAAGTTCCCCTATATTGTGAAGAAGCCTTGTGGAGAGGCTGCAAGGGGCAGGGGCTTGGAGAGGGGAGACAGCTGCTCTTGGACTTGCCCAAAGTTGGGCTAGCCATCCCAGCTAAGTTGCCAGATGTGTCAGTGAAGAAGCCATCTTTGATATCTAGCCAATTTGAGCCTTCTGAATGCTCTAGCCCACCCTTTTGACTGCAAGTGCGTGAACAATGCTAAATTAACCCATAGAATGCTGAAAAATAATGTTTAAGCCACTAAGTTTTTGGGTGCTTTGTTTTGCAGCAATAGGTACTTGGAACATACACCAAACCTAAGAGTAAACATAAATTTCAAATTCGTATTGATGTTTCTAACAGTCAAAGAAAACAGAATCAATTATATAGTAATTAGAAATAGTGAATCACCAAATTCTTCATTATTAGAAGAAAGTTTATCATTGTTAGAAAGAAAAAATATTCTAGTTCCTACTGATCATTCCTACCATGATACATTTTGGCATATTAGTAATAACCTTCGGTAGTAGATATGAGTAAAACAGTAAAACTATAGGCTGTGGATTTGCTTAAAAACTTCCCTGGGAACAACATTATTTTTTGTTTAGTAATTCTGGCAATAGATATCAATAGTATTAAAGCATGCTATTATGAATGAATGATAATTTCTATTTTCTTCATAAAATAGATGCAGTTGAAAAGTAGTGCTTATTTAGATAAAGTTCTCAAACTTTCACCTTCCATCAAGCTTTAGATGGGAGCTGAATAGCAGAGAATTTGAGATGGTACTTCCTGATAGGAACTTCTGTCTTACTGAAGAATTTTATGCCAGATGTAGGATTGACATTCCATTATGAAAATTGAGATCACCAGATAACATTACCTGCGTGGAAAGCTCCCTGATTTCTGCTTGGGCGGAGGCCATGGACAGATAAAGTAAAGACACTGACTCAGCTCAGTAACAGAAATGTGTCAGGTGGGTCAAATAAATTGACCAAGATCACATTATTAATAATATGTGGTAGAATCCTAGGTCTGTTAAAGTTCTGACTCCAGGATCAGACTCTCTTCTCTCCCACCATAGCAACATTGATAAAGATATGATATATTTATATCAAAAAAATCTATAACTGAAATATGTTCACATGCATATAATCATATACATATTATTTACATACATGTATATAGTATTAAGAACAACTTACGTGCCATCTCTTTTGTTTAAAATGTTAGTTATTGTCTTCCAACAAGTTCTAAGATCTTAAAATTCCTAAATCCCTTTGAACCAGTGAATTTGTTGGGAGAAGATAATCAGAAAGGTGCACAGAGATTGTTATGTAAAGCTGTTCCTCACTGTGTAATCCAGAACATAGATTTTTGTTGAAAAATTGGAACTACTCTGTTTCTAGGAGTTTGACTTTCTTTTTAAAGATTTTGCATATATGTATTTGCTGTTCTGTGTCTGGCTTATTTCACTTAGCATAATGCCCTCTAGGTCCATCTACGAAGGGTAATGAATGGTAAGATCTCCCTCTCTTTTAAGGCTGAATGGTATTCATGTGTGTATCACACTTTTTTAAATTCATTCATCTGTTGACAGACAATAAGGTTGTTTCTGTGTCTTATCTACTGTGAACAACGCTGCAAGGAACATGGGGTACAGATAGCACTTCAAGATAGTGATTTCATTTCCTTTGAATATATACCCAGAACTGAGATTGCTGACTCATATGGTACTTCCATTTTTAATTTTTTGAAGAAACGACACACTGTTTTCCGTGAATGTACCAATTTACTGTACCACCAAGAGTGCACAAGGGTCCCCTTTTCTGCATAGCCTGGTCAATACTTCTTTTTGACTTTTTGATAATAGCCATGCTATCAGGTGTGAAGTGATAATCTTGTGCTTTCGATTTGCATTTTCACGATGATTAGTGATGTCAAGTATCTTTTCATATACATGTTGGGCATTTGTAGGTCTTTGGGAAAATGTCTATTTAAGTCCTTTGCCCATTTTTAATCAGATTGTTTTCTGCATAGCCTGGTCAATACTTCTTTTTGACTTTTTGATAATAGCCATGCTATCAGGTGTGAAGTGATAATCTTGTGCTTTCGATTTGCATTTTCACGATGATTAGTGATGTCAAGTATCTTTTCATATACATGTTGGGCATTTGTAGGTCTTTGGGAAAATGTCTATTTAAGTCCTTTGCCCATTTTTAATCAGATTGTTGCTATTGAGTTGCATGAATTCCTTCTATATTTCGGGTATTAACCCCTCATATATATATGGTTTGCAAATATTTTCTCCCGTTCTGTAGACTGCCTATTCATTTTGTTGATGGTTTTCTTTGCTGTGTAGCTTTAGTTTGATGTAGTCCCACTTGTTTTTGCTGCTTTTGCTTTTGGTGTTAGATTAAAAAAATCATTGTTAAGATCCACGTCAAGGAGTTTACTGCCTGTGTTTTCTTCTAGAAATTTTATGGTTTGAGGTCTAATGTTCCAAGTCTTTAATCCATTTTGAGTTAATTTTTGTCTATGGTGTAAGATAGTCCATTTTCATTCTTTTGCATGTGGCTATTCAACTTTCCCAGCACCCTTTACTGAAGATACTCTCCTTTCCCTCTTTTCAGCATGTCTGATATTTGAATATAACAATATCTTTTAAAGATTTTATTTATTCATTTGTTGGGGTGGGGAGAGAGAGCCTGCACACAAGCAGGGGGAGTGGCAGGCAGAGGGAGAAGCAGGCTCCCTGCAGAGCAAGGAGCCCGATGCTGGACCCCATGTGGGACCCGATCCCAGGACCCTAGGATCATGACCTGAGCCAAAGGCAGATGCTTCACCAAGTGAGCCACCCAGGCGTCCTTGATATCTGAATATAGTTGCAGCTCTGAATTAGTAGAGCAGATTGGCCTTTAAACAACAACAACAAACCCACAAAGGATAAACATTCCAATCAGACTTCTTGGAAGAGAATAATAGAAACAAACTGGTTAAGTTAAGGCAACAAGGATTTAGTGGAGGAATATCGAGAAGTTCACAGAGTTGATCTGAAGGCTGGTAATCCCAGTGGGGGAAATATTCTTTAAATGATCCACAGCTAATATCTTTCAAGGGAGAAATGTACTTGGAGAAAACAAGATGTGTTTGCTGATGAGAAGTCTCTAAGTCTATAGTCACCACTGTCTGCAGATTGTCCAGATGATCCCTATCCCCGTCCTTTTTTTTTTTCTAGTGCTTTCCATAGGAGAGCTACTCACTAAGGTTACTACAAAAAGTATTTAGTTCTCAAGTCAAAAAAACTGTTTATCAGGCTACCTTTGGGCACATGCATATACTCCATGATTCTACCCTTCCACTCCCTCCTTTCCCCCCTTTCCACAGCCTATCTCAGCTATCTTTTCTTGCTAACAGAAACTTGATTTACCTCTGGTGTCATTGCTGTGTGCTTCAGACAGACGGGGGTGAATTTAGGTTATTATAACACCAAATGACAATTTTATTCCCCTTGCAACTAATTATTCTAGTAATGGTCATGTGGTGTAACACTGAAAGATCACTCTGTCTTCTGGCCTGTGGATGATAGGTGAGACCCTCGTGTCTGGAGCTGCTACAGTGCTTCTGAGGCCACAGGAAGTAGCCAACATGCTGAGGATGTAAGGACAGAAAATTGGAATGAAATTGTCTTTGATGCTGTCACTTCGTAACAGTATTGGAGTAGAAGGTTTACTGCAGTTCTGCTTCACATCATTAGTCCCTAAACTTCGAGAATACATGTGATTCCCTTTGTATTGCGGATCATTTGGCTTCATCAGTGCAACGTGTCTGTAATGTTTTTTTCTTTACATGTCCTCATCCCTCTCTATTGATTGAGTTTTAGTGGTGGATATGGGACCAAAGCTAAGTCAATAAGCATCCTTTCCTGGCATTTGCGATACCAAATACTGAGAACAAAAACTGGCTCCACTGTGGCCATGGATGTAAAATGCTGGATCTGTTGAGTGCTGTGTTCTCTACCCCATGCTAGAAGCTGAGCTAAATTCCTTCTCTTTTTTCTTTTTCTTTCTTTTCTTTTCCTTTTCCTTTTTTCCCCCCCCTTTTTTTTAAGAGAGAGAGAGAAGGGTGAAAGGGGCAGAGGGAGAGGGAGAGAGTAGAGAGAGAATCTGAAGTAGGTTCCATGCCCAGTGAGGAGCCTGATGCAGGGCTGGATCCCACAGCCCTGAGATCATGACCTGAGCTGAAATCAAGAGTCAGATGCTTAACTGACAGCCACCCACGCACCCCAAAGCTGAGCTGATTTTAGAAAGAATAGAGTCGAAGGACGAGTAGAGAGGGAGGAGGAATATAGAGAAGAAAACAGACGTAAAGGAACAAAACTATGAGACTGTGTCCTATTGGCCTTTGGTTCTCTGATCCCAAATGTTCCTGGAGTCCAAATGGCACACTGTACTTCCTTCAGCATAGTTATTCAACCCTTTCTTCTACTAGAGAATGGCCTGGGCTCTCCCCATTGATTTCCTATGGTTCTACAGAGGCTTCGGAGAGCATCCCCAAAGCTTCTCAAACGCCTCTGAAAAAGTCACTGAAGTAGCAGAGACAGGTCTTTTCTTCAGGAGGCAGTTGGAAGTCTCAGAAAAAGTATCTTCTCTTTTTCACTATCCCCCAGCTGAGGAAAAAGTTAATGCCTTCTGTATTAAGTATAAGTCCTTCTAAAACCAAAGTTTATCTCTGAACATTAGAATCAATGCAAAATGAAACGTAAACAAAAGGTATGTTGAAACAGTTCTATTCAATTCAGGCTGAAGCAAACCTACCCAGGACAATGGGCTTAGAAAACTTTGGCTGCAATTTGAAATCGGTGTGTGTTTGTGGTGTGTGTGTGTGTGTGTGTGTGTGTGTGTGTGACAATAAGGGGGGGAGAGTTTCAGATAGCAGCAGAGGACACTGGGCAATAGGAGGAGGGGGACTGGGTTAATATGACAAATTATTATGCTCTCATACCTGAGGCAAACAAGACATCACTATTTACACAGTGAATAAAGGAGGCTTTTCATTTTTATTAATTTTTAATTTTTTTTTTAAAGGAAGCTTTTTAAAACCCACACTCTTCTATGGGAATTTTGTAAGGGGGAGAGTTATGACTATTTTGAGCTATTTCTGTCTCAGCAGTCCCTGTCAGCAACAGCTAAGCAGGAAGGTACTTCCTAGGGAGAAGTCCCTGCAATTAGATATATTTCTATTTGTCACTGCTTTTTATTACCGCCCCCCCCCCCAAGGTTATGGGAAATGGCTGAATACGCATGAACAAACCTATAGACTCCACAGGGGTTTCTAGCTCTTTCACAGCTCTTCAGTGCCTATCAATGCATCGTCTCCCCCCACATCAGCCCAGTCTGGTGTTAGCAGCCCACCTTGATTGCACCTGTGCGTTCTGTGTGTCTCAGGTTGGATGGCAGAGGATTGGAGACTGGGGTGGTGTGAGACCTGACTTCTGTGGGTGCAAATGGCAGTGACATGCAGACGGCTGTCGCGGAGAGATGCCAATGGTATTTCTAATTTACAGTTATAAACCTGATACCTCTGAGTTCTGAGCTGCTGGCACTGACATTGAGACAGATTATAGTTATTTCTCCCGAATTACATGAGACTTTACAAAATACCCTTTGGTATTATTTGTTTATTGACTTGGTAATGTTTTTAAACTGAATAAAATTAAAATAGAAGAGTTCCACAATTATGGGTCTTAAATTAATGTTATTGTGTGTTTTGGATCTCAGAAATAATCCTTTTGGAGTAAACTCATGATGATCTTCTGAGAAATGATACAGTGAAAAATATTTCCTGCTAGTGTATATTGAATTGCCATTGACTAAATTAAGCTCTGTATAGACAAAAACATAATCTTTATTTACTCTGATCCTGGGAGAGCAGGAAGTGATGAGGTTTTCAGCTCAAATATTTAGTGAATTAAATTGTTCCTGCTTGCAGAAGGTATGAACCGGCAACCAAGTCATAAAGTTAACCCACTGTCTTGCTTTGCCTGAGGCAGCTGTCCTTACCCAAAAAATTTCAAGCAGGAGGGAACCTGGGTTGAGATTTTTAAATTCCTCCTGAGTCAGATTTCTATCTACATGCTTGCTTTATTATTTAGTTAAACATCATAATTATCCAGAATATCAAGCCTATCAGGGGTGCCTGGGTGGCTCAGTAGATTAAGCATCTGCCTTCCGCTCAGGTCGTGATGCCATGGTCCTGGGATCGTGTCCCGCCTGGGGTTCCATGCTTGTCGGGGAGCCTGCTTCTCCCTCTGCCTCTGCCTCTGCCCGCCACTCCCCTTGCTTGTGCTGTCTCTTGCTGTCTCTCTCTGTGTGTCAAATAAATAAATAAATAAAATCTTAAAAAAAAAAGTCTATCAATAGTTAGATTTATTTATTTATTTTGGTAGAGAGACTCTCAAGCAGAACCTACTGAGCTCAGAGCCCTACATAGGGCTCAATCCCATGATCTCGAGATCACGACCTGAGCTGAAATCGAGTCGGACACTTAACCTTAAAGCTGAGTCACCCAGGAGCCCCTCAATAGTTAGATTTATATGCAAACTCTAAAGTGTCATCAATTGCACATATTATTCTTTTAGCAAATATTATTGAGGATCTCTGATAGCCCTGGTAGGGTTCTAGATGCTGAGGAATAGTAATAAACACTATAAATAAGGTCCCTCTTTGCATGGACATAACATTCTAGCAGAGTTCAAAGACAAATGACTGAAATGAGCTACTTCACAGGAACGTGTTCTGGTGTCCCGGATTTCCCCATAAAGTCACAAACCTGACCACTATAAATAATTCTGTCTGTTATGGAAGGCATTGCTATGCCATTTACTTACGACTCATTACATATATTTAGGGTATTTATAGCTGCTATAACAACAGATTCTCAATGGCTTAACACAATAAAAGTTGGTGATAATTTTAGTAGTCTAGTGCATTGTTTCTGGTTGATGGACAGTGTCTTCCATGTTGGGATCCAGGGAACCAAGCTCTTTCTGTCTTGCTCATCTTGTTCCATCACTAGAACCACATCACTGGCAACTGTGCTGCCTGGTTTGGAGAGCAATAGTAGGAGAGAGAAAATGTTTTCAGATTGTTGTCCACTGGGGCGCCTGGGTAGTGCAGTCGTTAAGCGTCTGCCTTTGGCTCAGGGCTTGATCCCGGCGTTCCGGGATCGAGTCCCACATTGGGCTCCTCTGCTGGGAGCCTGCTTCTTCCTCTCCCACTCCCCCTGCTGTGCTCCCTCTCTCGCTGGCTGTCTCTCTGTCACATAAATAAATAAAATCTTAAAAAAACAAAACAAAACAAAACAGATTGTTGTCCACCAAGTGTAGTTCATGTACTGTACCCATTACTATGACAATAAATGACAGATAAATTGACAATTCTGCAGACAAAGCTAGTCCAGAGATTTTTCAACTGTGGCATAAAGACTGCGGAAGTGCATCCAGGTACAGCAACTAACAAATCCATCAGCCCTTGAATCAAAATGAACTTGGAGGGAAGGGGGGTGTAGTATGAAGGAGCCCAGCATTTCAAGAACAGAAAAGAAAATGGCGGCGGGGGGGGGGGGAATGCTTAAAATCAGAGGTACTGGCAGGGCCACCTCTTGTAGGACCTCAGAGGGCAAGACAAGAGATTTTATTCCACGTGCAACTAGAAGCCGCTAGAGGGTGGAAGGAGGGGAATGACCTGATCTAGTTTATGTTTTTGAAACATGCTTTTAGCTGTTGGATGGAGAATAAATTGTGGAGGGGGCATGAGTAGAAAAATGGTGACCCAGTAGAGACTTACAGTCACCAGGATGAGAGTTGATAGTGGTTTGGACTGGGCTGTTTGGGTGGCAACAGAGAGAAGACGACAGTCTCAAGATCGAATATCTAAAATCAACTTCTCCAGTGACATGACATCATGGGAAATTGGAGCAATGATTTTTATGGAGGTGATGCTGGCGGGTGGACTCTACCCCTCAATAATATCCTTCAGTAACACCCCACTCCTTTAGTGAGCAGCTTGCTAGGAGAAAATAACATGTAATTAGTCAGTAAACACTGTGCTAGTCCCTGTGCATATTCCATTTAACGAAACCAGTACGATGGGGCGCCTGGGTGGCTCAGTCATTAAGCGTCTGCCTTTGGCTCAGGTCATGATCCCAGGGTCTTGGGATCGAGCCCTCCATCGGGCTCCGTGCTCTGCTGGGAGCCTGCTTCTTCCTCTCCTACTCCCCCTGCTTGTGTTCCCTCTCTCACTGGCTGTCTCTCTCCGTCAAATAAATGAAATCTTAAAAAGAAAAAAAAAGTATGGATTTTTATCTTTTTCAAAATATGGATGTCTGCCATAAAATAAACACAAGTAAGATTTCAGATAGGTTTCTACTACCACATTTTTTGTTCAAGTATTTATTTACCCAACAGTCAGAAATGAAAGTAAATGAAGTCTTCACTGGAAAAGCTATAACAAAGGCACACATTAGAATATGTGTGCAAACAATTTATTAACTAAAATAGGCATTTTCTTCTGTTTTATTCATATTCCAGAATTCTTAATTGGTCCTATTCTTTCTGGTTATCTTGAATTGTTAATATGTAAAACTTTGACATGTAAAAAGAAAGTAGGCTTGGGTCACCTGGGTAGCTCAGTTGGTTAAGTGTCCCACTCTTAGTTTCAGCTTGGGTCATGAACTCAGAGTCAAGAGATCGAGCCCCATGTCGGGCTCCATGCTCAGTGCAGGCAGAGTCAGCTTGAGATTCTGTCTCTGTCTCTGTCCCTCCCTCTGCCCATCACCCCCCAAAATAAATCTTAAAAAAAAAAGGTAGGCTTGACATTTCTTCCCATCTCCAATCAAGGAGATATCTAAAGATAAAATGTTGAACTGTTGGGATTGCTATCAGGACTAAAACATAAATTTGAAGAGACTATTTTGATAAAAAAAAGTCTCTAGGTATTAACATAATTCATGTAAGCATTTATTATGCTTCTAAGAGTGTTAGAATATATGAATATAAACTCCCTAAGAATGTTAGCGCAAACATCGAATAGGGCACAACATATAAGACACTGCTTGAAGTAAAGAATGGGCCTCATTTTGTTCTTGCTGGCCTCTAGAACAGTAGTCAAGAAAAATATAATGGTAGCCACATCTGTAATTTTGAATTTCCTAGAAGCTACATTTAAAAGTAAAAATTAACTGGTGAAATTGAATTCAAGAACATTTTATTTAACCCAACGTAAAAAGATATTATTTCCTTGTGTGACCAATTCTAAAAATATTCTTGAGATGTTTTACATTCCTATTTCATATTAAGTCTGGAATTCAGTGTGTATTTGGACTTACATCTCAACTTAGACTGTAAATATTTTAAGTGCTAAGAACTGCTATGAGATAAACTGAGGCATATTCAGATTTTTAAGTTTATTTGAGTACAAATTGATTTGAATCAGGCAGCAGCCAACCTAGCAGATAGAAGCTCCAGCAACTGAGGAAGTTACACGAGGGAAAAAAACGAGGCTGTTTCCTGCAAGGTTACTTTCTTTCCTTTAGGGGATGGCAGGGGTCTATCAGGCAGATAGACTAGTGCTGATCGGGCCGCGAATGACTGGTGTAAGATTCCATTTCTGTAAGAGCCAAAACCATAACTGAGTTTTGGTTTGGTGACGTGGGTCTTTCATACAAGCGATTTCCATTTGGGCCTGTTGTCTTGTTCTCAGCAGAGCACATGGCTACAGTGTTGGACAGCATATCCTTAGTATTGATCTTTACCCATTAAAAAAGACAAAGCAGTTCCCGAATGTACGTTTTCTGTTAATTTTTTAAGAGTCACAGCTTATTGGCTCAAGGTTCTCTACCAAGGCCCCCATGCAAAAATCAAAGGGATTTTCCTGCCATTGCTCCAACTTGAACCTATAACTACCTTCCTTGATGGCTACGAAAGTTGCTGATGATAACTTAGAGTACGAATGATGTCTTTTGGATTGTTTAGTACTAATGCCAGTAAAGCGAGTACAATTCCTTTCAACCACCTGGATGGATAATACAATTTAGTATTTTGTAAAGATCTGTACATTTTAATATCCCTGAAAGACAGGTATTCTGTTCAAATCAGGAAACTGGTTCATGCAGGCGTTCTGAGTTCTATGTTGTTGTTTTATTAGGAGAAAAAAACCAAGTATAACAACACATTTGATTTTTGTATCCAATATTTATAGGGTACTAGTTGGCTATTTTGGGGATAACATACATTTATCTGAATATACAGTAGAATTTTTAAGGAAAATAAATATTTAGAAAGGGAAGAAAATATATATATTTTTAAAGATTTTATTTATTTGTCAGAGAGAGAGAGAGAGCACGCTCATAAGTAGGGGGAGGGGCAGGCAGAGGGAGAAGCAGATGCCCGGCTGAGCAAGGAGCCCGACGTGGGGCTGTATCCCAGGACCCTGGGATCATGACCTGAGCCGAAGGCAGATGCTTAACCGACCGAGACACCCAGGCGTCCCAGAAAGGGAAGAAAATCTTTATGGAATTCTTAAACGATAAAATATTGGAATATTCATTTTTTGAATCAAAATATTTTGAAAAGTTACTGTAATTTTTCTTTGTGTCCTACGCCATAATTTTTTAAACATGTAATTTTTAATTAGAAATGACTTTTCTAGTGACCTCTAAAGTCATTATTAAATTATCAGTGGTTAATAGGGTTTCATATAGCTTTGTTTAATTTCATAACAATAATAGACATAATATTTTTAGTGCAAAAATGATTAGGCTCTTTTTTAGAAAAAAAAAAATCCCCTCATTAGTTGAAGTGAATATTAAGCAAGCAGAAATTTTCAAATAAAGATTCTCCTTTTAAAAAATAAGACTTATGGAATATAGTTTATTCAGCCTTATAATATGCTTCTTGATTAGAATCTTCATAGCAAAATGAATAAAGGGAAATCAGTTATATCTTTAATTTGTCCCTGTAGCTTTCTTTTATAACAGTCATTATTCTGTAAGCTTTTACTTGTTTTCCCAAAATCGTTCTCAGTATTACGTATCTCAGTGAGAGGTGGAATTATCTCTGACATTCGCCAGCTAGGTCTAATATTCAGGAGGTCCATGCTGATAACTGCCATTATCTATTGTTTATTGGTGGCATCTGTTTTCTGTGGCAGTGTTCATGGACCAGTCATTATTTTGAATACAACTCTTGTCCTGACCCTCTATATCCAATCGAATCACCATCTCTGGAATACATCTACTTCTATCTATGCTGCCATTACCTCATTTCAAGTCCTCATCATCAGGGTCTTGTACTCTGTAGGTACCTGATTGACTCTCCCCAATCAGCCTGGCCTCCCTTCAACAACTTTTTCATTCAGCATTCATTATATTCTTTCAAAATAATCCATCCAATGATGAGGGTCTCCTTAAAATATTGCGATGGGTTTGCATCCCTCTTGGGGTAAACGTCAAACTCTTTCATATATCCTAGGAGGTCCTGGACATAAAATCTCGTGATTAATCTCTTTAGTTTCTACACTTCAGCCACATGGGCAGTTTCTGAGTTCCTGTTAGGAATGAATGTTCTTTCTGTCTCTGCTCTACCTTTCCCTGCTCCCTGCTGCTTTTTTTGTCTACTATTTTTTAGAAGTCCTTTCCCCA
This sequence comes from Ursus americanus, assembly GCF_024610735.1. Classification (NCBI taxonomy): domain Eukaryota; kingdom Metazoa; phylum Chordata; class Mammalia; order Carnivora; family Ursidae; genus Ursus; species Ursus americanus. The sequence continues at coordinate 92,911,438 of NC_142164.1, forward strand.
AGTGTAGGTCATTTCTAACTAATTCCCAACTTCTCATGTCAAGTGTTCTCTGTCCTATGCTCTCATGCCAGTGGGCACTTTGTAATTTAGCACTGCTACAGTTAAGTAATTACAATCATAATTAAGTTAGTCGTTATGTTTCTTTTGGTAGTATGCAAGCTTCACTAATTCAGGGGCATGCCTGTCCAGTATTTTTGCCGGATTCTGCATGTCTATCACGACACCTTGCACAGTTACACATTCGATATTTACTGAAGAAAGAAATGGGTGAAATATATTTAAAATAACACTTAAGTATAATTTATTACACCTCCGCAGCTTGGTTATGTGACATTTATCATTGCGTCGGAGTGAGACTTACATGTAATTACTGAAGTGTGTAAACTAGGAGGAAATAAATGTGAAACACCAAAAGCAGTTTTGCCACAGGTGAAAATTCCAATCTGCTCTTCTAACAACTTAGAATTCTTTAGGAAAAAGTTTTAAACAAGGTGGAGTATCATAAAGATCCCCTGGCCGATGAAGAAAGGGACTTGGGTTTTAATCTGACAGTGGCACAAACAAACTGTGTGGTCATTAAGGCACATTCATTGTCTGGAATTCAATGCATTTAACAAGGAAAAGGGTTAATGTAGGTTGCAAATGCTCAGCCAACAGGCAGTGTAAATGTGCCTTAGAGCTGAGAGTAAACCAAGCAGCTGTGGTGATTTCGGGGACCTCTAGAGTGCCAGGTTGGTCCACTGTCATTCCACATCTACCCACTAGCAAGAAAAAAAAAAAAGGCAGCATAATTAAAACCCATTTGAGGGCCAATTGGAACTCCTAGCTGCCAGTTTATTACTTAAATGGTTCCTTTAGTCACTATGAGCGTACAGCTTTTTCATACATAACAGTTTTAAGAATAGGACTCATCAGAGCTTGCCCAAGTAGATACTGCCCCGTTTCCAGGTGACATGAAGTAGTGGAAAGGGAGAAACAGGCCCACAAGGCCTGGCATCCTGTCCTGAGGTGACTGTGTTATTACTTGACTCTTAACTCTGACATGCCACTTAACGGCTTCTGGACTTTGGTCTTCTCATCTGCAAACTGAGAAAACACACAGGTACCGCACCATCCGTTCTGTCTTCTTAGAAGACACTTGCTTGTATCAATTTGGCTCACCTCAGTAAGTACTTCTTGCGTTTAGCTCTTTGCAATGGAGAGAAACAAGATACCCAGACCCCTCTCACTAATGCTCAAAATACTTAGAGGAAAACAGAAATGTAAAATAATAAGACCAAATCATAGCAAAAACTTGTATAACTGGAGTGTAATGGGAGTGTTAAAGAGGAAGAGTCAAAGTCGTCTGGCTAGGAAAATTATAGACTTTTTTTCCAAAATAGTTAGAGATGAACTAATATACAAAAAACATACATAAAACATAAATGTATAATTTAACCATGACCCTAAGAAATAGAACATTACCCAGGTGTCTTTTCCCATGCATAAACCCCTACAACCTTGATTCTGCCTTTTATATTAACCGTACACTTACTTTTCAAATAATTTTAGGACCAAATAATAAATGTCTAAGTCATGTAGTATACTTCTGTATATTTTCTTAATTCATATAATTGAGATCTTTATGTCAATACTATGTTGGCAAGACTCATCCATGTTATTATATGTAGCTGTAGTTTTTTTGATTTTCAGTACAGTCTTTACAGTATAATAATCACTTTTAAGAATCTGATGTTTGTGTATCTACTCTGCTGTTGCTGCATATTTGGATTGTTTGCAGTTTCTGGCTATTATTATTCTTCAGGAGTTTTCTAAGTATACACATTGCACTGGAAATGTTGGGCCCAGATGCTTTCTTATCTTGAGCCTAACAAAGACAAAAACTTTCCTCGTGAATTTCAAGTGAGCAAGGACAGCGATACATCCTTTCTTTTTGTAGTCTGCATGTTTATCGTTGCAAATTGCATACATTGTGAATGCTTTCTCACAAGTTGTGAGTGTACTTTTGTTTTTTGAATTATGCTTCTCAAAGAGTAACTTTTTAAGGTTAATAAAGTCCATTTTAGCAATTTTGACGAAGGCCGATTTTTAATATTTTTATTCTATTGTTAATGCTTTTGGTGTCCTATCAAAGAAGTCTTTGCCAGCTGAAAGGCCATGAAGATATTCTCGTTTTTTCAGTTAGGGATTTTATAGTTTTAGCTTTTACATTTATATCTGGTCCATGTGGGCTTTGTATGTGTGGGTTAAGTCAGTTACTGAGTTTTTGTTGTTTTTGCATGTTTGCTTACATCACAGCTATTCTAATATCATGTGTCAAAAAAGACTACCTTTTCTCTGTTAAATTACATTTGATCTTTGTCAAAAATCAGTTGGCTCTAAATATGTCTGATTCTAGGGGCGCCTGGGTGGCTCAGTCATTATGTGTCTGCCTTCGGCTCAGGGCGTGATCCCGGCATTCTGGGATCAAGCCCTGCCTCTGGCTCCCTGCTTAGTGGGAAGCCTGCCTCTTCCTCTCCCACTCCCCCTGCTCGTGTTCCCTCTCTCACTGCCTCTCTGTCAAATAAATAAATAAAATCTTAAAAAAAAAAAAGGTCTGATTCTATAGCTTCTGGCATTCCATTGATTTGTACATGTAACCACACTTTCTCAATTAATACAGCATATTCAGATATTGTAACTTGTCCAACTGCTTAGTTTTTAAAAAGTTGTTTGGATCTTTTTATTTTTATATAAGTTTTAATTTCAGCTTATCGATTTCCACGAAATAATGTTTGCTGATATTGTGACTGAGATACATTGAATATATAGGTCAAATGGGGAGAATAAGCATTTTACGAATATTATCTCCCACTCTCAGAACATGGTGTATTTCTCAATCTCCATACGTCTTAGATTTCTGTCAGCAATGTGTTGTACTTTCCAGGTTAGAGACTTTGCATATTTTTCATAATTTTTTAGAAGTGTTTTAGAACTTTGGAGGCATGGGGCGCCTGGGTGGCTCAGTCGTTAAGCATCTGCCTTCGGCTCAGGGCGTGATCCCAGCATTCTGGGATCGAGCCCCACATCGGGCTCCTCTGCTGGAAGCCTGCTTCTTCCTCTCCCACTCCCCCTGCTTGTGTTCCCTCTCTCGCTGGCTGTCTCTCTGTCAAATAAATAAATAAAATCTTTAAAAATAAAAAATAAAAAAACAACAAAAAAAAAGAACTTTGGAGGCAATTATGAAGAGAATTTTTAATTTAATTTTAAGCACTTTGTTGCTAAAACACAGAAATGGAATGGATTTTTATACGTTGACCTTCTATTTAATGACTTTGCTAAATTCACTTATATTTTCTACCGTTTCTCCTGTAGATTTCTTAGGATCTTCTTTAAGGCAATTACGTCATTAATGTGTAAGAAAAGTTTTTGTTCTTCTTTTTTCAATCCTTAAGCCTTTCCTTCCTTCCTTCCTTCCTTCCTTCCTTCCTTCCTTCCTTCCTTCCTTCCTTCCTCCCTCCCTCCCTCCCTCCCTCCTTTTTATTTTAAAGATTTATTTATTTGAGTGAGAGGGAGGGGCAGAGGGCGAGAATCTTAAAGCAAGCTCCCCACAGAGCACAGAGCCTGACACAGGACTTGATCTCCTGGCCCATGAGATCATGACCTGAGCTGAAACCAAGAGTTGGATGTTTAACCAACTGAGCTATCCAGACACTCCTCTATCTTTCTTTTTTGTCTTATTGTACTGACGAGGACCTCAGCTACAAAATTGAATAGAAATGTTGAGTTTGGATATTCTTGTCTTATTTCTAATCTTAGGGGAAACCTTCAGTTTTTCACTATTAATTAGTCATTACTATATCTCTTCCCAATTTCCACTTCACAACTGTCATGTGACAAATTACTTCATAAATTTAATAACCTTATATAAGTGTAATTTCCTTTCCCTGTCCCAACCTTTTTAAAATTTCTGTCCTATTAGTTCATTGAATATGTTTACAAAAATACTTTTTCTTTCAGTTCTAACATCTGTACCATTTGGGGTTTGGATTCTACTTATTGTTTTTGTCTTAATTGTAGAGAACAATTTTCTTGATGATGTTTATGTATTTCTGTGCATCTGGTCCATTTTGATTGAATAATATCTAATAGAGAACTCAAATCCCAATGTCTTCAGCTAAAATATATTGGCTCTTGTTCCAGTAGGGCAATCCAGTAGGCTGCTCACTATGAGCCTGTGTGCAAATGATTTTCTACTTACTTAATGTGCATTTCTGGGAAGCCAAAGGTGTTTACCAAGATGCTCTATCATCTGGGGGCTTAAAGTTCCATGTTCAGTTTACTCTGAAGATCTTGTTACAGCTCAGATTATAAGACAAAGATAAACTAATAAATGATTGTACAAATGTGCTCAACTGATTTTTGACAAAGGTGCAAAACCAATCTAATGGAGGAAAGATACCTTTTTCAAAAAATGATGCTTGGAACAATTGGAAATTCATAAACAAAAAAGAAAAGGAGAGAATCTCTATCTAGGTGTTACAATTTACGCAAAAATTAAATCAATAGATCACCAACTTTAATGTTAAACACCAAATTATAAAATCTTTGATTAAAAAAAACGCATAGTTTAAAACCTTCAGGATCTGTGCATAGGCAGAGTTTTAGACCTGACACAAAAAGCATGGTTTGATAAATTGCACCTCATCAAAATTTTAAAGTTGTGTTCTGAGAGAGACCCTGTTGAGAGTATAAAAAGACGGGGAGAGGGGTGCCTGGGTGGCTCAGTCATTAAGCGTCTGCCTTCGGCTCAGGTCATGATCCCAGTGTTCTGGGATCAAGCCCCACATCGGGCTCCCTGCTCAGTGGGAAGCCTGCTTCTCCCTCTCCCACTCTCCCTGCTTGTGTTCCCTCTCTCGCTGCCTCTCTCTCTGTCAAATAAATAAATAAAGTCTTAAAAAAAAAAAAAAAGACAGGGAGAAAATAATTACAAACCACATATCTGGAATATACAAAGAACTCTTGAAACTTAACAGTGAAAAATCAGACAATGCAATTAGAAAACAGTAAAAAATCTGAACAGATATTTGAATGAGATCTATAAATGGCAAATAAGCACATGGAGATATATTTTAACATGCTTTCTATTAGGGAAGTGCAAATTAAAGCCATAATTAGATATCACTATATACCTACAAGAACAACTAAAATCACTAAAATAAAAAAATTGTGTCAGCAGCTAATGCTGGTGATGATGTGAAAAAACCAGACCACTCATACATTGCGGGTAGGAATGCAAAATATTACAACGTCTCTGAAAAAGAGTTTGGTAGTTTCTTAAAAACTAAAAATGCAATTACCGTAGAGTCCAGTAATTGCACCCTTGGGCACTTATCCTCGATAACTGAAATGTATGTTCACACAAATACCTATACGTGAATGTTCCATGGCAGCTTTATTTGTAGTAGCTGAAACGTGAAAACAATCCAGTGTCCTTGGCAGGCGAATGGGTAAACAAATTATGATAAATCCATACCATGTTATTACTACTCAGGAATAAAAAGAATGAGCTATTGGGGCGCCTGGGTGGCACAGCGGTTAAGCATCTGCCTTCGGCTCAGGGCGTGATCCCGGTGTTATGGGATCAAGCCCCACATCAGGCTCCTCCACTATGAGCCTGCTTCTTCCTCTCCCACTCCCCCTGCTTGTGTTCCCTCTCTCACTGGCTGTCTCTATCTCTGTCAAATAAATAAATAAAATCTTTAAAAAAAAAAAGAATGAGCTATTAATACATGCAATAATATGGATGAATATCAAGGGAATTATGCTGAGTGTAAAAATCCAATTCCAACAGGTTACATACTGTATAATTTCACTTATCTAACATTTTTGAAAATGAAGAATTTTATTTTTTTGAATATTTTATTTATTTATTTGACAAAGAGAGAGAGAGAGAGTACAAGCAGGAGAAGCAGGGAGCCTGATGTGGGGCTCGATCCCAGGATCCTGAGATCGTGACCTGAGCTCTCACCTTAACCAACTGAGAGCCACCTAGGCGCCCCAGAAAATAAAGAATTTTAGAAATGAAGAACTGATTAGCTGTCAGGGGTCAGAAATTGTGGGGTTGGGAGTGGGAAGGACATGGGTGTAGTTATGAAAGGGCAACACAAACCTGCAAGTAAAACAGGAAATCTGAATAATAAGCTTGTTGAATTTTATCAGTGTAAATTTATAATAATGCACTATAGTTTTGCAAGATACTACTATTGAGGAAAAACTGGTAAAGAATTATCTATATCTCTCTTTCTATAACTGCATGCCAATCTATAATTTCTCCAAAGTTCAATTAAAAAGTTTTCTAGGGTTGACAAATTGTGTAGTGAAGGAGAAAGGAAGGGTACATTAGCTTTTATCACTGCTCACAGCATGTAACTAAAAGCACTCTGTAAGAAAGGGGATTAAGAGAACTCTGTTGAGGTGTGAATTTTGTTTTTTGCTATGGAGATTAATAACTAAAAACAAGCAAAAAATAAAGTGGGTTTCCATGATAAAAGTAATGTGTATGATATGATCTCAGGGATGACAAGTGCAAATGTTCATATGTACTCACAAATGAACAATATATGAAACAATGGTAACACATACATAGATGCAGAATTCTCAAAAAGATCACAATAAGCAAATTCATTCAAAAAAATCATGCATACCTAAGGTTAACTAAAGTATTTAGAATGTCTACAGTCAAGTAGAGCTAGGAAATAATTCACCAGATTTCACACAATACATTATGATCAGTGTCTTAAAGGACATAAAAGAATGAACTTGGGGAATGGAAGACTGATTAAATTGCGCATAGGCTACGTAAGAACTGGAGAGAGGGATAGTTTAAGAAGTTAAATTATGTGGTTATTATATGAAATTCCACACATATCTTATCAATCCTCTAAACTGAAGGCTAAAGAGACTCACTTATTTTAAATACAACTGATTAATGTTTATGTCTAGTATATGAAGAGATTGCTGTGCAGATTCTTTTACTTGACTCCAAACTTCTGCTTTAGTTTTTAGAACTCCCTTTATTTTGTGTTACTGATGATTCCATTTTCTGTATTGTTCCTGGTTTGTACGGCATATACTCCTGGCCAACTTTTAAAAGGAAGACTTCAGGGGCTCCCAGGAGTCACAGTCAATTGAGTGAGTGATTCTTGGTTTTGGCTCAGGTTATGATCTCGGTTTTGTGGGATTGAGCCCTGTGTTGGGCTCCTCGCTCAGCACGGAGTCCTCTTGAGACTTTCCCTCTCTCTCGGACACTCCAGCCCATGCTTGCATGCCCTCTCTCACTCTCTCTCAAATAAATAAATCTTTTTAAAAAAGTTAAAAGGAAGACTTCATTATCTGAACAGAGGCAACATGAAGCTCAGTTAAAGTATGTCCTAATTCTACAGTTCCAAAGGGAAGTACAATTTTACTTCCAATTGGTAAAAGTTGTTCTAGAAAAAGGAGGAATAAAACATCTAGCCCTATAAGCCCAGAAACCAGTGTTACTGGTATTTGGAAAACATGAAATCATTATCTAGTTGAAGTTCTGTGTGTCATAATTACAATGTGAAAGAACTAAAGTTATGTCATTTTCTTGAAAGAACTAAAGTTATGTTATTTTCTTTCTTAAAAGTTCTCTCCATTAAAAGGAATTCAACTTTTTTTTTTTTTCTAAAAAGTGTACTAGGACACTATTTCCTAAACTGTTCCCTGGAATTGTAGCTGAGTAATTTAATTCAAAATGTGTCTGAAGTCTGAGTCTGCTACCTGACAAATGTTTCTCCTATCGTAAGAAGGTAATGAACATAAAAATTATATATTTAATTGTCACAAATACCTTACATTTGTTTGAAAATATATAGGTCTTCAAATTTCTTCTGAAAAGGTTTATTCAATACGTCTGTTTGTTCTTGTTTTAAAATAGTATCTTAGTCTTTTGATTACTTCAGTTTTTCAGTTTTCTAAATTTCAGCATCTTTTCAATATCCTTATTTTTAAAATAACCTTATTTTAAAATCTGTACTCCTATTCCACAAGATTAAATATACATGGTACAGTCCTTTTATAAAATATTATGAGAGATGGAAGCAATTTCTTTAAACAGGCAGAAATTCTTCCACATAGAATGTTGGAATATTTTGTTGAGTGAGCTATTCTTTGGTACAAGCAGGAGAAAAATATTGGACATCTTATAAAGGAATGTTCTCTACCATTGAACCTAACAAGACTCCATGTAAAGATGAAAGGCACTTTGTGGAGTCACTGTGTTTCAGGAAAATGTTGACATAAATAACAATAAACATGAATTCACAATAAAAGTCCATCCATGAAAGCAGAGGAATGAGCCAAAGGTGAGCCAGATACTAGCCAAATACTCAATCATATTATATATAAACTATTTACTGAAATTCAAAAAGCTTTGTACTTGTACTTCCTGTGTTAGAGCCATTTATCATAAAATGGAATTGGGGCAGGATACCTTAGACAACAAGATAAACTTTTCACACAGAATTTTTGTTTGTTTGTAAATTTTATTTTGCACGTTGTTTGCTCAAGATACTTAGGCATTTCTGGAATGATATAGTTAACATAAAGGAGATGCTTTGAGAATGAACTTTCCTATTTTTGGCCATCTCAGAAAACAATAACAATGTTTGTTTACTTACTGAGTCTAGTATTTTAAAAAGGATCTATTTTATTAGCCTTAAAAATATGTTAGGAAACTAATTGTGTAAATTAGCTTTGAAGTGAGAATATTTTGGCAGATGGATATTTATTATAAAAGTTATTCATATAAAAACAGTCTAAATATATGATTTAGAGGGTACGTGGGTGGCTTAGTCAGTTAAGTGTCTGACTCTTGATTTTGGCTCAGGTCATGATCTCAGGGTCGTAAGATCAAGCCCTGTGCTAGGCTCTGTGGGGAGGAGGGAAAAAAGATATGATTTAGATACTCACGTTTAAACTTGAAAGAAAATAATATTCAAACTGTATAATTTAGAAATTATTCTTATAATATAGGTATGTTTGACATTACTTCTTTATTTATTTTTCAAGCTTTTTTTATAAAGATTTCTTTATGTAAGCAATCTCTACACCCAATGTGGGGCTTGAACTCACGACCCCAAGATCAAGTTTCACATGCTTTTCTGACTGAGCCAGCTAGGTGCCCCTGTTTGACTTTTTTTTTTTTTTTAACTTTATAGAGATTCATTTTGCTTGGTTAGAATTTCAAAGTGGGTTTTGTTTTGTGTGTGTGTGTGTGTGTGTGTGTGTGTGTGTGTGTGTGGTAAAAAACACAACATGATAACTACCATTGTTGAGCATTTAGCTAAGTCACTCCATGGTATTGCTGCCTCGGCATCCATTCTCTTTGGCCAAGCAGCCTTCAGGGACCTTAAACTGACGCTAATTCCTCTTGCAGGTACATGCCCAGTGAGTGGCTGGCTGAGTCCAAGGAAATGGAAGTTCTTGATATGACTTTCCCAATAGTCCTTGTGAGCAATAGTCTCCTCTGCCTCCAAGCGTCTACTTCTTATGTGGCTCATGTCCAAGATTCCTGTGGGGCTTACCAAAACCCTGCTCCTTTGGTTTGAGTTGGCCAGTCCAGCCTTAGGGGGGAATTCTCAAATCTCTCCACCCATGAACCCATACTTAAGGTCTGTGCCCCATTCACGTCCTGTGTATCTCTGTCTACAGTCTGCTTTGACTACCTTGTGTGGCCTTTCGAGTGTGCCAGTTCCTTCCTGCAGGACCTGTGAGGAACAAAGATCTCTTTTGTAGTCTATTGTTGAGCCATAGCTCGCCATCTGGCACCCAGTGCTCCACATAATAATTGTAAATTTGACAAATTCGTAACATCCATCTTAGCCATTTTCAAGTATACAGTTCCGTAGTGTTAAGTATATTTACATTGTTGTGCAACGGATCTCTAGAATTTTTCATCTTATAAAACTGAAGCTCTACATTCATTAAATATTAATTCTCTTCCTCTAGTCCTTGGCAATAATCTTTCTACTTTCTGTTTCTATGATTTTTGACTACTTTAGATACTTCATATGAGTGGAATCATATAGTATATGTCCTTTTGTGACTGGCTTATTTTCACTTAGCATAATGTCCTTGTGGTTCACTCATGTAGCATAGGACAGGATTTTCATCCTTTTTAAAGGCTGCATAATATTCCATTGTATGCATATAGTACATTATCTTTATTCATTCATTCCTTGATGGACATGAGGGCTGCATCCATCTCTTTGCCATTGTGAATCACGGTGCAATGAAATGGGTGTGCAAATATCCCTTTGAGATCCTCCAAATTCTTTTGGGTATATACCCACAAGTAGGATTGTTGGTTTATAGGTTTATATGGTAATTCTAGCTTTAATTTTCTGAGGAGCCTCAATTTTTTTCATAATGGCTGCACCATTTTACATTCTGAGTATTAGTACACAAGAGTCCCAATTTTTCTACATCTTTGCCAACATTTGTTATTGTCTCTTTTGATAGTGGCCATCCTCATGGGCATGAGGTGACAGCTCATTGTGGTTTTGATTTTCATTGCTCATAGGATTAGTCATTTTGAGCATCTTTTCATATGCTCTTTGGCCATGTGTCTATCATCTTTGGAGAAATGTCTTATTAAAATTTTTTGTCCACTGTTTAATCAGGTTATTTAAGTTTTGATTGTTGAGTTGTAGGAGTTCCTTATACACTGTGGTTCTTAACCCCTTATCAGATAAATGATTTGGAAATATTTTCTCCCGTTCTGTGGGGTGCCTTTTCATTTTGTTGCATCTTTTCTTTGATATACAGAAGTTAAATTTGGTGTATTCTCATGTTTCCTATTTTCACTTCTGTTTTCTGTGCTTTTGTTGTCATAGCCAAGAAATCTTTGCTATCTTAAATGACGTAAAGTATTGGGTCATATGTTTAGGCCTTAAATCCACTGGAGTTAATTTTTGTATATGGTGTAAGATAAGGGTCTACCTTCATTGTTTTTATGTGGATATCCAGTTTTCCTAGCACCATTTGCTCTTCTCCATTGTGTAGTCTCAGCACCCTTGTTGAAGATCGTTTAACCATATGCACTCGGTCTCTCTATTCTGAACTCAATTCTGTCCCAGTGGTCTCGATGTCTATCTTCATGGAATAGCATACCATCTTGGTTCCTGTTACTTTGTTTTGAAAACAGGAAGTGTGAGGCCTCAGTCTTCCTTTTTTTTTTTTTCCCTCTCAAGATTGTTTAGGCTGGTGTCCATCTGTGGAACGGCAGATTCTGGTGCTCATGGGTTGATCTCCCTTCTTAGAGGTCCCCAACCTGTTTCACATTCTTTTAAGCATTTAGATTCAGGCAAGACAAGCTAGTCCTTCAGGCAGCCCCTGGGTAAGTCAGAAGAGTGAATGTTGGCTATATGTTTCACTCTTCTCTTTTCCTCCCCAGCGAGGAGTGGGAGACTGAATTTTTTCCCTATCGTACTGTGCTGCTATGTGGAGAGGGCCTATGGAGAGTTAATGCCACAAATTTTTCGTACTGGACTCAATATGGTTCCTCTGGTCGGTGTCTCACCTGAGGTACAGGAACCTCCGAACCGGTTTCTAGGTTTCTCCTGAAGGCAATTGGTATGAAGTTATTTCTGTGGGGGGAAAACGTCTGGGGCTTCCTATTTCGCCCCCTTGCTGACATCATCTGATTAGAAGACTAAACTTTTAACTGTAATGAAAAATTCCTTTCTAGGATTCTAGTGAGTGTCTTGCTTATTTTAGAGACCCCAAAGAATTAGATTTCTGGGATTTCCAAGTGATTGCAGTGCTGGCAGCTCTTACCAATCAACACTGGCTGTCTGAAGGGCTATTCCATGAAGGATTTTGAAGGGGTGTCCAGTTCTACTGATAAGAGTGAAGTGATCAGTTAGTGATATTTCCCATGCATGTGGCAAGAATGCTAAGGAGGTGGGGCACCTGGCTGGCTCAGTTGGTAGAGCATGTGACTCTGGATCTTGAGTTCAAGCCCCACGTTGGGCAAAGAGCCTACTTTACAAAAAAATTGCTAAGGAGATGCTGTGAAATAAGTGCCCCAGAGCTGCTATCCCCACTTCCTTCTCTTATCATTCGGCCAACCATAGCATGTTATAACACCTTTGTAACATAGGCATGCTTCTTTTAGATAGGTTGTAGTTTGCAGAGAAAAATGTAGGTTTAAAGTGATTTTTATTTCATGTTCAAGGCTTACAACTGATAAGACCTAAATCAGTTCTATATTCCAATATTTAATTCCTCTTTTTAGACCAGGATTTTTCAAAATGGTGGTGTCAACCCATGAGTCAATCAAAACTACCATTATTTTCAAAGAAAGAGACTTAAATAAGAGAGAGTAAAAAATATGAGAGAACATCACATGTAGTAAGGTTAGGAATTGTTTAGTGATAACTTTTTTTCAAAGATATGTGTATATGGACTGGATCATCATGTGGAATGAATCACTGATTTGTGGTGAAAGTATTAGACTAGAACTAATGTCTAGGACAATAAATAGTTGATGATGTTTGTCATCCTGGCATATTGCTTTGTTTTTTAGTTGTTGATTTGTTTTGACCATTGGTAACTTCCTTGGAGGCTGACTCCTACACTAGTTTTATAAAGTATGCTAGGTTGACTCGGAAATTAGTCACTGTGCAGTGTCTTACATCTTACATGTTTATTTTTCTTTCTTTATAATTATGAGCATTGAATTTTTTACTATACTTTAAATGTCCATTTATCTTATGAATCCATGCTTCTAGTATCTCCTGTAACTACTGTAGTCATTTTTGGTTGTTTTTTTTTTTTTCAAGTAAAACTTAATTGTGATAAATTATATTTGCTCAGGTTGAATTGTAAACTTGTATATTATCCTTCACTTCTATCTTTTCTCCCCAGATGCTATTCATTGCCCTAAGTGTTGTCTCTATTTGAAAAGGGACCATTTGCTCATTTATTTTATGTGCAGAGTGTTCACAGTTTCTGGAGATAGGTCCTCTGAAACAACCACGGACCAAACTGTAATGGTCATTTTGAAGGTATGTTTTCTGAATATCTCCCATCACCACCTTATTGTGAAAGTTGTCCTGTTACCTCTGTAATGCGATTTGATAATTGTCCAAATATCCCCTTGTTCTAAATTGCATCCATTACCACTTCATTTTTTTTTTTTAAAGATTTTATTTGAGAGAGAGGATGAGCAGGCAGGAGGGGAGGGACAAGCAGACTCCCCACTGAGCAGGGAGCCTGACCAGGGCTCCATCCCAGGACCCTGAGCTGAAGGTAGCTGCTGCTTAACTGACTGAGCCACCCAGGCGCCTGTCCATTACCACTTCTGATTTATACCTGAGATGGCCATTCTTCATTTCTTATGTTAATGTGTTAATTTATATCTGGTCCTTGTTAAAAATTAAAATTATTCCTGCTTAATAATAGCCTTATTGAATACTGAATTAAATAATTCCTAAATTTTTGTTTTTGCCTTCACCTTTTTTTTTCATTTCACTTTCTGAGAACAAAATATAGGACCAAATGAGAAGATTATACCAAGAGGATTTAATTTTCATTTAAATTTTCCAAAGATCACATAGCACCCATTTGTAGAACAAGAAGGAATTTAAGTTAAAAATGCTGACAGGTGCTCCTTCAGCATTTATTTTTAAAAATTTATTTTTGAAAAGACAGACATATGTATGCGTGTGTATATACACATGAGTAATTCAATTACTGTAGTAAAATAATCAACTTTATGTGTTTTGAAATTAATTTCCCAATTATTTATTGCTACTTCAAAGTCTACAAGTGGCTTAGGTATAGTTTGTATATTGCATTTAATTTTATTCCATGAAAATGCCCTTTGCTAGTTTATAAGCTCTTTCAGGATAATAATAATTCATATCTGTTCCCTTAGCACTGATCTGTCATATAATCAGAACCAAGTAATTACTATCTAAATGCATGAATAAATGACTTAATTTGTGAAATTTTAAAGGGTAAAACTATTTTGCAATTTGAAGCAAGAAAGTAAGGATATAACTTATTATAATGGGTATTCTTTGATAAATTGCCACTAGGATCGTAGCCTTCTCTCATCTCCTGTATTAGTTTCCCAGAGCTGCCATAACAAATTACCACAAACTGGGTGGCTCAAAACAACTGAAATTTATTGTCTCACCATTCTAGAGGCCAGCAGTCTGAATTCAAGGTGTCAGCAGGGTCATAGTTCCTCCAGAGGCTCTGTGGGAGAATTTCTTGCCACTTCTAGCTTCTGTTGGCTGTAGGCATTTCTTGCCTTGTGTCTCCATTGCCCCAGTCTCTGTCTCATGGTCACCCTGCCTCTCTCACTTCTCTGCGTGTTTTCTCCTCTATCTCAGATGTTCCTCTGCCTTTTTCCATAAGGACTGTCATAGTATTAAAGGCCCACGGGGATAATCCAGGATGATCTCCTTATCTCAAGACCTTAAATTAACTGCCTCTTCAAATTGCCCTTTTTCCAAATGAGGTAGAATGCACAGGTTCCCGGAATTTGACGGATATATCTTTTGGGTGGGGCAACTTTCAACCCATTGTATCTTCCCAGTGTGACCTTATGAACTTTGTGAGCAGAGACCAAATCTTGTGTTTTCTTCATCTGCATACATTCATCTTAGCTAATACTTATGACTGTCCTGTTATCTTCATTGTGGCAGGCATTTTACACATATACTCACACGAAATTCCCACAGCACCAGTAAGAGGTAAGAACGCAACTTACTATTTTATAGAGGATGGAACTGAGGCTTGTAGATTTTTTAAAAAATATTTTATTTATTTATTTATTTTAGAGAGCACGAAGGGGGGGGGATGGGGGGGAGAGAGACAATCAGTCCCCGTGCTGAGTGCGGAGCCTAAGATGGGGCTTGATCCCACGACCCTGATATCATGACCTGAGCTGAAATCGAGTTGGATGCCTACCCGACTGAGCCACCCAGGTGCCCCCTGAGGCTTGTAGATCTTAATTTACTTGTTCAAATTTGCACAAATAAATGGTGACAGAGCTGGGAAACGAATGCAGTTATGCTTTTAGAGTGCCACAAGCTCTCTGCATTGGAGCTGAACACATGTTGATTATAAATGGAGCCCTCCAGAGATGCATGTCACTGGATAACATTTATGTGAAAATACACATGCATTCAATTCAACAGACCAAATTTGACTTAATTACATTTCCTGTGTCAGTTCAGGCAATAGATTTAAATTCATTAAGTTGAGGGGCACCTGGATGGCCTAGTTGATTGAGTGTCCAACTCTTGATTTCGGCTCAGGGTTGTGGGATGGAGCCGCACGTCGTGCTCCTTGCTCAGCGGGGAGTCTGCTTGAGATTCTCTCTCTCCCTCTGCCCCTGCTCTCTTTCTCTCTCGAATAAATAAATTAATTTAAAAAAACACATAAAAATAATTCACTAAGTTGAATAAGTGTTAATGTTAAATTTTCCTTAAGAAAGATGAAATCATCTCACCATAAAATAAAAAATGTCAAAAGACACCACAATAAGCACTGAATGTGTTACAGTGTAATTAGCAACAGTACACTTTAAATCATGGAATTCTAACAATTTTGTACATTTTTATATCAAATTTATTAAAAAACTAAATCTAATGATGAGAGTACATATTTTTCCTTTAGTTTTTGTTTTCAGTCCAATAATAGGTTAAGAGCTGAGCTATTTCCTAAGAGTTGCCATTGAAGTACACACCAACTACACAACCAGAAGTAACTTGTGACCTTGGAAATAGTTTATTTTCATGCCAGGAAAAAAATAATGCATTAGAGCAGCCAGCTAAGAGAGGTGAGCTAGCAGCTCAAATCACATTAATCCAATCAAGAATTGAGAAGCTTTGAGGTTTATACCCTTAATCTCAGAGAGGATTACTTCCTGGTTCCAGTGGAAAGTCTAGGGTCTTTTCCAGGACTCATCCTCCATGGTTGACTCTGAAATCTATTCCCATGCCCCCTCTCTTCTCCAGACTTATGAGTCACACTGAACTTTAGTCCTCCAGTTGGTACTTTCAGGATCAAAGAAACCCGAACTGAAAAAATGGCTTAAATAATTGTTGTCATTTCTTTAGTCACAGTTTTTTTTTCTCCAAGTTTTTATTTAAGTAATCCCCACACCCAACGTAGGGCTCAAACTCACAACCCTGAAATCAAGAGTCCCATGCCCTTCCAACTGAGCCAGCCAGTTGGATGTTTTTTTTTAAGATTTATTTAAAAGAGAGAGAGAGAGAGAGAGAGCGCGAGCCCATGCAAGTGGGGGTAGGGGCAGAGGGAGAGAATCTTCAAGCAGATTCCCTGATGAGCACCAAGAGAGATGTGGGGCTCTATCTCAAAACCCATGAGGTCATGTATTGAGTCGAAACCAAAAGTCAGTCGCTCAACTGAATGAGCCACCCAGGGCCCCCCACCCCCTTAGCAAATTTTTAGGTGCACATACAGTATTGCTAAGTATAGGCACAAGCTGTACACAAGATTTCTAGAATTTACTCATCTTATATAACTGAAACTTTATATACGTTGACAGCACCTTCCCATTTCCCCCTCCTTCAGCCCTGAGCAAACATCATTCTACTCTCAGCTTCTACAAATTTGACTATTTTAGATACCTCATATAAATGGAATCACGCAGTATTTGTCTTTCTGTCACTGGCTTATTTCAGTGAGCATAATTGATTCAACAGTCTCACTTCTGGGTATATATCCACAAAAGCCGGGGCACCAGATATGTGTATAAGCTCCTTCCAGGGAGATACTGGTGACTTGGAATGGGCTAGATGGAGAGGGCGGGGGATGTGTCCACAGGCTTCCCTGGTCTCTGGGGAGTATCATACTCAGCTTTGACCTATCTGCTATATGAGAACCCTGACCCTCGGGCAGCACTTTTTAAGGGATGCAAATAAGCTTTGTTCAGGGAAATACTGGGAAGTGGGTGTTTTTTGCCTGCTCCCTCTGAGACTTGGGGCAACAGACACAGAGAGCCCTTTAAGAACCGTCAATTTGTGGGGCACCTGGGTGGTTCAGTTGGTTAACCGTGTGCCTTTGGCTCAGGTCATGATCCCAGGGTCCTGGGATTGTACCCCGCTTCTCCCTCTCCACCCCCACACCCCTGCTCGTGCTGTCTCTCAAATAAATAAAATCTTAAAAAAAAACTTAATTTGTTTGCAATAATATTGTGGGTGTCCTGGATGCAAGACCAGCTGGCATTCACAGCTAGGTGTTTTGGGGTCCTGTTCCTCAGATGGGGTTTTTTAAACTTGGGGCACTAGCTGCGATGTCCAAACTCCTCACAGAGAGGCTTGGAGTGGGGAGTTCACTTTCAATTGTATGGCATGTGCCGGGAGTGGGGTTTAATGGTGAGCATCTCAGTTTTCCCTACCCATTTCACTGTGGGTGATGTGGGTATTTTCTCATTTGCCGGTTGTGTAGTTGTTGCCTTCAGGTAGTTTCTGGATTTCTTTCAGAGGGAATTGCTCCATGACTAGATTCTGTATGTTCATGGTAGGAGGTGATTTTAGGATATTCTTATGTTGCCATCCTATACTAGAAGTGGTGTGAGGTGATCTCTCACTGTGGTTTTGATTTGCATTTTCCTGATGATACATGATGTTGAACACCTTTCATGTGTCTCTTGACCACCTCTATGTCTTCTTTGGAAAAATGCCAAGACTCCTGTCAGGTAAATCATGTAACTCTGCTTCGTTAGGGTTTGTTTTCTGCAGATTTATCTTGTTCCTTTGTTTGTAACATCTCTTTACCTGACTCTTCAATTTCCTTGACTTTCTGCATTGGTGTCTGTACATTAGACCAAGCAGGCACCTCTGTCAGCAATCATGGCCTGGCCTGTATAGAAGATCTCCACCAATCAGCCCTGACAGAGATTCTGGGGGCTTCTCTGAGATCTTTCCATCCCAAGGAAGAAGCAGGTAGCTGTGGTTTTAGCTGTTCACTCTTGTGCCCATCCACAGGTTGGGAGCCTATGACATCTACCTATCCAAAGCACCATCTATGTTTTCCCCAGGACCCCATCTGTGTTCTCCCCAAGTGGCTAGACTATGCCATGCCTAACAGCTTGTAGATGCCAGTACAGATGCCATATCTAAGATGCAAGTCGGAGGCCAATTCTTTGCACAGCCCTGGAGATACTGGGTCACAGGACACCTAGATGCACTCTTTCCCTCCTCAGTGGGAAGCTGAAAGCTGGGATTTTTTTTTCATCTGCTCACTCTTTGCTGAGCAGAAGGGATAATCTATGGCATCTACCAGCCCCAGCCACCCCAGGTGGCTCAACTGCTGGATCAATCAGAGCTCCAACAGTGGCAAGACAGAAGCCAGTCCTGTGTGGAGTCTGCTGGGAAATGTGGGGGTGTTGAACATGTGAGCCAACCCCTTTCTTCCTCTGAGTGAAGCTAGGAGACAGGGAGTCTCTCCCTGATTGGCGCTGTACCTGGGAAGGGACTCTTCCTACCGGCTTTTGAGAGTCTGGTTTTACATTCACCTGGGATCCAGGAACCCTTCAGATAGCTTCTGGATTTCTCACAAAGGAAATTTTCCCATGAATTGTTGCTGAATTGGTGTGTTTGTGGCAGGAAGGAGGGTCTAGGACTTCCTACTCTACCATCTTGTTGACATCACTTCTTGACACTTGTTTTGAATGAAAAGTTTTTAAAGGTTCAGACACTTCCTAAATTCAACATCTTAAACATATCCCATTTCACTAATCTAGTAGTTTGCTGCATTTAAATTCTTACCAACGGTATCTGTCTTTCTTCGAAACCATGAAAGATATATTTTCAGTGAATTTCAATGAACTTTTGGCAAAAATAAGGGATTTTCGATTGGATTGCTGATTGGTTATATATACACTACTTCAGTTAATTGTCACCATAGACATAATCGTCACTTATGGCTATAGAAGGGGAATTTGAGGCTAGGACAAAATACTTAAACCACATGGTCGGTAAGTGGTAGAACTAGAATAAAATACAATTTTATGTAGTAATTTTTCTTCTTTCCAATGAACTAGATGGGTCTCTATGTTGTAAGGATAGAGAGACTAAGAGAGAGAGGGTCAGAGAAATACATACACACGCCAAGAATTTTTTCATATTGGGACACCTGGGTATCTCAGTTGGTGAAATGTCTGCCTTCAGCTCAGGTCATGATCCCAGGGTCCTGGGATTGAGCCCCATGTAGGGCTCCCTGCTCAGCAGGGAGTCTGCTTCTCCCTCTGCCTCCCCCCTGCTTGTGCTCTCTCTCAAATAAATAAAATCTTTAAAAAAAAGAGAATTTTTTCATATTTACTAATTTGCAAGAATGTATAGAATGCAATTTTTCATATTTACTATTTAATTATTTATTTATGATTTTATTTATTTGGCAGAGAGAGAGACAGCCAGCGAAAGAGGGATCACAGGCAGGGGGAGTGGGAGAGGAAGAAGCAGGCTCCCAGCGGAGGAGCCTGATGTGGGGCTTGATTCCAGGACCCCGGGATCACGCCCTGAGCCGAAGGCAGACGCTTAATGACTGAGCCACCCAGGCGCCCCACGTATTTACCTTTTAAAAAATTTTTGCTAAAACTGATAGTGTAATTAATTTATACCCAAGTAGAGTATACTGTAACTTTGAGGTGTCAGAGAGGGAGGGAGCCTGTGTGAAATGAAAATATTTGCTGTAGATTAACTATATATATATAGTTATATATATATAGTTATATATATATATATATATATATATATATATAACTATATATATATATATAAAAAGGAGGTGACTCTACTATTAATGTAATATTTAGTTTTTTTTTAAATTTCATGATAATTATCAAAATTTCTTTGGTATGAAGTGCTATATTTTACAAAGATTAAATTACACTGATACACTGTAATTTTATTTTCTAAAATCTTATCTGGAAAAATACATTAGTGAAAAATAATTGACTTTTCAAATATGTATCACTCATTCTGTAAATATTAAATACTGATATTAAATATTGTTTTAATCCCAGTGCAGTATTTCAATTAGAAAAGATACCCTAGCTCTCCTTATGTTGTGATGGAGTTGGTGGCTCCATTTACAATTTCTAAAGTGGCAACTTAATCTAATACTATACAGTATCATTATTCCAGCTGATCATATTAGCACCGTGCATGGTATGTGATGGGAGGATAAGGAAAACTTCATTGCATCTATGCTTAGAATCCATTCATTTCTTTTCACTTCATCAAGCCCACAATTCAGGTTCCTGATAAAAGTATCAGATACCTGGGATGGACAGGTACCATGGGATGGACACTACATTATGGGCTTCAAAATAAAAGGCATATTATTAGTAGGGGAGGTTGTAAATCAGCTTAAATCATTAATCCTGATTTCCTTTTATACATCCAGTGATTCCATGTGGTCAGTGTGCTGTGAGCACCACTAAACGCTGTTTACCAGGGGCTGCTTTACCAGTAGTCATCAAGTGGGCATGCTGAGAATGAAGGATATGCACCAGGCAAGACACCCGTCACATGATTTCAACCTTGCCTAGATCCAGTACACAAAGATGGTGCCTCAGACAAAAGCACTGATTGTTCTCTTTTGGCTCTTTCCATATTTGCACAGCTGATCATATCTTCTCACTTCACTAGGGTATTTTTTCACTTTCATCCTTGGGCACTTAGGAAGGTTATTCACCAAGCTTCAGTCAACTTCCACTATGTTAAGATATGATAGTATATTCTTAGAACAAGTCAACTTAATTAAATATCAAAACCAATAATTATTTGAATCACTAGATTGCTTGAATCAAGCAGAATCTATAGCCAGATGTCAAAGATAGGTATTATAATGTAAATGTCAAATTACTGGCATTTATATTAATTTTCTGGCTTGGGTTTTACCACTCTTTTCATGAACGTAATTATAAAAATGTAGAGCGTGTGATTTTGTGCACACTGTGTTATTTTTCATTCCTATTGCCTCTGCACAGTATGCTTGAATAATAATTTAAAAAAACACTCATGGTTAACCATTTCCTGAGTATCCAAATGTGCCGCCCACCAGCCTGAGAATTGTCTCAATGCCTTGTCACTGCAATTCTATAGTGGAAGTGTTGCTTCCAACCCCATTTTGTGGATTGGGAAACTGAGACACAGAGAAATCAGTAGCAGGCAGCTAGTAAGAGTTCGAGCTGACACCTAAATCCAGGATATCTTTTTTTTTTTTTTCAAGATTTTATTTATTTATTTGACAGAGACAGCCAGCGAGAGAGGGAACACAAGCAGGGGAGTGGGAGAGGAAGAAGCAGGCTCCTAGCGGAGGAGCCTGATGTGGGGCTCGATCCCAGAACGCTGGGATCACGCCCTGAGCCAAAGGCAGACGCTTAACGACTGTGCCACCCAGGCGCCCCTAAACCCAGGATATCTGAGTTCAGCTTGTCTTCATGCCTATTTTTACAAGTACCTATAGTTAGCCAAGCAATTGTAACACTGATAATGTGGACGAAAATTTTAGATTGCATTTTAATGTTATTGTTACTTACTTTCACTTTTAAGTCTTGATTGGCAAGAAAGGCAATGGAGGAATATACTTTGTATCTTGGAGAACACCAAAGAGCTTAAAAATTGCCATCCTAGTGGCAGTGGAATCCAATGTGACACAGGAGTCCTGAAATCAGTGGGTGACTGAAGCGTGTTCTTTTCCAAAAATGAGTAATTTACTTTTAGAAGAATTGTTTTGAGAGTAACAGACATCTGACTGTTACATCATGGTCTGAACCAAATATTTTGAAGTATTCTGGATTGCCCAAAAATGAAAAAACAAAAACAAAACCCAAACCCCAGGAATCCTCATATAGAAGGGAAAATACAGAAGAGATTAGTTTATTTTATACAAATAGATCAGCATGATGATAATCAGTTCCGAATCTTAGTAACTTCCAAAAATCCTAGTCTGGAAGTTGAAAGTGATATTCTTTACCAAAAAGAAGAGAAATGAAACAAGTAAATAATTAACTCCAATCTTTTGTGGGCCACTTGAGTACTGGTGCTTGATTTCATTCTGAACATCTTCTTCCAAATTGTAACAAATCTCTAAGGATTCATCTGAAGCTGGACTTGAATCAATAACTCATCCTTTCAGCTGCTGGTTCCAGACTCTTTCAACCTTTTCAATATATTGCTCTAACCTTTGCAATTTTCCCTGCCCTTTTCATCCTTGAATCATTTGGGTCTTCTTCATTTATTAAATTCATCCAGTTGGCATCCTTTTTGAACAACAAAAAAATAGTTCATTGCAGTGTTAATTGAATGAACTTGTAAATATATCATGTAAGTACAGGTATCTCAAGAAATTTTTTAGAATAAAACCTCAGGGTTTATTTTTCTAGGTCTAAGAGTCCGAAATAATTTCTAACCATTATGAAAAAAAACTCATAGATTTTATTTCTTCTCTTCATTTCACTGATTAAATGTATCTGGATTGACACACACAACTGAGTCAATGACGAATAGAAAAATTATCTAATGGCAGTGCTTGTAGTGTCAGCTTTAACTATTTCTGATCATGCCTCTTTCCTGAACTGCGGGAAATGGCTATGGGTTATCTGCTTCATTTGTCTCTAGTTTACTTTCATTTCAAGAGCCCTGCATTGCAAAAATCTTCAGGCTAGAGTTGTTTTGTGCAGATTTTGAATCTTGAAGTTAATTTGGTTAAGACCTCACAAGTGCAAATATCATGAACTCGTATTACGCTACCAGAGGCTCTAAATGAGATTGCCTTGCTTCTGCATAAGAGAATAAAAGGAACAGTAGAAAAACAGCAAATGTGGGAATGGGTGGTTCCCTTTGGTCTCAAACATTATATCCTGATATATTCTTTTTCGGGTTTTCAGGTTTTCCGTTTTTAATTTTGAAAGAGTTGGCCTTATTTATTTGATCCTTGATTGTTTGACTCTCTTCACCTAAAGGTCAGAATGGCAAAAATGAAGAAAGATATACAATCAGAGTGTTCTAATAACCCAGCATGAGTCTAAGATCCTTGCAGCCTGTGTCTATGGAAAGCTCTGTTGATTTTCAGTGAGTTTTGACATCTGGAGCTCTGCTCAATGTGCAAGCCGGATTTGCTCTTTCTTCCTCTACTTTTTTTTTTTTTTTTTTATCTTCTAGAAACATTGGAATTGGAGCTTTAAAGATTTTACTGCCTCCCCTTTAGAAGAACTCTGCAATTAAGATGGGCTAAAAATGTACTTGTATTTTAAAAATGCACAAGCTCACTGGGTTACTTTTTAATTTTCCTCTCTGTACCCAAGTGGATAATTTAAGCAATGTCTAGGGTATTAGTAGATATGAGTGTTCTACTGCTTATTGTGTTCAATAATAGCAGAATGTATCTTAGCAGAGAAGCACAGAAAAACTCTGTTATTTTAGGACACTTGGGGAAACAAGAAAACATGATTTTCTTCTTTCAGTAGCTTGTCATATTGTAATGGTTTCAAATTACCTGATTTCTGTCATCCGGGATTTATTTTATAAAATAGCCAAAAAGCAAACAACCATTTGTTAACTAATTAAACTGAAGCCTTTACATGATTATGGAGATACTCAGTGTGCTTCTAAAAATATCTTAACATATTTGTAATTTAAGTCCCTTAACAAATAGAGGCTTTAGGGACAGATTGTTGCTATTACAAAAAAGTAAAAATATGCCAAATATCTGCAATGACTGACTCCCTGTGCCAGGGCTCAACAAACTTTATCTGTAAAGGGGCAGGTAGTAAATATTTTGGGCTTTGCAGCCCATATGGTCTCTGTTGCAATGACTCAACTTCACCG
This sequence comes from Ursus americanus, assembly GCF_024610735.1. Lineage (NCBI taxonomy): Eukaryota > Metazoa > Chordata > Mammalia > Carnivora > Ursidae > Ursus > Ursus americanus. Next base: position 92,935,326 of record NC_142164.1, read on the forward strand.
GTATAGTGCAAAAGGAGTCATGGACAATATTTAAATAAATGATCATGGCTACATTCCAGTAAGATTTTATTCATAAAAAACAAGCAGTGGGCCACATTTGACCCATGGGCACTAGTGTGCCAGCTCCTGCCTTATCCTCTTGATGGCAGACCTTTCCTTTTTATAGATTACTCTATAAACGCATGCTTAGCCCATTTATACATAAACTATCTGATAGTAAACAAAAATGATTTTCTATATTAAATGTTTTAGATGTTCTTGTGAAGCTTTTAACAAAGATCAAATAATTAATAAAGTACTAGACAGATATGAAAGTGTTATAAAATACAGTTGGATCAATATTTTAACATTAAGAAGACACTGTGAAATAATTTATGTCTTCCTAATTTGCCACAAGTGGTTGAAACCTTCTGCTATATAGCTAGAAAAAACTGTAAACTTACCCATGAAAGGTATACCAATCTCTTTCTAGTTCTAACAGTCTCTTTTAAGTAAACTCACTCTCTCTTGGGTAAGTGATTGGACTCTCAGAGTTTCTCCCTTCTTTTCCATCATGTAGTGGTATGGGTGCAAATGAACAGTAGACAGCTGGAGTATTTTCCAGGGCTGGGAAAGGTGTCTCTAGAGCGATAGCTGAATTTTGTTGCTATCCTCTTGGTCCTTGGTAGTCTTCTCTATTTAAATCCAAGGCTGATGAAAGGCGTGGATTGTTCTTGTCATAGACGAGCTGTAAGGGCTGGCCAGGCTTTATCTTGGCATGAAGATTCCTCAAGGTTGACTATAACTCCACTGGAACCACAGAACAGGGATGACCTGGCCCAGTAGCTTTCAACCAGATGGGCTCTTTGACCCACCTTGTTGATCCCCTTGCAACATCTCCAACCTACATCATCAGCTATTTTATATGACCTCCATATTTGGCAATTAGGAAATCATGGATCAATCTTCTCACACAGTTGCCACAGGGGACCCTGTGGTTCTAATTCCTTCTGCCTGAACTTCTACTCTTCATGCTTCTAATTTTATACTCTGATTTGGGTGTGATGTGTTCACACAATGCTCACTGAGGTGCTTCTCACCCAGATTCCCAAACTAAGTGTGGTACAAGACTGTCTTTGAGGCTGGTTTGTTTGTTTGGCTAAAGTTATCTTATTTTACCAAGCTACTCATTCCCCTTCCCCTCTGAAATTCAATGTTAAGGATCAGGGGCAAAGAAAGACACCAACCTCTGATATTTTATCTCTCTCTATCTCCCTCTCCTATATGCAAAGGATTCTCCTTCTCTTTTCTTTGTGAGGAAATCTCCTCTGTAATAACTTTCTTTTTCTCTCTTGTTTTTTCTAGGTACCATCTATGTATATTCTTGTACTCATTTTCCTTGGTAACAAAATCTCCTAATTTGGCCTGCATTTCTTGAAGGGCTATAGGGAAACATGACTGACTAGAACAGTAAAAAGGTTTCACATATATGCCAAAGGTACTCATTATAAAAGGTACTAAATTAATAACTTCTCTTTTAAATATCTGCAAATGTCTTGCCATTATTTCATGATAAGACTACGTTCTTTCTTTCAACCGACAATGTGACTGTGCCTTTAGACGCTACAGAAGTCACATAATCTCTGTTACTGAGAGGTTCAAGATTCATAATATATTACACCAAGAGGGGAAATTGGGTGTGTATGATCGCACAGCATTTCAGATCTTGCGTCTTGTCCCTCTGCTCCCCTTGATACACACAGACAGACATGTACACACTATACTACTATTTTCCCAAGAAGACATAATTTTTGGATTTGCAAACTCATTATCAAATTTGCAGATTGTTTATTTCCTAACATCTTTTTTCCTCCTGACATCTTGGCTATTTCCACTTTTTCCATGTGTCCCAGAAATACGGCCATTTAAAATTCAAGGACTCTTTCACTTTCTTTCTATTTTGTTGATTAAAGGTCTAGATATTTACAATATTTTATTCATTGTCTAGTTTTCCAGCAGTCAAACATTGAAGGACTGCTCTGTTCTATTTGCTATACAGGTGCCTAATACACCAAACCTGCCTTCAGCAATGTCACAATGCAGGGGAAAAGACAACATTAACTACAGTAAGTGTGAGAAATACTGCAATAAGGGTGTGAACAAGCAGCCACAGAATTCCAGTAAGGGAAGTAATCATTCCAGGCTTAGCAGATGCAGGAAAGATCTGGAGAGAGAAGGCATTTGAACTGGTACCTGAAGATAGCATGACTAAAGTTTGGCAGATGGAAAATGTGTGGAAAAGCACTGAAGGCAGAAGGGGAGAATGAGTAAGTATAGGAGAATGATGCACATGTCATCTGGGGAAAAGAGAAAGAGAGGGTGAGCCAGAGAATTCACCATTCGTTGGGAAAGGGATAGTTTTTGCAATAAATGGTGCTGGGATAAAAGGTTATCCTCATGCAACAGGAAGAATTTGGAACCCTACCTCACAGCATATACAAAAAATAACTCAAAATTCACCAATAATCTAAATATTAGAACTAAAAGTATACATCTTACATGAAAACTTGACTATAGATTTGGTAATGGATTCTTAGATATGATATCAAAAGCATGAGCAGTAAAAGAAAATAATCGGTAAACTGGACTTCAACAAAATTTAAAACTGTGTATCACAGAATATTATCGAGAGTGAAAAGGCAAAATACAGAATTGGAGAAATTACCGGCAAATCCTGCATCTGATAAGATCTACAAATGGCCAACAAGCACATGAAAAGATGATTGCCAATTGTCATTGGGGCAGTGAGATACCACTTCACATAATTAAAAAAAGGAAAATAACATGTACTGGAGAGGATGTGGAAAGACTGAAACTCTTGTAGACAGATGGTGGAAATATAAAATGGAGCAGCCACTCTGGAGAACAATTCAGCTGTTTCTCATAAAGGTAAACACAGACTACCAGATGACCCAGCTATCCTACCTCTAGGTTTAAATTAAAAAGACTTGAAAAAGGATACTCAAACAAATACTTGATGCACACGTTCATTATGGCACAATTCGCAATAGTCAAAAGGTGGAAACAGCCCAAATGCCCATCAATGGATAAACAAACCATGCCATTACTATGCGGCCATGAAAGGAATGGAGTCCCGAGACATGCTACAATGTAAATGAACCTTGAAAAAAGTAAGTGAAAGAAGCCTCACGTACCTGACCCCCTTGTCAGATATAATGTGTGATTTCATTTGGATGAAGTATCCAGTATAGGTAAATCCACAGTATAGCAAGCCTATTTGTGCTTGCCAGAGGCTGGAGGAAAGGGCCTTGGGGAGTGATTGCTTCATGGGTACAAGGTTTCCTTTTGCAGAATGACAGTTTTAGAGGTAGACAGATGTTGACTACACAACACTGCGAATGTACTAAATACCAATCAAATACATACTTTAAAAATCATTCATTCTCTATTATGTTGATATCTGCACAATTTAAAAAAAAATCCCAAGGTAAAAATCTTCATGGCTGTGCAAGTTGGAGCAGAAATTGGAGGCCTTGGTTACACACTGGCCTGTTTACTAAAGCAGACTCACAATTATTTCCAGGGAGATTTTGGCCCCATTCACAAGAACATCCTGAGTGGGGTGGGTTGCCTCCTACTCAGGCACAAATCCTTATTATGTTCCTCAATTTCCACGTGAAGATGTGAACCTAACTGTTAACTCAACTGATAGTTATGGCTTGTTAACTTGTAACTAAATTGATTTACATGGTATACAATGGTTACTATTTAAGACTGGCTTATGACATGAACTCTACAGAGCACTTCATTTTTATCCCAGTATATTGCAGGTTTCCCAAATGGAATTCATCTGGGCCACCTTCCAATTGCCAATAACTACAACTCTCTTTCCTAGGGTCCTTCTTTGGATGCCAGGGTCTGCTCAGCCCACCAGGGTTAGCCTGGAGGTACCACTAAATTAACTTCAACCAAGGCATGGCAGGAATTGGTTCTTCAATACCATACGCCCCATGCCCTTGAACGGGACACCTCTAAGGTGTGTGTTCTGCACTGGTTCCACAGTTCTCCAGCAGCCTTTAGCCTCATCATCCACAGTAGTAACCTAGCTGATAACGCAGGTATTGCATTACTGGATCCCTTCCATTGTGTGTCTCACTTCTCCACTGCCCTACCGGTGTTCTTGAGATCACTTTCCAACAATGGCTTCTGAGGGAACTCTGACAAAGACAGGAATCCTCTGAAATAGGCATCATCTCCATTTTTAAAGATGAGAAAACATGTATACAGAGGCTTAGCAATTTGCTCAAGATCACAGAGCTATTAAGTGATGTTGCTAGGATAAAAATCCAAGACGACTGCAAAGCTGGGTCTCTGAATCACTTTGCATATGGCCTTTCAGTAAACAGGCAGAATACTATCTCACTAACTGCTCACTTAGGTATAGACAAGACCTAAAATCTCTACTGAATAAATAATACTAGTATATGATTAGAGGAAAGTCTTATAATCTGCCTATTCCTTTAGGGGCTCTAAATCTACTCTGTGATTAAATTGAATAATCCCAAAGCCCTGTACCTGAAATCTACTACATCTTCCCCCAACCATGCTAAGACTGCATTCAGTGAATTTCCGTGTTGTGACGTCATCTACCCACAACATCAGATGACACAGAAATATTCTAAGGGAGTCATCATAATGGGTAGGTAGTAATGTTATCAAAGGTTTCCTTGATCGACTCGTCTTTTTTTTATGAAATATTTGGGAGAAATGGCTTTCAGATGTTAGCAGCAGGGATAGTGGTTGACACAAGCAACTGGTTGGTTTTTGACCTATGGAGCATGTCTGTGCCACTCTTCTTTTTCTTTTCCTCCATATGCAGAAAGACATTCTGGCTTATCCAGAGCAAACGACAGGACTATACTCCCTGACAACAGGTGAAGTCCCCAATCTGGCTTCAACTTCCTAAAAAATTTACTTGTAATTCATCTTTTCTTATGTTTAATATCTTTGTGACAACCTCTAAAAATTTTGTAACAAATGAGGGCATACATAAATGCACTTATGAGCCACTAGCACCAGAGTTTATTTCAAAGCTTTTGATTGCTGCAGAAATTACCTACTCATGACACGATATAGCAACAGGAGTAGACTATAGCTCTCAACTTCTTTTAGATTTCTCCTGTCTTACCCAGCTTAGGGACCCAATTTAGGAACAGAAGACTAGGCAAGGATATGTATAAACCATAACAATAGGAACACAGCAAGACCTTGAAAGAACTTTCAGTTGAGTATTATGTAAGGCAATGCATAGTAAAGATTATGTGTCAGGGGTCCATACATCTCTTATTGCCTATGAACTTCAAGAGGTGGATGGGATGGGATGGCTGGATGGGGACTCAGGGATGCATCAACAAAGCCGTAACTAAATGCATACTTCCCTGATTATTCATTTGGGGAATTTTACTTGCATGCTAGGTTTAGCAGTGAAGCATGACAGAATGCACTCAAAATTTCTTGTTCTTGGAAGATTAGTAGCTGTAATCACTTAAGTGCAAGAACCCCATTCGGGGGCAGGTGGATACATCAAGTTCTAAGTGTGTGCTATTTGCAAGCCTGGAAATAGACTGAGTAGACAGCACAGAATTTTGTTTGTAATAAGTAAAATAATTTTTTTCAAGATTTTATTTATTTGAGAGAGAGAGGGAGAGAGAGCATGGATAGGGGGAGTGGGAGGGGGAGAGGGAAAAGCAGGCTCCCCGCTGAGCAAGGAGCCTAACATAAGGCTCCATCCCAGGACCCTGGGATCACACCTGAGCGAAACGCAAGCACTTAACTGACTAAGCCACCCAGGCGGCCCAGTAAGTACAATAATTTTCGACAATCTAGCAGTAAGTCCTCAAAATGCATTCTGGTTATATTATTTCTGGTAATCACTGATGTATTTTATTAACCTCAGCAATCAGCAAAATGCCAGGAAATTATGCACTGAGTCATCTGTGTAATAGGTGAGTATTTGGCTATGCTGTCAAACCCATTTTCTTAAATTCTAACTGCCAGTCTGGTTTTAACATGTAATGCACAGGATGCCAATCAGAGTACAGGATATTACTTTCGAACTGGCTAATACTTCCAACATAAATTTTATCACTTAACGTTTCTCTGTAATTGCCTTACTGTTATTTTTAAAAATTGTATCTCCAGTTACGAGGTCAGGAGTATGCAGGAAAATAATTTCTTGTAAAGATGAATGACAGTTATTTGTCATATTTTGTGCTTAATTATGGCATGCCAATCATGCTGATTCACAGTGACATAGGCCCTTAGGGCCCATAGAAGTAATCTGGCACTAAAAAATTAATTGGAACATCAATTAAAAGCATAAGATAGCATTATTAGTTCTGTGCTACTTCAGAATTCCAATAGCATTGGTAACTAAAGTTCTGTCATTGCATCTGCTGAATTATTTTTGAAATTTGCATGAGGCACAGTAGAAAAAGTTATCATTGGACTTCATTAAAATTAAAAGCTTTTGTCCCTCAAAAGACATGATCAAGGAAGTGAAAATATCACCTGCAAAATTAGAGAAAATTTCTGTAAATCATGTATTGGATAAAGTTTATATGTATATAGTGTTTGTGTGTGTATATATATGTATAAAATGGTACGACTCTATAACAAAATGACAACCCAATTAAATGTGCAAACGACTTGAATACTTAAAAGTTAAACATAGTATTACTATTATGATCCGTAAATTATACTTCCAGGTACATACGCGACATAACTAAAAAAAACTCAGATACTGTGCACCCTTGTTCATCACATCATTACTTAAAATAGCCAAAGGTAGAATATCCCCAAGTGTCCATCCATAGATTGCAGGATAAACAAATGTAAATACATAGGATGGAATATTATTCAGCCCTAAAAGAAATGTGCTGATATGAAACATGGATAAATATAAAAAATATGCTAAGTCAAATAAGCCAGACACAAAAGGATATGTATCAGGATTCCATTTGTGTGAAATATCTGGAAAAGAAAATTATATAATCTGAATGTAGATAGAGGTTACCGGGGGCTGGGTGGAAGGGAGGGGATCAGCATTATTGATTACTGGCTACCTGACTTATGTTTGAGGTAAAGAAAAAGATTTGGAGATCGTGATGAGTGAGGATAGATCGACAACACTGAATGTTATTAATGGTCCTGAATTGTACCTTAAATAATGGGTAGAATTTCAAATTTTATGTTATATATACTTTGTGACAGAAAAAATAAAATGTATAAAATCTACACATGTTAATGTAACAGGGCACAGGCCCTTCCCCATCTAGACTACCTTCATTTTGAATTTTCCTCCCACTGGCCTGGTGTTCTGAAAGAGCTGGCTTTCAAGCGAGTTGTGTTGATTAAGTAATAATTAATCACTCACATTTTCTTTTTTTTCCCCACATTTTCTAATTAAGATTTAAAATTGCTCAACACAGTTTCTGTAGAGGGAAGGGAGCAGTTGTTTTCCGAGCTCCTGTAATTTCAGCTAATACACTTCACCTTTTCATTTACCTGCATGGCCTTTTTACACGGAAATGGGTGATTGATTTTTATTTGAGCATTAAATATAATGCCCTTATTTCTTCCTTCCAGTCTCCCTAGAGGTCTAGGGTTCTAAGTATCCAGGGATGGAAGCTTCTAGTACGAGAACGGTATGTTCAGATTCTAGCTCTGTCACCAACAAAATGGGCTTAACACATCTATTAAATATAGTATCCAATTTGACTTACAATTCAAGATAAAAGCATAATCTGTATTAAATATTTTGCTTCATAAAGGCTAAAATAAAGGGAAGTGTCAGGGTGTATCAGGCAAAAGGAAACAATAAGAAATCAAAAATTTAATACCTATTATCAAATAAAATATAACTTGAGCCTAAAAGCGTTATACATGAGGAAGAATGGCACTTTTTAATGCTAAGGTGAGAATTCAAATGCATATATAGTAGTTAAGAGAATGCATTAAAAAACATGGCAACTACAGGAAATGCAAGAGAAAATAATAGATAAAAATACTGTAATATTACTTTAATACTTCACTAAGTCTATGAGTAGATGAAACACAGAATGAGTAAGGTGCATTATATTGATGTATAGCAAACTTGACATGCCAATAATAAAGAATATAACTTCTTAAGTCACATGGAATATTCACTTGTTTTTAGTTTGGCAGCATTTGAAGGTTTTAAAAAAAATATGCTGATGTTGTCACTACACTGGTCGTATTTTCATATTAAATTTAAAAATATGGGAGTTGTACACCATTAAAATGAACACTGTAAATATGGTTGGTCTTGGTATATAGGCTTTAGTACCTGGACAACAGCTTTATAGCAGGTGATACATAAATGAGCCGAAGATGGCCCATGAACCTTGGCTGTAGGTTGTTCACTTCTTCATAGTAGGCAAAGATCATTAGCTCAAAAGCCCATAAGCACCAAACTTAAATATTTATACATCTGGTTGTTTAAATATAGCACAAATAAGCAGATTTTTAGCCATTTAGAGCTTTCCTTTACTGTTTTGCATACCTCCACAAAACCACACCCAACATCTGCTATATATGGATGAGATAAACTGTAGCCATTAAAGACTCCAAGGCATTGCTGCCCTTCAGAGTTCTCTGAGAGACCCCCAGACTGTGCTGAGCAATATCACCCAGACACACAAACCTCCAGTCTGATTCCTCGCTTCCCCCCGGAGTTCCTTTCCCCTTTCCTCCTCAAGGTAGCTCTGTGCCATTGCTTCAGGAAGTTGTCTTGCTGTGAGGGACTTCCTCCTTGAATGCCACCTATCCCACTGCTGCCCGAATAAACCTCATTGGGCGCTACTGCCCCCTAGTGATCATATCTTTTTCCAGGATGAGCCTTGAAATCCCTCGAGCTCACCGCAAGGTGTAAAAAGGGCAGTTACAAAATACGGATTGCTCGTGACCTGCTGTGATATGAAGTGTTCTAAAAATCATGGCTTAGGCTAACACTACCCAAGGTGTCTTTCCTACACCTCTGGAAGTTGCAGTGGAGGCACTTAGGTACCACCCAGATAACCCTTCAAAACTGAAGCCCAGCTCTTGGAAGTCATGCCCGGTGAGAGCTCGCAGCTGTCAGCCCTTTTGGAAAATTGTGCTTGATTGAAGCGAAGAGGGGATGCTTGCTCAAGGTCGGGACGTTTTTCCCATAGGCTGACCGTATCCATTGTCTGGTTGATGCAGGGATATAAAGTCTTGATTACAACACTTCAATTTAGGACTACTTTGAAGAGGCTTTCTAGTTTCAGACCATCACATGAGGTCAACTAAGACTTTTTTTGTGTGTGTGACTGAATCACAGCCCACCCTCTGCTTAATCCTGCTTCATTCTCTCTCCCCCCAGGTGTTGTTCCTGAAAGTACTCCTTAATAAACTTCCTGGGAATTAATCTCCTTTTCAATACATGCTCCCTGACATTTAGGCAGTGTTAGTTAAGCTAATTCTGAGTGGCAGACAGAGAAGTATTTTTAAAGTTTTTTCTTAAAAAAATAAATTAATTACAAATAATTTTTTTTCTTTTTCTTTCTTTTTTTGGGGGAAGGGGTTTGTTGTCAATGTTACATTTGTTCAGGTGTACAGCATATTGATTCAACAACTGTTTTGCTATGCTCACCACAAGTGTAGCTACCATCTGTCACCATACGGCGCTCTTAAAATACTGACTATATTCCCTATGCTGTGCCTTTTATTCCCATGACTTATTCGTTCTATAACTGGAAGCCTGTACCTCCCACTTCCCTTCACCCATTTTGCCCATTGCCCCACCACCGCCCCTCTGGCAACCATCATTCCTCTGTATTTATGTGTCTATTTCTGCTTTTTGTTTACTCATATGTTTTGTTTTTTAAATACCACATATAAGTGAAACCATATGGTATTTGTCTAAAATTTATTTTATTATTTTTTTAAAAAGATTTTATTTATTTATTTAACAGAGATAGCCAGCGAGAGAGGGAACACAAGCAGGGGGAGTGGGAGAGGAAGAAGCAGGCTCATAGTGGAGGAGCCTGATGTGGGGCTCGATCCCATAACGCCGGGATCACGCCCTGAGCCGAAGGCAGGCGCTTAACCGCTGTGCCACCCAGGCGCCCCTGTCTAAAATTTATTTTATTAGTTATTTATCAGTGTTTTACAGTTATATTTTATTTATAACAGTATTGTTTATTGGGTAAGATCCTAGATCCTGAGGCTAGACAATGCATTTAAGCCCAGATTCACTACTTTATATCTGATTACTTTAGACAAACTGCTGAAACTTATGAGCCTCTGTTTCATTGTCTTTAAAATAAAAATAATACTGCAGACGGTTCTGTGGAGATGGAATCAATATTTTTATGGTGCTTAGAAGAGTATCTAACATATAAGCTTAGTATACGTGTTTATTTCAGTAAAACAAGCAAGCAAAAATAAAGTTAGCCAGCGATGTATGTATAAAATTATTAGATACAAAGGAGTAACATTTTATAATTCAGATATTTATGTAATGGACCTGGATCATATTTAACTATGGAATAGCTGGGGTGCAAATTCAAGGGGATTATTTATATTAGAAATGTGATTCATGGAATCATAATTAGTGTTAATTAAATGGGAAAGCAACGTTTTACTTTTTAATTGTTCATTCAGTTAGTCATTAGACCTCCACCGAAGAGCACTGTGTGTGGAATATCATAGGTATCTCAACAGTAAGGTCATGGCCAGTGTTTCCATCAGCTATTGCTACAAATATGCGGCAAAACAAACCACCTTAGAACTGTGATTTAGAACAAGAGTACACTAACCCACATGTGTAGTTTAGCTGGGGTTTAGATAATCGATGGGCTTTTTGTGTCCTGAGAATCCATAGAAATAAAAAACTCAAGTCAACATTTAATATTACAGAATGGATGTTTCATACTTTTCTACTTATCTTGTATAAGGGAAATAATGAATGCATATTATAAAACTAAAAAAAAATCCATTCTAAGATTTCCCTTTTTTGGCTAAGTGCAACCACTCATGACTTATTGTTGCTGTTTATTCTTCTTGAAGCATGGTAGCTAAAATGGGTGTCCTTTCCTGTAGCAACTGGGTAGGTACTGGCTTGATAGAAGTAGAGTCTTCATTGAGTTATATTTATGTTTTTATCACATGTAAATGCTGCCCCAATATTTACCATAAATTCTAACACAAGGAAAACTGATAGGAAAAGAGTAAAGGGCATATTCATCTTGTATCCAAGCAAGCAATTCCTGGGTACATTAGCAAACTCTCCACATAGACATGGGTTTATTTGTGAGAATGGGATTTTGAGAATGCTAATAAGCTCATATATAGGGGTGCCTGAGTGGCTCAGTCAGTTAAGTGTCTGCCCTCGGCTCAGGTCATGATCCCAAGGTCTTGGGATTGAGTCTCCCATCAGGCTCCCTGCTCAGTGGGGAGCCTGCTTCTCCCTCTCTCTCTGCCTGCGGCTCCCCCTGCTTGTGTGCTCTCTCTCTCTGTCAAATAAATAAAATCTTTAAAAAAGTTCATAAATTCTATGTATTTTATAATTAATGATGTGAAATGCAGTATATAAATTATAATACACATAAATTCTTTGTATATGTATATAGAATATTCTATATAATAAAAATTCTATATAGTATATATAAAAATATGTTATGTTATATATATACATATACATAAACACACACATTTAGATAGTTAAAAGAGTGTTGAGTAATTGGGGATTGCTTTTCAATGACTAAATTTCTTATACGTGATTTATATTTCCAAAGATCTCCATTCTTTCCCATTTCCAAAGACGCATCCCCCAAAACAGTGGGAGTGTGAGATCTTACTACCACCATCTATCGTTTTTCCATCAGAAAATGTCTCATTACAGATTTATCTCTATTGAATCCATCACCACAAGAGCCAGTTCTTCCATGGCTTCCCTCATTCTCTGAACTCTAATCACCAAGGGCAGTGTGCATCTACTTTTCTGACTATGATTCTCATCCATTTCCAAATCCTAAAACTGTACCACAATGTTTTCTGGAAATTTTAATCTGTTGTCAGGGAAATCACTCATCCCCTTGGATCAACTTCTCTAATGTTCTCTGTACCTTCTCGATCTACCTGAAACTGGGCTCTCCCTGTGAGGACAATGCTTCCCCTACCCAGCTGTTTCATCTGGTGGCTCTTTTTTCTCCTATAACTTCCCTCTCCTAAAATTCCCCTGCTTTGAATCTTGGGCCATCAAACAAAGTCACCTATCAAAATTAACTCTTAACTCTTCATCAGTCTCTCATTTCTTGATGGCTTTTAAATTCCAGCTCAAACATTGCTCTTATAATCCTTGGGGATTTCAATATCCCATCTATAACTGTCCCCAATCATTTTGCTCTCCATCCAACCACAGCCACTCACACCTGGGTTCATACCCTAGATCGAATCATTCTTAATAACTGCAATCCCTCCATGATGTCAATTTCAAGTGTCTCATTCTCTTACTAGTACCCTCTATTACCCCAGTTTCAGAAATTCTTTAAATCTCTTCCCTCCTGATGTCCTTACATCACATAATGAATTTCATGGTCTATAATTACAATAACTCTCTTGCATATACTCTCATCTTCATTGCTTGCCTTTCTGCCCCCGACTTGCTTAATGTACTTATAAGTGGTGAGCTCATCCAAGCCTGCCTCTGTTCAGATGAATGTGGCTGGAGAAAATCATACAATCATGCTGGAAGGTCTCACTTTAAACCTATGACCATTAATCTCAAATGGGTCCCTAATGATACCTTGCAATCATATCACATTTCCTGAGCTTTCTCACTCTGACAGTTTCATACCTTTTTCTCTTCTCATACAGCCAAAACTTTCTCCCGCATCTTCAATCTCAACTAATAATTGATCGTTCTGATTTACTAAGAACACAGAGGCAATCAAATGAGAACTTCCAAAAGCTTTCACTATCTCAATGAGCCAGAGACATGTTCGTTTAACCATATAGTGTGACTTCCCTCCTTTTATTGTGGAGAAAATTTCAAAATTCTTGTTCAGGTCATTCTCTATGTCCATTAGATACCATCCCTACTGGCTCCAACAATTCTTTATTGCTAGCCTCAACAATTTCCCCCCTCTAAATCATTCTCATTTGCATAGAAAATGCTATACTTTCTCCAATCTTGAAAAGAAACTGTTAATCATCTTCCAAGATACCTCCCCATTTCCAAGGCCCCTCATTTATAACAAAGCTCCTCAAAAGAGTAGAGACCTCAAGAGTTGAAAGCTCCAATTTCTGACCTCTCATTCCCTTTTAGCCTGTTCAGTCAGATTTATCTTCACATTTCACCAGAGCAACCATCGTCAAGGTCACTATGATCCTTATGTTGCTAATTTCAGTTATTAAATCCTATTTCTCATCTTACTTCACTTACCAGATGATTACCTCTTCCACTCTGAAGCAGTTTTTCACTTGATTTCCAAGACAATATTGTCCTGGTTTTATTGCTGCCTCATGTCCCACAAAGTGTTGGTATTTTTTTGCTTATTCCTCCTCTTCTTACATCCCATAAATGTTGGAGTATACTTGGTGTGAAATAATAAGAAATACATATATTAGTCTCTGTCCCCATACCTGGAGCAGAGCTCCTAAACCTTGTAAATTCCTAAGTGATAAGAACACTAGGAACATCTCTTACAATATTTGTCTTTGACCCCGTACCTGACACAGGGCTCCCAAAACCCTTGTGATTTCCTAAGTGATGAGAGCACCCTGGGCATTATGTTTTCCTAATGTGGCGACTCTGGGTGGGCTGCTGGATGGCTTCCTAAAAGACCAAGCTATGATTACAAGCTTGGCATTTTCAGCCTCATGCCCCCCAGTCCTCCAGAGAGGGGAGAGGGGTTAGAAACAGAGTTAATAATTGATCATGCCTCCATGGGGAAGGCTCCATAAAATCCCGATAGAGTAGGAGGCTTGGGCAGCTTCCAGATGGGTGAAGACATCCACACAGGGAAGGTGATGTACCCCAACTCTACAGGGACAGAAAGCTCCTGCACCTGTGACCCTTCCGAAAGTGTCAGAAGTGAAGTGTCCTATGTGAGGGTAAAGAAAGACTCACAGGAAAGAAACACAATAGGAAAAACCTGTGGTTCTTTACTTTACACCAGGACTCAATCTTGGGATATCTTACCTTCTCCATCTACAGCCCTATCTTCGGTGATCTCATCAAGCCTTGTGGCTTATATCATCCATATGCTAGTGATTCTCAAGTTATTTTTCTTGGCCTATACACATTTCCTAAATTTGGAGTTAAAAATAAAGTGGCCTACACATGTTCTCTTTGTATATCTAATAAGAACCTCAGAAGGTAACATCTCAAACCGAACTCCTGCTCTGTCTCTAAACTGCCTCCTCCTATATTCTTCCCTATCTCATCAGTGGCAACTCTTTTCTTTTCCCCTTAACTAATCTGTCAACAAATCCTGATGACTCATATTTTCAAAACTGACCCCAAATCACCCTTTTCATTCCACCACATCTACTCCTACCACCATCATCTGAGCTACCATTTCATGGCTCACCAATAGCTTCCTAACTGCTCCTTCTGCTTTTCCTCCAAACTGTATTCTACCAACTGCCATCAGAGGGAAACTGGAGAAACTCAGGTCAAACAGATCTCTCCTCTGTTCCCTGCCCTCTCATGACTTCCCATCTCATTCTGAATACACCCCAAATTGACCTCCAAATTCCTACGCCATTAACCCAGTGGTTAGTAACATTTAATACTGTGTGTTGCTGCCTGATAGAAACCACAGGAAGGTCTTTCAGATAATTGCCATGAAAGTTTATTAAATACTGTTGGCATCTGAGCGTGGATTTCAGATGTTTTATAAAATTTTCCTTCCCATTATATCTAATGACCAATTTTCCACCCAACTGAGCTCAGGTTCCAATCATACGGATTTCTAATTATGATTTACAGCATAAAGCACGTGCGTTTCCTAGCTAATAAGTGAAGCTGCTGATTTTATTGTAAAGCACAAAGTGATAGCGTTTGTTATGCAAAGATATATGGATGTCTGCCCTTCAGAAAAACCTGTATTCTGACATTTAGACCTACTTACACCAGTGGAATATTTTTTATGAAGAGAAAAGAAATTGAACCTATTAAAATAGTTTATAAATAACGTCTGGGTTTATGAAATGCATCCTAAGCCCCAGTGCAGTTTCTCTTTTATATTATTTTATGCAGTTTGTTAGCTTCAGAAATACAGGTAAATATATTGTAACAGCATACTAAGACCTGCTTAAGAGATTATAGAATATTGGGTTTACAAGTAGTTTGGTAGATGTATGCACGGATAAGTAGACTAGAGGAAGAGAAAGGGAAATAGATACATAGGCAAATTGTGAGTGCTTGATGACCTTTTCACCGCAGATGGTTTTCCTTTAGTAAAATTTGCTATAGTAAAATTTCTTACAGTGAATTGAGATCTAGATCACTACTAGTGATACTCTTCACCCCCTTTACTTCTTAATCTCAGCTGCTATTGTTCCTTCTTTCACTAAGAATAAATTGGCAAATCAGTCAAATTGTCTGATCCTTCCATTACACCCACCATCCTAATTTTATTTGTATTCATGGGCTTTGCCTTTCCTCCCTTTCTATGAGAACAAATAAACAACTCTCTTTGTTCTTTTGGCTAGGCCCTCACTAATTCACTGAATCCCACACCTTCTCAATGACATAGAACCCTCCAGGAGTTCTCCTCTTTGTCTTCCATATAATAAATTAGTTCCACCTTGTCACATTATTTCTATTAACATACACATGTTATAATTGCTTGCCATGTCAAAGGGCATGCCTCCCTTTACCCCTTTACCGCCAGCTACCATCTCATTTCTCTGATCACTCTTCATAGCAGAGCAGCTTGAAAGGTCGCCTATACATACTGGCTCACTTGTACCATTATTTTTTAACCCCGGCTTGCCCAGTTTTTTTTCCTCTTCGGGCTACTGAGACTGTTCTTTTTAAGTTCAACAATGACCTAACACTGTCAAATCTAATAATCTTTACTCAGTTCTCTTCCTGCTCAACCCATGAGCTCCATTTGACAAAGTGAATCTGTCACTGCTTCTGAAACCTTTGGCATCTAGGAGTCAATTTTCCCTTGATTCTTCTCTTATTGCTCTAGTCAGCCCTCTTCATTCTCCTTCCCATGTTTTTCTCCCAATTCCTGTCCTCCTGATTTCTAAGGTCCAGGGTTCATTATTCTGTCCTCAGTTTTTTTTTTTTTTTTAAATCCACGCTCATTCCTGAAAAAGTCCCGTAGAGTCACACTCAGATACCAGTGAATTCTAAATTGATAGCCCCAGCCTTGACCTTTCCATAAATCCAGACTCATATGGGCACCTGCTACCTCAATATTCCTCCCATGGATGTCTATAAGGCTTTTCAAACTTCCTTATGTGGTCTCTTCAAGTGACACTTTATCAGACAGGTCTTCCTAGACCACCTTGTATTAAATAAAACCCACATTTTTTCTAAATCGTTTTATTTAACAATGCCATAAGCATAAACATTTGTTTTTTTCTTTAACTTAAACCTGCCCTGCGCTCACCAACACACTTTGGGGTATGTGCTCCAGTAAAGTAGGGGATTTGTTTCCATCCTTATTTTATCCCCAGGGCTTATTAGAGTGAATAGCACATGGTAAGTACTTAATAAATATTTGCTGAATGGATAAAATAATAATAAAGAGTAGAATAAAATCCGTATACAGACTTTCAGTAGTGACATTAGCAAAAATGGCAGAAAAGGGAGCTCATTCTTCCACAGAAACATGGAAAAAACAAGCAAAAATTTTAAAAACCAACTTTGCCAGAACTCCAAAAAAACAGTCAAAGATTTAGAGCAACCAAGGAAATGCTGAAGAGAGAGCCAACTCAAACATGATGGAAGAGCTTTGTGGTGTTTTAATGTAACCCTGCCACATCCCCCACTTCCTGGCATGGTAGCTGTGTTAAGGATGGCAGCTCATGCTCAGGGTGTGATTATCTGTTTCTAGGGGGAAACAAAGGGCACTTTGTTACCAGGGAATTTTACCAGGTCCGTTTCGACCTGTCTGGAGGTTCCCCGAAGGACAAATGCACTGTGTGCTCGCCTTTGCTTCACCTAACTGGGAACATCCTTAGAGCAGAAAAGCTGCTAAGCAGTGGGTGTTCCTTGAAAACACTGAAAAGGAATTAAACACTCTGTTGCTTCTTAGGGCAACAAATTAGAAGTTTAGTTAAACAATAGACATGCTGAACGCCTAAAAGGAAAAGCTGGAGAGAGAATTACTATACCTAATAAGGGTTTTAAGAAACCTCCCATGTATAATGGGGGACTCTAGAAAGACATGTTGATGCCCAGGTCAGGTTTCGTGCTCAGAAAAATTAAGATGATCATAAGCATTCACCTAAGGCTGATCTTCATGCTTAGGACAAAAAGGAAGTGAAGCCAAAGGGTTGTAAATATCCTGGCTAAGTGTTAAAGAACTACCCCAATGTGGTCAATCTGCAAAGACTGGGAGAATATTTGGGGTATTGTCCAGGCATTTAGGAAATTTGCTGTAAAACCACTGGCTAACCAAGCACTAAAAGAACACATAGTACAGAGGTCACACATCAAAAGAATAAAATCTTTAAAACATACTTTTGAAGAGTCACTACTCAAGCAACCACAACCCATATTAAACAACAACAAATCCCGAGGAGGGGGAGGAATTTGATTTTCAGAGTACATCTCTGTCATGCTAAAAACAGTTTTGTTAAAGATCATGCAAAGAAACAAGACATTTTGGCCCATTCATAGGAAAAAAATAAATAAACAGAAATGGTCCCTGAAAAGCACAGACAATGGACATACTAGCCAAAGACTTTCTATCAGCTCTTAAACATACCTGAGGTAAAAAACAAAAAAACATGGAAAAGAAATAAACTAGAAGAATGATATTATGAAAAAGTGGATCTTCATTCACTTCTATGATGCTCATTGTGACTCTGGTTTTCTGGAGATAATAACCATACTTGACAGTGAGTGTCTTCATTTCTTTGAGGGTGAATTTCAAGCCAGGTAGAATATAAGCGTTGCTTACTATGAGGATTTTTTTGTATTATTGTGCGGTTGTCTACATCCTCCATTCCCAGCCACACATTACAATAATAAACTCAGACCTACTTATATACATAGTTCAGAAAGTTGGTTTGCTATTCATCAGCTCTTAATTGGTTTTTATGGCATCTGTCTGCTTAAGAATACAATACTGAATGATGTTCGTGATGAGGACAATGACACACTGAAAGGTCCCAAAGCATTCTGAAATTTCCAAATAGCATCCCAAGTTTTTTCTCCAAACTTTGCCAATATCAGATTGACCCCACACAGACAGAGCTCTCACGATTTCGTTCCTCCATTTATTCATTCAGGGCATACTATGTAACGAATGGACAGAAGACTTCAAAATGGCTAAAAGCACTTTCCCTTGAATGGCATGGTAGCTGTCTTACATGAAAGCCTTACAATGGCTTTCCCTTGAAAAAGCATATTTTACTTTCAAAGATTTAAAACACCTCTTAGATTATTTAATTCTTTCACTTCTTATAGTCTATAACCTCTTTGGTTTACAATTTTCAATGACTAATTAATGCCTTTCAAATAGCATTTCAGTATTTCCATGTTGTCCCTCCCCTTTTTTATTCATCGTTCAAACACTTATGAGCTTGCTGACTTTTATACTTCCTTTATTGTCATTACCCCCATCCCCACTTTCTGTTCAGAATGTTGCCAAGAAGAATAAAAAGAAAAAGCAGAAATGTTATGGAATGTTCACTGTTATTAGTGAAACATCAAATAATTTGATAAAATCTGTTATTTTCAATTTTAAGATTCCATTATTTCTTGGAAGTTATGAATATTGAACTACAATTTCACAAGTCACCAAGAACATTGATTTTTACTATTCAGAAGTATAAATAAAACTAATGAAATCTTATGGTAAATTTTTGGGGAAACTGGTTTTCCTTTTATGTGTGACAAATAGCTACAGGCACAAACATGCCCCTGGATTTTTACTTAAATGAGTCTAGTTGTCTGGACAAGATCATATCCTTTTAAGTTCAAATCTTATAAGCAAGCATGCTATAAAGTATAGATAACCTTACCTATATCTTGTTTCCTTAGATTGCATAAATGTCAAAGAATATTACTTATTATTTTAAGATGCATGGTATACTTGAATCGGTTCTTACTATCTTGTGTTCCAAAACTGTTTTGCAATGAATCAATCTGTTATTTTTGTATAATAAAAGAAGAAGAGATGAATTTTCATAAACTATCTCTACTTAATCAGATTTGTACTTGTGACCTGTGAAATATGAAGTCGACAACATCACTCTTTCAAAACTTTGCAAGGGAATTCATAGATGTTAAATTAGTAACAGAAGGTGTTTAAAAATGGAAAGTGCGGAGCCTGGCTGGCTCAGTCTGGTAGAGCATGCAACTCTTGATCGTAGGGTAAGTTCTAGCACCATGTTAGGCCTAGCACTTACTTTAAAAAAAAAAAAAAAGAGAGAGGTTTAGAGTAGAATGGTTATTACAAGTATATAGCAAGACTTTAGTGCATGTGTAATTTAATCACAAACCTAATATTTTATATTGTATTTATTTTTTAGAAATACATTTCTTTTAACTAACTGTATGGTATATCACAAACCAATGATTAATGAAAAATGTACAGCTTAATTGACAATTTGAAGATAAAAAGCCTTACACAGATATCCTAGTTAACCTCATTCTTTTATTGATATTTCTGAAAAATTATGTTGTTACTATAACTGACAAGATTTGTGACCTTGTGCAGGTTTTTTATCCTGCTATTTCAATTTCCTTAATTATAAGATTGGAAAATTATAGCATTTAACTCATAGGGGTTTTTCTGATCATTAAATGAGATGATACAAGCCCAATACCCACAATAGAGACCAGTATATATTAAGCACTCAATAGTTAGTTACTATTAATTACTATGTGTGGTACACTTAATAATAGTGGGCTTGATAAATTTGCATTTATTAAGGAATAAAGTTAACATTTTGTAGAATTATAAGAATCTTAAGTTGGGGCATATTGAAGAAGGGGAAATTTTCTTTTTCTTTTTTTTTTACTTTATTAATGGTTTAGTAAGAAGTCTCACCTTTGGTGAAATGCCTTTGAATACTGTATTTCTTACTGCAAAGAATAAGAAAAGAATATGGACAACAACACTTCAGTATCAGGAGGAAGATGTTATTCTTTTTGAATTTGCCATTACAGACAGTAGAAAACTCGTAACTTCTGCAACCTCTAAATATCTGTCATAAATACGTTGTTTTTCAAAGTATGGCCCCATGATCATTTGATTCTGAATCTCTTAGCTGCTAATTAAAGCTTCTCGTTAAAATAGCAGCTTTCTGAACACCAGCCAGATTGAATGAATCCGACTCTCAGGAGGTGGGTCTAACCAGGCTCTCTTTTTAGCAAGCTCCATAGGTGATTTTTACACATAGTAAAGTTTGAGAAATTCTAATCTAGTATGACATAAGAAACTGCTATCAATCATTTTGCCTTCTGGCTTTCACATGAGTGAGGATTTTCTTCTTTATTTTACAAATAGTTTTTGATTCCCATCTTGGATCAGTGAACATAATGATCAATGATTACTGGCAGCAATTTTGAGGCTTCAAATGGAGATCCAGACCTGTTGTAGACTGGAAATAAATACCAGAAATCAAAGGTTCTCTTTCTTTTTAAAATGAAACTAATGAGTTTTGATGTAATTTCTCTTCATAAAGTGTGGTAGACTCATGAGTTTTATGGTTCCGTATCTAAGAAACCCCATTATCCCTTATGACATTTCCCAAAGAAATAGTGGCACATTGATTTTTTTAAAAGTAGGCTCCATGCCCAATGTGGGGCTTGAACTCACAACCCTGAGATCAAGAGTTGCATGTTCTACCAACTCAGCCAGCCAGGCCCCCCCAGAGTGATTTTTAATAGGGCTGATTGAACATCTTTTTTTTTTTTTTTTTTTTAAGATTTTGTTTCTTTATTTGAGAGAGAGAGAGAGCACAAGCGGGGAGGGATGGAGGAGAGGGAGAAGCAGACTCCTCGCTGAGGAGGTCCTGAGGTGGGGCTCGATCCCAGGACCCTGAGATCATGACCTGAGCCTAAGTCAGACACTTAACTGACTGAGCCACCCAAGTGTCCCATGGCTTTTTGATATCTTTTGAGATAAAATGGTAATAGTGCACTTACAACCCATTATACTGTAATTTTTGCTTAAAAGTCATTTATTAAAAGTTTTAAATGTACAATATATTATCATTGAATATAGGTACAATGTTGTACAGCAGATCTCTAGAGCTTATTCATCTGGCTTAACTGAAATTTTACGCCCATTTATTAGTAACTTCTCATTTCCCTCTTTCCCCAGCCCCTGGGACATTCCACTCTGATTCTATGAATCTATTTTAGAGACCTAATATAAGTGGAATTGTGCAATACTTGTCTTCCTGTAACTGGCTGATTTCACTAAGCATATGTCCTCCAGGTTCATCCAAGTTGTCACATATTACAGAATTTCCTTCTTTTTAAAGGCTTTATTATACTCCATTGTTGTATATACCACATTTTCTTTATGCATTCATCTGTCAATGGACATTGAAGTTGTTTTCAACTTAATAGTGAATAGTGCTGCGATGAACACAGGAGTGTAGACATCTCTTTAAGATCCTGATTTTTATTCTTTTGGATAAATATCCACAAGTGAAATCGTTTGAGTTAGAAGAGGTGCTCATAAACTGATAATCACTAAAGGATTTGGGCTATTTATTAATGCTGCTAAATTGGTATTCCACAAATATTTGCTATATTAATTTTTGTTTTACAGATATCACATTATCTCCGGAAGAAAATGTAAATATTCAGGTGTTATGAAATTATACACAATACTGGTGGTTATTCAGATGATAAGTGCATATGGCAATTTTGATGAAATGTATATAAAAAGGCAGCATTCAGGAGCACCCTATCGGCTCAGTTGGTTAAGCCAGAGACTCTTGGTTTCAGCTCAGGTCATGATCTCAGGGTCGTGAGATCAAGCCCTGGGTCATGCTCCTCTCTGGGCGTGGAGCCTGCTTAAGACTCTCTCTCTCCTACTAAGAACCATCCTGCTCAGGAATGACTCGATAAACCAGGAAATCAAAAATCAAATTAAACAATTTATGGAGACCAATGAGAATGAAAATACAACAGTCCAAAACCTATGGGATACTGCAAAGGCAGTCCTAAGGGGGAAATACATAGCCATCCAAGCCTCACTCAAAAGAATAGAAAAATCTAAAATGCAGTTTTTATATTCTCACCTCAAGAAGCTGGAACAGCAACAGAGGGACAGGCCTAATCCACGCACGAGGAAGCAGTTGACCAAAATTAGAGCTGAAATCAATCAAGCAGAAACCAGAAGTACAGTAGAGCAGATCAACAGGACTACAAGCTGGTTCTCTGAGAGAATCAATAAAATTGACAGACCACTGGCAAGACTTATCCAAAAGAAAAGAGAAAGGACCCAGATTATTAAAATTATGAATGAAAAAGGAGAGGTCACGACGAACACCATTGAAATTGGAAGGATTATTAGAAATTTTTATCAACAGCTATATGCCAATAAACTAAGCAATCTGGAAGAGATGGAATCCTTCCTGGAAACCTATAAACTACCAAGATTGAAACCGGAAGAAACTGATTCCTTAAACAGGCCAATTAATTATGAAGAAATTGAGTCAGTGATAAACAACCTTCCAAATAACAAAACTCCAGGCCCGGACGGTTTTCCTGGGGAATTCTACCAAACATTCAAAAAAGAAATAATATCTATTCTCCTAAAGCTATTTCAAAAAATAGAAACAGAAGGAAAGCTACCAAACTCATTCTATGAGGCCAATATTACCTTGATCCCCAAACCAGGCAAAGACCCCCTCAAAAAGGAGAATTACAGACCGATCTCCCTAATGAATATGGACGCCAAAATCCTCAACAAGATACTTGCTAATAGAATCCAACAGTACATTAAAAGGATTATCCATCACGATCAAGTAGGATTCATACCTGGGATGCAAGCGTGGTTCAATATTCGCAAATCAATCAGCGTGATACATCATATCAACAAGAAAAGACTCAGGAACCATATGATCCTCTCAATCGATGCAGAAAAAGCATTTGACAAAATACAGCATCCTTTCCTGATTAAAACCCTTCAGAGTGTAGGAATAGAAGGTACATTTCTCAATCTCATAAAAGCCATCTATGAAAAGCCTACTGCAAATATTATTCTCAATGGGGAAAAGCTGGAAGCCTTTCCCTTAAGATCAGGAACTCGACAAGGATGCCCACTCTCGCCACTATTATTCAACATAGTACTAGAAGTCCTTGCAACAGCAATCAGACAACAAAAAGGGATCAAAGGTATCCAAATCGGCAAAGAAGAAGTCAAAATGTCTCTCTTCGCAGATGACATGATACTCTATATGGAAAACCCAAAAGAAGCCACTCCCAAACTATTAGAAGTTATAGAGCAATTCAGTAACGTGGCGGGATACAAAATCAATGCTCAGAAATCAGTTGCATTTCTATACACGAATAACGAGACCGAAGAAAGAGAAATTAGGGAATCCATCCCATTTACAATAGCACCAAAAACCATACGTTACCTTGGAATTAACTTAACCAGAGACGTAAAGGACCTATATTCTAGAAACTATAAATCACTCTTGAAAGACATTGAGGAAGACATAAAAAGATGGAAAGATATTCCATGCTCATGGATCAGAAGAATTAACATAGTTAAAATGTCCATGCTACCCAGTCCAATCTACACTTTCAATGCTATCCCGATCAAAATACCGAGAACGTTTTTCAAAGAACTGGAACAAACCGTCCTTAAATTTGTATGGAAACAGAAAAGGCCCCGAATCTCCAAGGAACTGTTGAAAAGGAAAAACAAAGCTGGGGGCATCACAATGCCGGATTTCGAGCTGTACTACAAAGCTGTGATCACAAAGACAGCATGGTACTGGCACAAAAACAGACACATAGACCAATGGAAGAGAATAGAGAGCCCAGAAATGGACCCTCGGCTCTTTGGGCAACTAATCTTTGATAAAGCAGGAAAAAACATCCGGTGGGAAAAAGACAGTCTCTTCAATAAATGGTGCTGGGAAAATTGGACAGCTACATGCAAGAGAATGAAACTTGACCACTATCTCACACCATACACAAAAATAAACTCCAAATGGATGAAATACCTCGATGTGAGACAGGAATCCATCAAAATTCTAGAGGAGAGCATAGGCAACAACCTCTACGACATCGGCCAAAGCAACCTTTTTCATGACACATCACCAAAGGCAAGAGAAACAAAAGATAAAATGAATTTATGGGACTTCATCAAGATTAAAAGTTTCTGCACAGCCAAGGAAACAGTCAGAAAAACTAAGAGGCAGCCCACGGAATGGGAGAATATATTTGCAAATGACACTACAGATAAAGGACTGGTATCCAAGATCTACAAAGAACTTCTCAAACTCAATACACAAGAAACAAATAAACAAATCAAAAAATGGGCAGAAGATATGAACAGACACTTTTCCAATGAAGACATACAAATGGCTAACAGACACATGAAAAAATGTTCAAAATCATTAGCCATCAAGGAAATTCAAATCAAAACCACACTGAGATACCACCTTACGCCAGTTAGAATGGCAAAAATTGACAAGGCAAGAAACAACAATTGTTGGAGAGGATGTGGAGAAAGGGGATCCCTCCTACATTGTTGGTGGGAATGCAAGTTGGTACAGCCACTCTGGAAAACAGTGTGGAGGGCCCTTAAAAAGTTAAAAATTGAGCTACCCTATGATCCAGCCATTGTACTACTGGGTATTTACCCCAAAGATACAGACGTAGTGAAGAGAAGGGCCATATGCACCCCAATGTTCATAGCAGCAATGTCCACAATAGCTAAATCGTGGAAGGAGCTGAGATGCCCTTCAACAGATGACTGGATTAAGAAGTTGTGGTCCATATATACAATGGAATATTACTCAGCTATCAGAAAGAATGAGTTCTCAACATTTGCTACAACATGGACGGCACTGGAGGAGATAATGCTAAGTGAAATAAGTCAAGTAGAGAAAGACAACTATCATATGATTTCTCTCATCTATGGAACATAAGAACTAGGATGATTGGTAGGGGAAGAAAGGGATAAAGAAAGGGGGGGTAATCAGAAGGGGGAATGAAACATGAGAGACTATGGACTATGAGAAACCAACTGAGGACTTCAGAGGGGAGGGGGGTGGGGGAATGGGATAGACCGGTGATGGGCAGTAAGGAGGGCACGTATTGCATGGTGCACTGGGTGTTATACACAACTAATGATCATCGAGCCTTACATCGGAAACCGGGGATGTACTGTATGGTGACTAACATAATATAATAAAAAATCATTAAAAAAAAAAAAAGACTCTCTCTCTCCTTCCCCCTTTGCCCCTCCCTCCCTCCCTGTCTCACTCTCTCTCAAAAAAGGGCAACATTTCAATAAGAACATTGAAGGGAAATTGTTTTGATTAACTGATTTGATTGGTTTCTTTTGAATGTTATCACATACAATATAAAATTCATGATTTTTGTGGTGATGAATTTATTTCATGATGTCTTAAATGATGAAATTTATATTTTCAGAGGGGGAAAATATATCTTATATGGGTACAGTATATATCATTGCTGATTTGAAGTTCAAAGTGATAAACAAGGGGCGCCTGGGTGGCATAGCGGTTAAGCGTCTGCCTTCAGCTCAGGGCGTGATCCCGGGGTTATGGGATCGAGCCCCACATCAGGCTCCTCCGCTATGAGCCTGCTTCTTCCTCTCCCACTCCCCCTGCTTGTGTTCCCTCTCTCGCTGGCTGTCTCTATCTCTGTCGAATAAATAAATAAAATCTTAAAAAAAAAAACACAGAGTGATAAACAAGTTCAATCATCAGTATCATTAACAATAAATCATAGTCAGAGACATGCAAGGAGACTCCTTTTAAAATGGGGTATTAATGACAATTAAAACAATCAGTACCCAGAGAACAACCTCAAAGAGGTCTGTCTGGGAAAAATAGAGGACTTATGATGCTGGCAATTACCAAGTGATGGAAATCCTAGTGAAACACTGCCGTGACTGGGTGATACTGTGTCACTTTGTAATGTGACTTAGAGAATGTTTCTTTGTACACTTTTATAACTCTCCTGTTCTGTTCTAGTTACAGTCTCCTGTTACTTACTATTCAAACCTTCCTACCTTCACAGTGAGCATGGCATGTACCATTTACCTGAGCGGCATGGATATGGCTTATTGGTTATCTTGCTTCTCTCCAAACTGTAGTCATAGCCTCCATGCATAATCATTCCTCTTCTCCAGGAGTCTGGTTTTTAGTCTTATTTGATTATCCCAAATGCAGTGACTGTTCACCATTAGCTAAGATAACAATGGTTGCTGCTCTTCTCCCCAGATTGAGGCTATTCTGTACTGGATCTAGAGAAGTATGTTGGTAGACTCTTGTTCCTCCCCTATGGCTGTGGTTTCCCTCCCACAGGCCTGCACCACAGTGGATATTTCTCAGGCGTCTGTCTGATCATTTCTGTGAGTGCCTGTTGGGGTTTGTTGAAAAAAAAAAAAAAAACACATAAGAGTATATGGACTCCTCTAATTTCTGATGGCAACTCAGGGGTTTCACATTGTTTCACCAGGCCACGTTTGGTCTTCACCAACTGCCACTGATTCTAGTTCAGTTCTTCGTATCAGTGTCTGATTATGTCTAGCCCAGGCCAATGCATGTTCTTCTCTCATTCTCCCTGTAGTGTTGCGGTCTTCTGTTAGATTTGGGACGACTGACCTCAACCCTCTGGTAGTTCAAGAAAAGCCATAATTTGAAGTTGGTCTAGCCCTTTTGTATTGTAAGGGGGGGAAGCAGCACTCCTTTCAACACTCTAAAACCCAGGACAGGTGGAAACCAAAACCATTATTTATATAGTTTTAATTTTAGCAAGTGGGGTGAAAATCCCCATTTCTAGCAGCGCCTTTGACAATACTGTCACTTTTTAAAATACTTACAGTATTCTTACTCGGGTTAAAAAATACATAGCATATATAAATATTTCATAACTTGTAAATTATTTTCAGGATGTTTCAGAAACATTTCAAAATGTTTTCTTTTTATTTCTAGAAGACAAATGATTGTATAGTTTCCATAGAGATGAAATTTAAAATTTATAATACCCAGTCATCTGATCAAAGTGATGTAATAAAGCCTAGATATTGCTCTGTTGGAGTATGCACAGTAGTGTTGCTTGTATTTTCTGCACACACTCTTCTTTCTTCCAAATTAAAAATGTAAAGCAGGGGCGCCTGGGTGGCTCAGTGGGTACTACTTTCTGCTCAGGTCATGATCCTGGAGTGTTGAGATCGAGCCCCATGTCTGGCACCCTGCTCAGCAGGGAGTCCGCTTCTCCCTCTCCCTCTCCCTCTGACTCTGCTGCTGTGCTCTTCCTCTCTCTCTCTGTCTCTCTCAAATGAATAAATAAAAAATGTTTAAAAAATTAAAAAAAATAAAAATGTAAAGCAGAAAATTTCAGTCTAGAACAAGGCCAATGAAAACAAAAAAATACAAATTTCTTGCACATCTTTTTTCCCGGAAGTTTTGGTACAAGGCCCAGGATGTTGTAGGTGATGGTAGACACGTTCTACACCCTTTTCATTTGGCTTTGTAATTACTTATTTAGTTAAATGTGAGTTCTTTATCTAGACTATGTTGGATTATAGTAGTAAAATCAAATAGTAATGGTAATGTTCTGAAAGAGATTGTGTAGTAGGTATCAAATCATTTTATGAAGAATTCAGGATAACTAGTAGCTTTTATCTACAAGTATCCTTAGGAAGAAAATTGACATAACTATACAGCTATGTATTATATAAATCCTATATAGCTCAGTTGGCATTATTTACTTAGTAGATCACTGGAGATTATCTGTGGGCTTTTCCCTTTCGACTGGATCATCTGTTGATATCTTACTTTTATTTACATATTTTCATTTTTCTGTACCTCTCCAAGGTTCCATTCAAACCAAGCGTCCCTTTATTGTTGTTCCGTGAGCCACGTTTTCTCTTCGTGCATTCTATTTTCTATCCACTGTGACAGATAATTGGAAAAGGACTCCATTACCTGTTATAGTGGAAATACAATGGAATGTGAATCCATTGTGATTGAGCGATGATTTATTGTCAGGGCACTAATTTCTTAAGAACTCGTAGGACAAGATCAGTGACATGATGTTAATTATCACTTTCATTAAACTAATTTCCAATTTAATGCTTTAAGACTCTGAAGTTAAATATAATAAGAAAAGCTTATATATCTTCCTCAGACATTCTAACCCTCTCAAATTACATCTAACTGTTTATTATTTCACATACTTTTGTTGGTCCAGAGTGTTTGATATCCACCTGTAGCTTTTAGAATGAATAATAAATTTATTTTGATGTTGTATTACAAATGTGCTACATACTGCAAATATACATAGATTTGAGCATGCTTACCAATTTTGCAATTTAGGTGGCTATATGATTATTCATGTCAAAAAAACAGCGTAAAAAACTTCAAAAGCTCTTATCTATATTATAATTCCCCTTTTTGCACAGATTCAATTTATATTTTCTGTGTATCTGACTTAACGAAAGCATAATCTTTGGCATATTTATGAGGAACATAAATATTCCTATTTATTTGGACTCTAGTGCACATGGCCCCAGAATACTCTAGAGCTCACACAGGAGGAAAATATTGATACTATGTCTTAGTGTAATTACTTTCTGTATGGCTAAATTATATTTTATTTTCACAAGATCACTGATAGTATCTACATAGGAAAAAATACATATATTCTATAAATATTTAATCTCATATTTAAGCTTATTTTTGAGATAATTACAATTATATTTATCTTCCACAATTTTTTAAACATATTTTTTTCTTAATGCCAAGATACAGGAGCTTTATTTATTTATTTATTTATTTATTTATTTATGAGAGAGAGAGTAGGAGAGAGAGAGAGCACAAGCAGGGGGATCGGCAGGCAGAGGAAGAAGCAGGCTCCCCACTGAGCAAGGAGGCTGATACAGGACTTGATCCCAGGACCCTGTGATCATGACCTGAGCGAAAGGCAGATGCCCAACTGACTGAGCCACTCAGGAGTCCCCGAGTCCACAATTAAAGACCTAGTAGTCTGTTTGTTTTATAAATGGACAAGGAATCAAAAAATGAAAATTTAAAATATTTTATTTAGTGTAAATATACATTAGTAAAGTGTATTTGAACAAGTAGTTTGAGTAAGGAATTGTTTGAATAGAAAAATATTTAAAGCATAAAAACATACAGAACACTTGTTATAGTGTCACACTAATTTTTGCAAAATTATAGAGATTGTTACTGCCCCAATGAGCAAATTCATTTGTCCACAGTGACCAGCTGAATTAGTCATATATTCATATTCATGTAGCAGATTCCCCGTGTACTCGCTTAGTCTCCTTTAATATAGTCCATCTTTTTTTTTTTTTTAACTTTCCTTTAAAGATTTTATTTATTTATTTGAAAGAGAGAGTGAGAGAAAGAACATGAGCCGGTGGGGAGGAGCAGAGAGAGAAGCAAACTCTCCACTGAGCAGGGAGCTCGACTCGGGGCATGCTCCCAGGACGCTGGGATCATGACCTGAGCTGAAGGCAGACGCTTAACCGACTGAGCCACCCAGGAGCCCCAATATATCTTTTAGATATGTTTTGTGTAGTAGTATCTCTTCGTATATTATTTAGTAGTGATTTCTGTCATCTTGTATATTTTTTGCCAGTTAGCAGTCATCTTTCTTGGGGGGGGAGAGGTATGTGTGTATGTGCATTCATATATTTATAGATACTCATATTTTACATTAGTTATTTATGTATAGATACCAGAAAAATGACAAGATAATGCATACCAAGGAAGTTTTAATATTTCATAGTTGACATAGTTTGACATAGTTTATTTTCTGCTATCTCAAGTATGATCATATAAATTAAGAGTCAAGGTACCAGGAGATATTTCTCTCTAGGAATCAGGTAGAGAATAACATAGTTGTCATACTGACTGGTGAATTTTGTTCGAACACTCCTACCTCAGAACTGACAAATTGTGCAGTGTTTTTAAAAAGGAGTTCAGATAATGGTAATAAAGATGTCAAGGTGAGAAAATCACAATCATGAGTATTTTTTCATTACAAACACAGTGTGGTTGAGGTGCAGAGTGCTAATTATTTGTCCACTTTCTTTGCTGTTTTTTCTTTGCTTTACTGAGATATAATTGATATACAACATTTGTGTAAATTTAAGGTGTGCAACATGATGGTTTGATGTATGTTTAAATTGTGAACTTATCACCGTAATAAGGTTAATTAATAGGCGAGAGCACTTTAAAGCAGGGGTTCTTAATCTTTAGTAGTCTGGTGAAGTCTACGGACCCTCCCCCCCTCAAAAAAGTTCTTAAATACAGATAATAAAAGAGCCAGGGTTAGAAAGGAAACTACTTATATTGCAAAACAGTTCTCAAAATATTAAACAAAGTTTTGGTATGGTAATATGCATACTTCTTGATTGCTTTAACTAACAAGATTTAGTGGTGTTTCAAATAGCCACTTTGATTTTGAAGTACAGTGCGGAAAATTTTTTTGAGATATTCATAACATCCATTTACTTATACATCATTTGAGTAGTGCTTAAAGAGTTCTCAGTTCTTACATTTGCTGTCTTCACTTAGTTGTCATATCCCCAAATGGCAGTAATTAAAATTATGAATAGATTAATAAGACAGAGATTATGATTCTGTCAATAGTAAAAAGAGAAAAATCTGTAATAACTGAAATTTCCACTTCTAGTCTACTTTAATTTCTTCCTTTCTTTTTGCAATTTCCTTTTCATTTTAAGGAATATGATGGAGACCATGTGTTGTAGCCTTAATTTTAGAAACACAAGCTTAGATAAAATGCTTCCTTTTTAAAGAAATGGAAGAATTCACATAAATTAGATGTAATGCCCAAACATTTTTTTATAATCAAGCATAAGGTATACATTACATGTAAATTACAGTTTTTTACTAGGAAGTCTGGCATCTAATTTTGACAACAAATAATTTAAAATATTTTATCTCATTTTCCAAATGTACAACTTTTCACTTGTAATAAATAATATGCCACCAGCAGAATGAAAAGCACATTTTGAGCAAGCCATGGATTGCTCTTAAGAGTTTTGTACCTTTGAATATATATTAAGATATTGATTTGGGGCAGTTCATCTTTTCGGGTAAACATTTTGGTAATGAAATGTTTTAACCCTGGTAGTAGTAGAGGGATTTATGTTTGTGTCAGTCATTATTTTTAGATATATCTGATGCCTGCTAGGAAGTCAAGTTTACTGCTATAATGTTTGTGTTTTGTACAATACCAGTAAAAAGAGAAATAAACTTTAAAGTGCTAACATTATGGCAAGGTTATTTCCTTTGCCCTCTTACCTAAAGTGACGATTCTTCTGAGATCTGTAGTGTTCAGCAAGCAGTATTTGTTGTTTAGCTGCAGAAAGATGATAATAATAATTAGAGGAAGATCTGTTTCAAACAAGTTCAGCTTTAGGATTCAACTATTTTGGTCGAACTTGTCTGAACGTTGAGTTTAGTAAGGACTGAAAATGCCCACAGGTACAGAAGGACAAAACCATCTTGATTTTAATTTCGGACAGTGAACTTGGGCCCTCATAATCCTTCTGACATTTATCTTAAGATTTCTCAAAAAGTTAATATGATGATCTGGCAAAATCAAATCCCAGTGATGCAATCTTTATTTTTCAATTGAGTTCCAAATGAACTAATTGGGAATGAGCCTAATCCACATGGAAAGGGAAATTTCTGTAGCTCTCTATCATTAAATTCAAGGGTAAAAGAAATCTATGTTTATGCATTATTCAGAAAGCAAGCTGACCACAAAATTGAACATGCAATTCCTTGCAGGAACAAAAATATCTTCCCTAGTGTGATCAGAAAACAGCTATTATAAGTTGCTGCCCAGGCATTTGACAGTATGACAACCCTGCTCACACCCAGAGTCTGGACGTTGAGATAAAGACTGGAGCTTAGGATTCTCACCACAAGTTTCAGAGCTTTGGTTTTATCAGGGCACCTTTTAAAGTAACCACTTGGAGTTAAGCCTGCAAAAAGTTAATGACCTCTGCCTCAACCACCTATTAAGTAATAGGTACTTGCTCCCCTGCCCTTTGTCTCCTGATGGCTCGTGATGAGGCGGGGGGGGGGGGGGGGCTGCCCTTCCCCAAGCTTACTGTGTACCCACCCCACCCTGGTTTTCAGGGCTTGTCAATAGTAAATCTCATGACTTTACTTCCTTTGTGTGGGTATATTGAAAATGCCCCTTCAATCAAAACAATCCTGGGGTTTTCACTTCCCTGAAGTGGGAGCTGGGATGCTGAGGGAGCTACCTGCCAAACCCTTGTGGGTGGCTTGTGCTTCCCCATTAGCAGGTCATAATCTGAATAATTTTAACTTAAACCAGCTACATCCCCCAACAAACCTAGTTTGCTTCAAGCACATCTGTTTTTTTTTTACTTTGATTCCAGTTTTATCAGCTCTCTAATTATTTCAGTGATAAAAATCATATAAATGAAATATAACTGAAGGAGTTATGAGAGGGTAAAGAACAGTTGATTCTGAACAATGCAGGGGATAGGAGCACTAACCCCTTTCACAATAGACAATCTGCATATAACTTTTGATTGCCCACAATCTTAACTACTGATAGCTTACTTTTGATCAGAAGCCTTATCAAAAACATACACAGGTGACTAACACATATTTTGTGTGTTATATGTATTATATACTGTATTCTTACAATAAAGTAAGATAGGGAAAAGAAAATGTTATTAAGAAAGTCGTAAGAGACTGGGGAGCCTGGGTGTCTGACTCTTGATTTCGGTTCAGGTCATGAGATTGAGCCCCACATGGGACTCCTTGATGAATGCAGAGTCTGCTTAAGTTTCTCTCTCCCGGGGGCACCTGGGTGGCTCAGTTGGTTGAGCATCTGCCTTCAGCTCAGGTCATGATTCCAAGGTCCTGGGATCGAGCCCCATGCCAGGTTCCCTGCTCAGCGGGGAGCCCGCTTCTCCCTCAGCCTGCTGCTCCCTCTGCTTGTGTTCTCTCTTCATCAAATAAAAAATAAATCTTTTTTAAAAAAGTTTCTCTCTCCCTCTCCCTCTGCCGCTCCCCCCACACTTTCTCTCTTAAAATCTTTTTTTAAAAAAGATTATTCATTTATTTTAGAGAGAGAGAGAGAGCACGAGCAGAGAGAGGCAGAGGAGGGAGAGAGAGAGAATCTCAAGCTGAGTCTGTGCTGAGTGTGGAGCCGGATGCAAGGCTCAATCCCAGTATCCTGAGATCATGACCTTAGTGTAAATCAAGAGTCTGACGTTCAACCAGCTGAGCCATCTAGGCCCCCCTAAGTAAATCTTTAAAGAAAAAAATGAAAGAAAATCATAAGAGAAAATATGCTTATAGTACTGTACCGTCTTTGTCTTAAAAAACCCATGTGTAAGTGGACTCACACTGTTCAAACCCATGTTGTTCAAGGGTCAACTGTAGTTTTAATATGTAATAACGACTTACTTAACTAAATATTCATTATTAACAAGTCAAGAAATTCCTGAGGTAATATGGATAGCCCCCCCCAACTTAATCCAATCCCACTTAGATGATGTTCTACCATAATCAATTAGGCATATGATCTTCCATGCTTCTATGCATCGTTGGGGACAATTTTTAAATAGAAAACCAATGAGTCATCTTACATTTTTCTTTTTTTTTTAAGTACATCCATGCCCAGTGTGGAGCCCAACGTGGGACTTGAACTTACTCTGAGATCATGAGCTGAGCTGAGTTCAAGAGTCAGATGCTTAATCAACTGAGCCACCCAGGTGCCCCAACTCATCTTACTTATTAATGAAGACTATACTTGTTGTTTTAACATTGACCAAATGATAATGACAAATAAGACAGGCTTTTACTTTTTCACATGAAAGCCTGGACTTGAAGGTCCAAGGAGTGTGATGCCTGTGTCCCTTAGATCATCCAGGGACCCAGGTTTCTTTTCTCTTGTTGCTTTACCATCCCGTGTTGTCTTCATCTGCCCATCAACTGTGCAGTCCCATCTGCAGTGGAGAGCAAGCGGGTTCCCTTTAAAGCCATGACCTGAAGATGCATGCATCATTTCTACTTGGATCTCTTTGGTCAGAACTCAGTCATATGTACACATCTAGCTGCAAGTGAGGCTGGGAAATGTCTCTTGACAGATCAAGATAAATTTGGGGGGCCTTCTATTACTAACAAAGGAGAATGAAAGAAAGAAATATTGGGAATCAATTTGTAGTCTCTGCTATATTACATTTACTTTGGATTTATAAAATCTATTCATATATTCATCCAAAAGTACTTACTGAGCACCACTTACACATGAAATACTTTTCTGGGGGCACCTGGGTGGCTCAGTTGGTGGAGTGGCTGCCTTTGGCTTGGTTAAGTGTCTGCCTTCAGCTCAGGTCATGATCTCAGGGTCCTGGATTGAGCCCCACATCAGGCTCCCTGCTCAGTGGGGAGTCTGCTTCTCCCTCCCACCTCTGTACTCTCCCTCTCCCTCTCAAATAGATTTAAAAAATCTAAAGAAAGAAAGAAAGAAAGAAAGAAAGAAAGAAAGAAAGAAAGAAAGAAAGAAAGAAAGAGAAGAGAGACTTTTCTGTCCCTGGTAACACCATGGTGTGGGAAGCTCTTTTCCTCACATACACCTTCTCTTTCGTAAGGCAAAGAGTGCTGTCTCCAGATCTTAGGATAGAGCCCTAGGCAGTATGTCAAATCCCCTACTGAGACTAGAAATCATCTTTGAGCTCCACTGTAATGGACTAGGACTAATAATCCTAGTTCCCTTGTAACTAAAACGTTTCCCAGGACACAGAACTTCCAATGGGTGCTGTTTCTTATAAAGTAGCCTTGACAATATACATGGAAGAGAACGGAACTATTAAACATTTCTTGCCATAATCAGCCCCCCTTTTTTCCCGGTCAATGTTTTTGGGGAAATGTTTTTCTTCTGCAATCCACTGTGTGCTGCTTTACCTCTCTCTCTTTCTTGCTTTCTCTTTCTCTCTTTCTCCTCTCTCCCTGATCAGGCTTCCCTCCCCTCAGCAGCACCCACAATTCTTTTCTCCCCCAAATTACATCACTGCACCTCCTACCTTCCACGTTGTAGCCTCTTTCTCCCCCTTGTGCAGTCTAATGCAGTTGTTCTCTCAATTCTCAGATTGATTTCCTGGGTGTTCAGAATGACTTGATAATTATATAGCTGTGTACTAAGGATGAGGCAAGCATAATGTCCTCCTACATCTCTGCCACCTCAACTCCTCCCTAAATATTTCTTAATAAATGAAAAAAAAACATTGCCAGAATAATTTCATTCCCATATATCCAACTGCATCCCATAGGTTCTTAGGAAATACAGAAAAAGTATGATATCTCAGAGAAATTGCATTCTTTTTATTTACCCAGCTAGATATAAGTAGTACTCATTTTGCAAAAAAAGGAGACAGTATTATTAAGTCATACAATTAAATTTTAATAATGCTATTTTTAATAGTTGCTATTTCCTTTTATCTGAGTAAATTTTAATTTTGTAATTTCAAATAAGTCCGAATTAATCACATAGGTCTTAAATTTATAAATAAAACTGGAATATAGCCACATGGAAAGTGCGGACTATTCTACTGGCAACATTCCCAATGACTCTTTATGGAATTATTTCTTCAAATTAAAATTGGACAGATGGAAACCAATCTCATTTATCTTGGAAATAGTATAACCTGGAACCAGAACTTCCTTTAGCAAAATAATTAGAGGAATTTTGGAAATTCTTTTTTTTTTTTTTTTTGATTTATTTATTTGAGACAGAGAGAAAGAGAGTGCACAAGCAGGGGGAGCAGCAGGCAGATGGAGAGGGAGAAGCAGGCTCCCCGCAGAGCAGGGAGCCTGCAGCGGGGCACCATCCCAGGACCCTGGGATCATGACCTGAGCTGAAGGCAGACGCTTAACCAACTGAGCCACCCAGGCACCACTGGGAATTCAGTTTTTTATAAGACTTTTATTTATTTGAGAAAGAGTGCTTACGGGAGGAGGTGGGCAGAGGGAGAGGAAGAATCCTGAAGCAGACTCCCCACTGAGCACGGAGCCCAAGGAGAGGCTCGATCCCATGACCTTAAGATAATGACATGAGCTGAAACCAAAATTCAGATGCTTAATGGACTGAGCCACCCAGGCGCCCCTGGATATTCAGTTTTTAATAAATGAAACCCTATAAGCCTTCCTTTTTTCAACTAATAGTAAAAACTGACTAATAGGCAAATCAGGGAAGGAGATAATAGAATGGATTAGCCTCAGAGTTCAAATGTGTAACACTTAACTGCCAAGTTTCAGGGCTCAAATAAATTTCTTAAGTATTTCTTGATTAAAATGGACCAAACTTAAAAAGCAGGCAAATGATATTTATAGTACTTCAGGAATGGCCATTCAGATGTGAAAAGATTGTTTTGTGTCATTCTGTTACTCTTAAGTGAAGTTTAATGGCTGATTAAATTTCATTGTAGAAACTTAACTGGGAGTAAGTGTTCAAAGCTTGATTTCTATCGGAAACCTATCCCTAATAAAGGAAAATGATTCTATGTATAAGGGAAGGTAGAATGAAAGGTTCATATATAGGAATCATTGTAATATGTTCTTACTACTTTATTGCCTTATATACTTATCAGTTTGTAAACTAAAGAAATCATAAATCTGATAATAGGAACTGATCCAATGTTACTACCTAAAATATTTGAAACTTGCTGAGAGGGTAGATTCTAGAAGTTTTCATCACAGGAAAAAAACATGTACTTTTTGGAAATACATGAGGTGATAGATGTTAACAAAACTTACTGTGGGAATCATTTCCCAGTATATGTAAATCTGGGTACTATGCTATACACCTTAAGTTTATACAACACTGTATGTCAATTATATCTCAATAAAACTGAAAAAATTTAAAGGTTACTACCTAAAAACTGTCTACTTTCTCCTAGATGAGCAAGATGTCTTAGGAAGCTGCCAACACATTTTGGGAAATTTGAAAGGCATATTAGGATAATAAACTCTCAAAATGTTCTTGAAAATACAATATTTGATATGATTCTAATTTAATTGCTTCATTACTTTTCATAATGAAAAATAATATTTGATGTTCAAAATAACTATATGGAAAGATTGCAGGCTTATCTTCACCCATCATTCCCTCTGAAATCCTTTTTTCTCTGCTTAGTGCTATCAAATTTAACAAGCTCATTTTTTGGTCAGACACTTTAATTTGTGACTGTTCTTTTTGTTCTCTTGAAGCATGTCTTTGTCTTTTTTTTTTTTTTAAGATTTATTTATTTTAAAGAGAGAGAGGCAGAGGGAGAGAGAACCTTAAGCAGGCTTTGCACCCATCACAGAGCCTCACATGGGGCTGGATCTCAGGACCCTGAGATCAGGACCCAAGGCGAAAGCAAGAGTCAGATGCCCAACCGACTGCACCACTTAAGTGCTCTGAAGCATGTCTTTTTTTTTTTTTTTTTTTAAGATTTTACTTATTTGTTTGAGAGAGAGAGGAGGGAGAGAGCATGGGAGCACGAGCAGGGCGGAGGGGTGCAGAGTGAGAGGGAGAAGCAGACCCCTGCTGAGCAGGGAGCCCAACATGGGGCTCAATCCCGGGACCCTGAGATCATGACCTGAGCCGAAGGCGGATGATTAACGGACTGAGCCACCCACGTGTCCCGAGCATGTCTTTCCATACCGAAGCAGAGTGATCGGTTCCCTCTCGGCTTTAATATTTTCTCTGTCTTCATGCTGACCTCTCTCTTGTCTGATCTTTTTAACAATACCTCGTTATAATTTTCTTCCTTTTCCTGTCATTTCAAGAATGTGAGCAACTTGCTTGCACTCTAAGTGTCCCTGCTTGCCCTTGCCTTCTCCCCTATTTCTTTATTAAGGGACAAATCTGGCCAGGACTTTGAATATGATTTGACTCTTCAGTATATGCAGAGGGAAACCAGCTATTTTCCCTCTTGAGCATAATTTAAATAGTTTACCCAGCACATTAAGTTAGTGTCCAAAGAGTCATGCTGTCCCTGCCATTTTGTCTTTCCTGTTGTCTCTTAAATCCTATATGGTAGAAATTAAAGTACTTCACTCTGTGGCTTGAACTGTGATGGGGTTTTAGGAGGGAATATTAATTACACCCTCATCCGAGTTTATAACCAACTGAGAAGTAGCTGTAGAAATAAGGCAGACAGAGATTAAAATGTCAGCTAATTATTCATAAAGATGACCTAGAATGTGGTTTGGAATTTTGGACACATTGGGCTGATTGCTACCTTCCCAAAATTGAACGTATGCACATCAAGTTGGCCAGTAATAGACTTCCTGCAGAGAAAAAGGAACTTACACATGAAGGAGGAGGAGAAAGGATGGTTTCCTAGATTCAAATTTTGGGGACAGAAAGAGAAGGGTCTGCTGATCTGCTCATGTTCTGTTCACCCATATTCACTGATTCAATATGTTGCTTTTCCTAGGATGGCAAGTCATGCTGGAGGAGGCGGGCTGAAGATGGAGCTTTTTTTTCCTCTCCTACTTTACCTTGTGAGTGAATAGGCTCCTCCATGTAAACATAATAAGTAGGAGGTAAGAATCCCCACCATTCTCTTCCTGTCAGCCTCCATTTATTTTCATCTTCTTTCCACCGGCCCAGTAAAACTATCAAGTCTCATTAAATGAAAATGCCAGGAGCCCTCTGCTCTCTCTCCATCCCCACTCTTCACATGCACGACTTCCTTGCATTAAGCAGGATTGATCATTTTAATACTCTTACCGTTGAACAACAATCAAGTGAGCACTTTTGCTGTCAGATACTATGTTTCATCTCAGATACCAAAATGAACAAAACACAGACTGTTGTCAAGAGGTTCAATGAACATCTATCCAACATGTTTTATTTATGAATTGTTCTATTTAAGTCAGTTGGTATTGTCCTACCAGGATATTATTCTCCTTAAATATTTAGACTTTGTTTTACCATGTCACTTCTTGATGATTACAAATCATTCTCTGAAGGCGGAAGTTTCCCTATACTTCTATTTCTTCTTGCTAAGTAACTCCTGGTCCAGGTGTTCTTTGTGCCTCCCTGGGGATTAGTTCAGTAACTTTTCTTTGTGGGATGTTCCCTGTAGGGAGCAGTTTTAATGTTTAGCTGTATATCAGAGTCATGGCTCCTCTATTTCCCAGGTGTTTCGTAGCTCAAGGGCATTGTTCTTTGACTAACTTGTCCCTTCTGTGTCTGATTTGCTGCTTTATGTGTCCAGCTGGTCTCATTTCACCAAAGGCTAGTCAGCTTGCTGTGTCTGGTTGTATGTTATACGTAAACTCTGCTGTGAG
Source organism: Ursus americanus (assembly GCF_024610735.1). Lineage (NCBI taxonomy): Eukaryota > Metazoa > Chordata > Mammalia > Carnivora > Ursidae > Ursus > Ursus americanus. The sequence goes on from NC_142164.1 coordinate 92,975,130, forward strand.
ATTCTGTTTGTAATTACAAACAGCCCCTGAAAAGCCTGTCATTGGTTCTCCCAAGACCTCACATTGGCTTCATCTAGACCCTTTGTTCTGCTTCTCCTCACTTCATTTTCTCCGGTCAGTTCACTGCATTAAGACTTCTGTCCACCCCACTTTAGTAGGACCTTCCTTGACTAGACCGCCAACTTTGCCTTTTATGCCTTTAATCCAGTGGTCAGATTTGTGTTCTGAACTTAATCAACCCATCAGCAGAATTCACTATTTGAGTAGTTGAAGTCCTCTTTGCTCTTGGTTTAGCTTTCTTAATTTATTATCTCACTGGGCGTCTGTTCTCCATCTCCACTGCTGCCTTCTCTTCCTCTGATCTCTGACCCTAAGGACCTGCACACTTCCAGGTTATGATACGATAGTGCATTCTCAGCAACTGTGCCATATGACAGGCCTGATACCCTAGGCTGTGAAGTGTGAAGTTGGACAGTGTTCATTCTTCCATTTGGTCTCTGTGGACCTTGCAAAAAATTCCTGACTATAAACTCAGATTCTTCAACTGTAATGTGGAGATAACAGTATCTGTTACACAGGTTATCTTTGATAATTCAATGTGCAAATAGATGTGGAATCCTTAGAAAGTACAGGGTTCTCAGTGAGTGTCCTGTAACTGTTAGATCTTACCTTTATTATCATTTAAAGTTCTAGATGGGGGGGTGCCTGGGTAGCGCAGTGGTTAAGCATCTGCCTTTGGCTCAGGGCATGATCCCAGCGTTCTGGGATCGAGCCCCACATCAGGCTCCTCCACTGGGAGCCTGCTTCTTCCTCTCCCACTCCCCCTGCCTGTGTTCCCTCTCTCGCTGGCTGTCTCTATTTCTGTCAAATAAATAAATAAAATTTTTTTAAAAAAAAATAAAGTTCTAGATGGGTATTCTGTGATAGTGCTTGTACTAATGTGCCCATCTTCCATTTTTGAGTGAGGTTTTTCAGAATTACACAAAAGAATATTCTATGAAAAGAAAGTAAAAAAGTATAATCCCTAAATCGTGGATACAGTCTGAAATTGGCTGTAATTGCTAAAAGCTCAGATGAAATATTTGTGTTTCAGGAAGTTCCTTTATCTTTCATTTCTGGTATCTTTTTTCAAAAGAAAATATGTAAGAAGAGCATCAGGTGTGTGGCCAATTTTCATTTTGTTGCTTACTGTTCTTCGGCCATAGCAGAGGAAAATGCAGTTATTTTAAGTTAATCAAAATGTCTGGTCTTTGAAATGACCTTACAAAAGTGAAGTAGAAACATGTAAATGAAATACCCCTTCAAAAAGATGCAATTTTATAAAAATAATAACAGTATATAGATGGCAATTCTTAATTATATGTTCAAAGAAAGTAGCTCCTGGTAATTTATCCATCATCCTCTATTTTCTTTGAATACCTTGTAATCTAGCGTATTTCAATTTTGTCTTCAGTAATTACCTTCATTTCTTATATGCTTGTTTTGTCTTTTTGTGAAACAAATGTACATGCTTTTTATTACAGCACAGGAAACTACAGAAAATAAGGGAAGTAACATGGCTTACGATTTCCATTATACTTTGATATTCATTTCTCCATCATGGAGATATTTTTGTTGAGTTTGCCATAAAATGTATTTAATGTAAGATTAAAATGGTTATTGATTTTGTAAATAAATGTGTTACGATTCAATATTTTAAATTATTTATCACATTTAATCAAGTATTGTTTTTAAAAATTTCTGATTCTACCATATTGATTAAAACTCAGTCATTGTCCTGAGAAAATTCACCCAAGTAATGGCACCCTTGGCTAACATAGCTCCTTCTACTTGATCTTTTGGCATTATGGTACAGACATTAGATTGAATACTAATTATGCAGGGATACTATCTGGATGGTAGACATGCCGCTTTTGTTCAATATAATGACCGCTGGCACATCCAAATGATGATTACCATTATTGTATTACGACACTATGTGTGTGTGTGTGTGTGTGTGTGTGTGTGTGTGTATCTGTATCTGTATCTATATGTCATGGTGCAATTCTCTAAATCTGTTTGATTAAATATTCTGTATATATATTAAGAGTATGAATATAGGACAGAAGCAGTAAGCTTGTGATTCTAGTCAGTCAGGACTGCTCATGTATCTCCCTCTTTACACACATCAGGGCATTTCTTCATCTTAATCTGTATCATCCTCTCACCCTCTTGCAAGCTACTACTTGCCCTGAACTACTGGGGAAATTTCATTGACTTCTCTCTTAACCCCCTTTTGCTCACTTTACCATTAAAAGAGCACATTACTTCCATAAGCACATAAAAACATTCAGTGGCCTACAGTTATTCTTATCCCAAATCCTCACCATACCCAACATGGTCTTCCCTATTTTGCTCTCTTCATTTCTCTCTCTCTCTCTTTTTAAGACTTTATTTATTTGGCAGGAAGAGAGAGAGGGAGAGCACAAATGGGGAGCTGCAGGTGGAGGCAGAGGGAGAAGCAGGCTCCCCACTGAGCAGAGAGCCCAACATGGGGCTCGATCCCAGGACCCTGGAATCATGACCTGAGCCAGAGGCAGACACTTAACCCACTGAGCCACTCAGGTTCCCTGCCCCCTTCATCTCTTGAGAAGTTCTTTCAACTCCTTCTGTTCCATCCATAATAGTTCTTCCTTACATGGGCCAAGCTGGTTTCTACCACGGAAAATTCCCACATGCTGCTCTGATAAATTGAAGGTGATTTTTCCCTCCATATCCAGCTAACTCTCACTCACCCTTCAGGTTTGGTGTATTGGTCTCCTCTTGGGGAAATCCTTAGCAGTCAGGGTCCCAGCACCTAGCTCTCCTAGCCTCCTTTACTTATTCACGGTAGCAGTTATCATTGTAATAATTTTAAAACTAGTTGTGTCATTGGCAGTTTATTGTCAGTCCTATTCTATTGATCATAAGCTCAATGAGGACAAAGCCCTCAATTAGTATTTGCTGAATGAATAAAGGAATCGAAATGTAAATATAAACATAAACTATAAGAAAAATGTTCTTTTTAAAATTCTTTCTTTCTTTCTTTCTTTCTTTCTTTCTTTCTTTCTTTCTTTCAGGAAGAGAGTCAAGCAGACTCCTTGCTGAGTGCAGAGCCCAACCTGGGGCTCATCTCATAACCCTGAGATCATGACCTGAGCAGAAATCAAGAGTGAGATCCTTAACTTACTCAGCCACTCAGGTGCCCCAGAAAAATGTTCTTCTTCTTCTTCTTTTTTTTTTTTTTTGAAGATTCATTTATTTTAGAGAGAGCGAGAAAGAGAGAGAGATGCACACGAGTGGGGGAGGGGCAGAGGGAAGAGAGCAAGAATCTCAAGCTGACTCTGAACTGTGCATGAGCTCTTCGCTGGGCTTGATTCTACGATCATGAGATCACAACCTGAGCCGAAACCACGAGTCTGATGCTTAACTGACTGTGCCAACCAGGCACCCAAAAAATGTTCTTTTAAAAGTATGTTTAGATATTGGCCTTGGAGACAATATTTTCTCACCCAAATTCATGAATTTTTCCACAGCTACGAAGTTTAACTGACTTGGAATCTATAGGTCTTAGTGGTTCATGAATATTTTCTCAGTATGGGGGACAACTGACAATTGGAGGTTTTCTGAGAAGACAAGCCTGTGCTAACCATTATACATTGTAAGATAGAAAAAAACAACAGAAGTGAGTACTTACATACCTGTTCAAACATAACTGAAGTTAGATACTTATTCTGAATACTGATTTCATGAAGTGTCTTTTAATGTTTAAAAAGTGTAGAAAATTTCTCCAATATTAAAAGGATTATTACAGTGGTACTAAGGACAGTTGACTTGCAGCTTTGAATTTTTAAAATACTTATTTGAGAAGCCTGCATTTATTCTTTTAAAGTTGCCAGCTATATTTATCATGAAACTGATTTTATCCAACAACCAGATAATATACTGACTTAGCTGTTAATAACTCAGTGGCTACAGATTCTGTCCAAATTGGGAACATGGCAAAGGGCTTATTTCTTAATTGAGAACATGATTTTTCGAATAAAATATGAGACTCCAACAGATCAGCTTTAAAACATAATGTAGAATCATGATTATTTTAATCATGATTTTTGTCAATGCTGATTCTGTCCCTCTTCCTTAGGGGCTTATATCCAATGTATTTGAGTTCTAGACAAGGGAGATATACGTAGCATGGAAATTTGCTCACATCATTATTACTTGATTCACCGTCTGTCCCCAGCTGATAATTACATCTCTATTTTTACCAATGGAGATTCTTATAATCAGAATTATTACAACTATAAAGACAGATCCGCACAGGAGTTTCAATGCTTTGGAAGCTAAAATTAGTTTCTCATTTCTTAGTTTCCTTTTGACACTGCCATTCCCATAAAGGCTTCAATAATTAAATGGAAATACTTGTGGATATCAACTATATACAGTATTGGCATCTCTGCAGGTAAATTAGTATACACAGTGAAAGTGAGAGGGACGAAGAACATGAGGGAATGATTTATATGGAGAGGGAAAGTTAGCTCCTCAAAATCGGCTTTTATACAATCAAGTTTTGGAGAATCAGGAAGATAAAAGATCTTAAAGGTTTTTCAAGTACAAAATGTATACACCTTCTTTGCTAAGTAGATGTAAACTTTGTGTTATCACAGTATAGTACTTTTCATAAGGCAGCTATGCTTTTCTGATTCATGTGTTAGCTCTTTTTAATAAGCATTTGAAAAGTTTTGGGGCTCCATGTGCAGTGATCAAAAATGTGTGAGCACATATAGCTCACAACTGGCATTGAACTTGCACAACCTCTTTGCCTTCAACAGTTGTCACTTTGTTTAGGCAGCATTTGTGTCAAAGAACCCTCTAGAAATGCACAATATTCACAGAAGGAAACGATAAAACAAAGTACCCTGTAGAGTTTGGTGTATCTGGTGAAAATCTAATTGTATTTTGCTGGTTTCAAAGCTCTAAGTTAGAATTTCATTGCAGGGATACACGAAATCTAAGTACGGGACAGCAAATAAATGCTTACAATTGCTTTCGTTCTGGCACTTAGACTTTTTTTTTCCTTAAGGTTCTCTAATTATTAAGATATTTTAACTTAATAGATATTTCTAAGTTCATCTATCACACAGGAATCAAAGCAAAACAGACCTGTCCTAGATTCGGCAGCACACTTACTAAAATTGGAACGATACAGAGATTACGTAGCCCCTGAGCAAGGATGACACAAAAAGCAAAACAGACCTAAACCATAAATGCTGACCAGAATCACAAAAAGATATCCCTAAAATCTGAAAGCAAAACAGAAGATTGGAACTATGGAAAGTAGCCTAGTTTATCACATAAATAAAAGAATTGATCTATATCAGAGTTTCTCAACTTCTGCACTATTTGGAACAGCTTGTTTTTTGCTGGGTGACAGTCTTGTGCATTGTGGGTTGCTTAGCAGCTTCCCTGGCCTCTGACCACTAGATATCAGTACCACACATCCTCCCCGGGTTGTGACAACCCTAAATGTCTCCCCTCTTTGCCAAATGTCCCCTAGGGGAGGAAGCTCAAAATCATTCCCTCTCACTGTTTGAGAATCACTGATCTAGCTAAAAGCTTGTCAGTTGGAGCATATGCAGGTGTATTTGGTGGATTTTTAGAAGGAGGATTGCTGGATCAAAGGGATGGAGGACAGTGCCTGGTGCTTCATAGTGTCACAGAACGGTGAATGGCCAAACACTGATTTTTTTGCCAAACTGACAGGTGAGGGAAAAAATGTCTCTGTGTTGATTTGCTTTCTATATTCAAGTTTATTTTGACAGGACAATTTTTACTTACTCTGTTGTCAAGGGGATCACCTTAACAGAATTTGCTACTTCTTTAAAGCCATGCCTCTCAAACTTGGTCATTGTTCAGACAATTTAAGGAAAGGATAAAAGTTATTCTGGTCTCCCTCTGTGGGCTTCAATTATTTTTACTAGGCAATTACTTATGTAGGTTCAAACAAATATATAAAAAAGCATATCTGTAGCTTACATCTTCTATGCAGTTATAAAAATGAAGTAATCACTGTATAAATTAAATAATAACGGAACAATCAAACCAAAATGTTTAAATTAACAATGCTAATTGAATGTGGCCATTGATATACCGTGAACATTGAATCACCACAGACAACATGACTATGGAACTGCTTGTTAAGGAGGATACTTAATGTGTTTGCCTTGGCCTTCGCTATGGAGCGCCACAGGATGTGGCAATCTGCCCTCCATTGCTAAGCTACTCTATCACCTTAGGGCTCATGAAAAGATCCAGGAAAGCATGTGGCCTTCTTTTTTAGTACAAAATTAACATTAATGTATACGGCCTTTCTTCCCAGAACCCCCTTCCTCCAATTGTAGAAGCATTTCTGGAAGTTTTGTTCCCCAGGCCCAGGGATATGCGAACCTTCCTGGCTGCCTGCTCTTTAGAGGGGAACTCATTCTCACCTGTGCAATTGTATTTTAATCTTTCTCAAGAAGTGACAGTATTGGTGGCCAAGAATTTTCCTTTCCTGTCAAATTATCAACATTAGCAATTGTGTTTTTCAATTATGACTGTATTACTATAAAGTATCTACTAACATGGTCATGACTGTCTTTAAAATGGCCTTGGATATTTATGCCTAATTAATAAATGGTACCAGAATAATATTTAGGAAACAGTAAAAAAATGAAGCTTCAAGAAGAACATAAGTTATAAACATCATAATCACTCCATTTTATCTTTTCTTTGGTCATCATACGTTTCTGGTTTTAAGTTTTAGTATCTGTTCACATTTAGCTTCTTTGTGTTAACTTAATGATAATGAAAAACATCAGGAAAAACTAGAAGGGGAGGAGATAATATTCTTAAATATGGGCAGAGTCAATGCCCACATTTATACTCAAATTTTTGTGATTCAGAGCTTTTTGCTAAGTAGTTGAAAACCAATTTAGGACAGTTTGTGTGTACAAGAATCATAAATTTCCTATGAGTGTTGTGTGATGGTCTGAAGTATTTTAACAATTCTGTTTTATGCATATATGTACATAGTAATTGTCTTCTGTCATTCCTTGTTCCAAATGTATTTGATGTGCTTCACTGGAAGAGACACTTATAAATAACACCAGTAAATATAAAGGCAATTGTTCAAAATTATGAAAAAATAAGAACAATTACAACAAAACTTTAGCACAGAATATTAAATTCAACTCTTCCTGGATGGCAACGTAGAAAGGGAAATACTACGCATTACATATTTTTGTAGTTTGGTAAAGGAAAATGCACATTGCTTCATAACACCATATCCTTGTGAGAAATTTTAGGTACTTTTTCATTTTTAATATTTTGAGATACAATGTATTACATAATAATTGTCAATGATGTAAAATTATAGCTTTTTTAAAAATAAAAATGGAGAAATATTATTTCCATGGCCTTTGGCCATTTTATATTTATTTCAATAAAAATCAAAGTCCTAATATTACAACTTAACTCAGTGAAGACATTTTGACTGGGTGCAGAGCTCATACAGCTTTAATCAGTCTGATAATCATTTTATTTTTTTAAATTTTTTATAAGATTTCATTTATTTATTTGACAGAGAGAGAGGGAGAGAGCACAAGCAGGGGGAGCTGCAGGCAGAGGGAGAAGCAGACTCCCCACTGAGCAAGGAGCCCATTGCAGGGCTCAATCCCAGGACCCCAGGATCATGACCTAAGCAGAAGGCAGATGCCCAAACGACTGAGCCACTCACGTGCCCCTCTGATAATCATTTTAGAACAGGAATTAGCAAACTTTTTCTACAGAAGAGTTGCATCGAAGTATTTTAGACTTCGTGGGTCATATGTTCTTTGTCACAAATACTCACTTCTGCCATGGCAGCATGAAAGCAGGTATAAACAACTCATAAGTGAATGGGCTTACTGTCTTCCAATAAAACTTTATTCACAAAAACAGGTGGTGGCCTGGAATTGACTCATACATATCACGCATCCTTGAGTATATTCTTAAATACTAATTATCTTAATGATCCCTTTAGCTTTTTAGCTGCTCAACATGATCACTAGTACATTCCAAACTGGAACACTAACAGAAAAATGCAAAAATGGAGAGGAATGGATAAACAAACTTGCATATATTTATACAATTGAGTACCACTCTCCAATCAAAAGCAACAACCTAGTGATATGTGGATCAACATGAATGAACCTCAAACATTTCCTGCTGTGTGAACATACTGTATGATTCCATTTATGTAAAGTTCTAGAACAGGCAATGCTAACCCAGAGTAAAAGAAATTGGAATAGAGGTTGCCGTGAATGTGGTCATTTACTGGGAAGGGGTATGAAGAAACTTACTTCAGTGGATGTAAAATCTACTTCATTTAAAAACAAAAAAACAAAAAAACTTCACCTCATTTTTTAAAAGGGTAAAAAAAGTAAAAAATTGCTGAAGTCCCTCACCTGCCAGAACCATCCCAATCATAACAGGAATGTCAGTGACCTGGGACTGAGGTCAAACTCATAATTTCACTGATATGCAGATGGCACTTATTTAATTATTTCAGAAGTCAGGTTTCACATTTACTTACAGTTTGACTTATTTTGCTTTATGGCACCAGGACAGATACGAGAAAGGGAAGAAAGCTAACATATCTAGAGAATTCATGATGTGCCAAACATTGTGTTATGTGTGTTACATGTTACCTAATCTCGTAAATCTGTGATAAAAACACGAGTAAACTGAGACTTTACAAAATTATGAAACTTGTCCAAGTGCGCGGACGCTACATCACAAAACTATACAATCCTTATCTGTCTAATCACAAATTCTAGTTCCAACCTTAGTATCACTAGCAATTTACTCACAGAAGACTCCAAGAGGCTACACTGATGATCACAAATTGTCATTGTAAAGGGTTTCCCCTTTAACTGTGGCTTAAAAGATGTGATCAGAGATGTTGGTAAATCTTAAATACCTGGTGAGGCTGAGCCAGCAGCACTTCAAACACTTTTTTTTTTTCTTTTGAAAGATTTTTGTTTTAAGCAGTCTCTACCCCCAACATCAGGCTCGAATTCACAACCCAGAGATCAAGAGTTGCATGCTCTACCAACTGAGCCAGCCAGGTGCCCCCTGAAACACTTTAAACAAAACCCAGTCTGGTGAGAGTACTTTTGGGGGTAAATTTCCATAGCAGATCAGCAGGGAATGTTCCTAATGTTTGCATCGGAGCCCAAATAGGTTGTTTGCAGCTTCTGGTCATGGCCATAGGCTCTGGCATCACAGATTACTGTCCGTTTTGGGATTCGTGTCTCAGTAGTACGTGTGTGAAAGACCATAAAGAAATGTGAACTTAGGGAAGGAAGCTGTCAGTTCAAGAGCTGTTGTCAGTAAAGCATGTTCTTCTCCCTTTTCCATAACCACCACATTTACCATTTGACCTAAAACATGGTTTGCCCATTGTACAGTGGTCTATACTCCATATCCGTCACTGAAGTGATAATAATGGGGTGTCATGCTGTAATATGTCTGTGGACACTAGTAATACAATTTAAAAAATGAAATTCTTTCTCAGGCAATGTCATGAGGCTTTTGCAAGTATTTTCACAGAAAATATGCATTTTCTATGTGAAGAAATGAAAGTTAAAATGACTATTTCACAGTCAGCCATTTTGAACAAAACTCCCTCATGCATCATGCCTATTATCCCAATTCTTGGGTTTATCTTCCAAATCTCTTATTTTCTTTATAAAATATTCTCTGCTGGTTAAATTTGCAGGGTCCATTAGATATAAATTACCATTTCTTAGTAAACAAATGGAGATCAGATAAGATGCCCTCCAAAATGATTACCCCAAAAGGAAAATGTAAAGTTTAGTATAAATGTATTTCTGTAGGGGCGCCTGGGTGGCTCAGTTGGTTAAGTATCTGCCTTCAGCTTGGGTCATGATTCCAGGGTCCTGGGATCCAGCCCATGTCTAGCTCCCTGCTCAGTGAGGAGCCTGTTTCTCCCTCTCTCCCCTGCTCATGCTCTTGCCCATTCTCTCTAAAAAAATAAAATCTTAAAAAAATAAAAATAAAATGTATTTCTGTAATCAAATTTATAACCACCTGCATTTTTAATTTTTTAAAGATTCATTGCTTTATTTGAGAGAGGGAGAGGGAGAAAGCCTGCGCACCTGCAAATAGTGGGGGAAGAACAGAGGGAAAGTGAGTGAAATCCTCAAGTGGACTTCCCACTGAGCTCGATTCCAGGACCCTGAAATCTTGACCTGAGCCAAAACCAGCAGTCAGCCACCCAACCGACTGAGCCACCCAGGTGCCCCTATAACCACCTGCATTTTTAAAAGAAAACACACGATGACTTTGCCAAAACATTAAGGCGTTCATTTTCACTTCAGATACTGTTTCACCATGTTATAGTTCTCTTTGTTTTCCTAATGAGCATTTTTAAACATCTCTTATTTTATTCAGTGTCTCAAGTCACACTAATGACAGAGTGCCTGATAGGATCTGGAAGTTTCCCATAATGCTGGCCATTACTGAGCTTGAAGTGGAAGATGTCATTGACATTGAAAGAGGCCCAGTTTCTTTAAGTCATCTATTACTTGGCTTTAGGCTGACACGTCAGAGAAGGTAATATATCAAGCAAAAGTATGCGGCTCAGTTTTGTTAATGCAATTTATGCTCAACTGTGACACGAAATTTAAGATGGAAAATCCTATTAGGTCCTCATTTGCTCCTTAAGCCTAAGCAGCACTGGTGTTATGCTCAAACTTTATGCATTTAGTATTCATTAAAATATAGTGCCTGCAAAGTGAATACCAAAGAAAGTGGGATGCAAATGGAAATAACTCAATATCGTTTAGGAAAATGTTTCTATTGGTTTTCAATAGGCATCCCAATGCATTTTATTTTTTAACATGTGGGATTTGTTTTCCTCATTAAGATTTAAAGGCTCTATCCTATGAAAACGTCAAGTAGAGATGACTGGGTGACACATTAATTCCACTTCCTATCTTATTTTCCTGCTCTACCATAACTAGACGTCTTTATTGCACTTGTGATAGGAGATGCTACATGATGACATTTAAGCCTCTTATTTGCACCTGTGCAATATACTGCAAGTACCCCCTTTACTTGAATACAAATGCTCCCTGTTATTTTATATTTTAAATGCTAACTAGAAGCTGGTATTAATCATTTTTTCTTTACCACATGCTAGAAAAATGCTATGTTTTTATTTGACGAGACCAGATTCTTCCATAATGAGGTTTAAATGTCTACTGAACAAGACTGCTGAACTTTGCTGAGTGGAGAAATGAGAGGTTCATATCCCCAGGTCATATAAATACTTGTCCCACTGGCACTGGGCAAGTTATAAGAAGTACAAATTTGGAAAGGCAGGACCTAACTTACAGATTTTCCTCATTTTACAACTGCCAGAAGAATGTTTTGGCATGACTTGCCTGTCTGAGCTTTGTGGTGGCTTAGGATGGTCCCTATCCCTACCATAGAAATGAACTGCACAAAAGCACTGTGTATGTAAGAATGCATTCTGTGCACTTAGGTCAACATTCATGACCATTAAAATGTCTGATTACCTATTGCAATCGGACTTCTCACCTTTGCTAGCACAGGCTCTCAACTGACCATTTTGATTATGTTATAATATTGTTCATTAAACTACATTCTGCCAATTAACTGCAAATATTGCGAGTTATTAGAGTCTTTAAAAAAATCTAAATTCATTTAATGCCTTCAAAGCAGTTTTTCAGGCTTAGGGAAATGTTTTCAACTGTTTTCATCAATAATCAATGTGCTCCTCAGAACAAATGTTAGAAACAGTTTGCTTACTTTGAAATATTAACAAAGAACAGTTGAAATTAGGTCACAAGAAATTATATGTATGTATTTTTACTTCATCCAATGTTGAAACCATTTCCTTCTTCCTTTTTAAAAAAATATTTCAATCACACTCCTATCATTTTAGCTTGGCTGCTTCTCTCTTCATGTTTGAGCTAATGCAATTAGCTCTTCATTAGTCTCACTTCCAATCCACCTTACGAAGTGCCATAAAACTAATCTCCCTTATACTTTGCTATGACATGTCACTTCTCTTATCAAAGTATTCTAAGTTTCCGTGTTGCTTATGCAGGGCAGCATTCCAATTATAAATGCTGTCTATAGTACTAGCCTACTCAGACTTTCCAGGTTTCCTCTATGCTTCAAACACATACTCTGCTTCAGTCTATGCAAAGGGTCACTATTTCCAGAACCTTTCTTTTGAACCCTCCCTCTCAACTGCCTTCATTTTTCTTTAGGTTCCTAAAATACCCTTCTTATCTCCTCTCCATTTACTTAAATCCTATTTTCAATGTTCACATCCTATTTTATGATGCCAACATACTGTTGACTTGTGTGTGTGTATTTACTTACTGAATAACTTACTTTCTTACTATTTGGTGGATAGTTCTGAGTTTTAATACAGCTATAGATTCCAGCTATATATTTAGATTCATGTAAACACGTTCCCAGTTTTCTGGGATACACACCCGGGTGTGAAACTGCTGGGCAGGGCTGTGCTGAGAAATACTGGAGCCAGAGGCACAAGGGAAAATCAGTAACATTGATCCTTTCTCCTGTCCAACTTCGGATATTTTGTATTTCATGGATTTTTGCATTAATTTTGGTGTCTGAAAATATTACATTGAAATAACATTTACTTTTTTGGCTTTTATTTCTAAAGGTTTTATTTATATATTTGACAGAGAGAGAGCATGAGCGCATGAGTGGGGGGAGGGGTAGAGGAAGAGAGAGAAGCAGGCTCCCTGCTGAGCAGGGAGTCTGAATTGAGGCTCGATCCCAGGACCCTGACCTGAGCCAAAGGCAGATGCGCAACCAATTGAGCCACCCAGGCACCCCGAAATGACATTTAATTTGTTTTTTGACATGCTCTGAAATTTGTTGAGGTGACACATAAGTTGGACTTTGTGTGTCATCTTGCTGTTTGTTTTTTGTGTGATTATCTTTTTATCCTCCATTCTTCATTACTGCTTTCTTTTCTGTTAAATGCATATTTTCTTGCTTCACTCTAGTTTTGACCCTATTTCCGGGTAAGTTTATGTTTAACTTTATGAGAAATTGTTGTTATCCAGAGTGGCTTTACCATTTCCTATTCTCACCATCAATAAGAGAGAATTCCAGTTGCTCCAGGGCATTCCTAATACTTGGCATTGTCAGATATTTAGATGTTGATGATATTGTTGATATGGATGAGGATGAGGATGAGGATGATGGTGGTTTTAAGGATGCCTAATAGGTATGTAGGGGTTTCTCTTTGTGGTTTTAGTTTATATTTTCCCTAATTGCTAATGATATTGAACTTCAGTTGATGTGATTGCTTGCCATCCATATACCTTCATAGGTAATGTATTTCTGATGATTTTTGTGTGTTCATAAATGATACTGGAATTTTACTTTTCTTACAATGTCTTCATCTGATTTAGTATCAGGATAATTATGCAGCTCATAAAATGAGCTGTGAAGTGTTCCTTCCTCTTCTATTTTCTGGAAGAAACCATATAGAATTGGTGTTATTTTCTTTTTGGCTGACAAATTCACTAGTGAAACTATCTGGCTCAGAATGTTCTTTTTTGGAAGGACTGGTTTTAAGTACAAATTTAATGGCCATAATAGATACAGGGTTCAGTTTCATTCTTTTGCAGGGGGATATCTAGTTTTCTCAGTACCATTTACTGAAGAGAGTATACTTTACCAACTGTGTTCTTGGCGCCCTTGTTGAAGATCAGTTGACTGCAAATCAGTATATTTTAGGGCTCTCTATTCTGTTCCATTGGATCATGCTTTTAAAAATCAATTCTGGGGTGCCTGGATGGCTCAGTCAGTTAAGTATCTGCCTTTGGTTCAGGTCATGACCCCATGGTCCTGGGATCAAGCCCCATATTAGACTCCCTGCTCAGTGGGGAGCCTGCTTCTCCCTCTTCCTCTGCTCCTCACCCCCTACCCTTGTGCTCTCTTTCTCCTTCTCACTCATTGGAGCTCTCTCTCAAATAAATAAATAAAATCTTTATTAAAAAAAATCAATTCTGCCAATCTTTGCCTTTTAATTGGTTTGTTTAATCCTTTTACATTTATTTTAATTCTTGACAAGTTGGACTTTATGTGTCATATTGCTATTTTCTTTCTGTATGATTATTATCTTTTTATCCTTTATTCTTCCATACTGCTTTCTTTTCTGTTAAATACATATTTTCTAGTTGACCATTTAAATACCCTGTGTTTCACTTACTACATATTTTTGAGCTATTTTCTTATTGGTTGCCCTAGGGATTATTATCAACATATTATTAACATATTAACAACTTTAATCAATCTATTTTGGATTAATACCAATTTAATTTCAATATCATACAAGAACATTGCTTCTGTATAGCTTCATTCCCCCTCCTTTGTGCTTTTATTGTCATACAAATTACATGTTTATACATTCTGTGCCCATTAACAATGGTTTATAATTATTGCTTTATGCAGTATTGTTTAAATGAGATAGGGGGAAATATTATTAACACAAAATACATTTATATCGCATTTTGTATTTGCCAATGTAGTTATATTTACCAGTGTTCTTTACTTCTTCATGTGGATTCAAGGTACTGTTGACTGTCCTTTCATTTCAGCCTGCATGGACTCCCCTTAATATTTATTATAAGACATGTCTGTTAGCCACAATTGTGTTTGTTTATCTGGGTATGTCTTAAATTCCTCATTTTATAGAGGAATTTTCCTGAAGACAGAATTCATGGTTTATAATCTTTTTCTTTTAGCACTTCTAGTGCATCATCCCACTACATTTTAGCCTCCATTATTTTTGATGAGACATTACTATATTATAAATCTCTTGTATGTGATGAGTCTCTTGCTCTCTGCCTCTATCTTTTGACAGTTTGATTAAGATATATATATATAAGTGTAGATCTCTTTGAGTTTATCCTAGTTGCAGTCTGTTAGGCTTCTTTGCTGTATAGATTGCTTTTGATCAACTTGGGATGATTTGGCCATTATTTCTTCAAATATAGTTTCTGCCCACTTCTGTCTTCTCTCACTCCCCTTCCCCACCCCAAATATGTAATTCTAAGAGTTTTATAGTTTTAACTCCTATGCTTAAGTCCTTAATTCATTTTGAGTTAGTTTTTATATATGGAGTAAGGAGAAAGTCCAACTTCATTCTATTACATGTGAATGTTGTTTTCCCAGCACAAATGGTTGGAAAGACTATATGTGCCTATTGCATAATTTTGGTACCCTTGCCAGAAATCATCTGACCATATATGTAAGGATTTATTTCCGGTTTCTCAATTCTATTCCATTAGTCTATATGTCTGTCTTTGTGTCAGTGTAGCACTGTTTGTAGTAGGGTTTGAAATCAGAAAGTATGACTCCTACAGCTTCATTTTTTTTCTGTACTATTTTGGCTCTTCAGGGTCCCTTGAGGTTCTATATGGATTAGGATGAGATTCTACATAGATTAGGATTTCTATTTCTGCAAAAAGTGTCATTGGGATTTTGATAGCAATTTAATTCAATCATTAAATGGCTCTGGGTAATATTATCATATTAAATAAATTAAGTCTTCCAGTCCATGATAATAGGTTGTGTTTCTTCTTTATTATGTCTTCTTTAATTTCTTTCAATTAGGTTTTGTAGTTTTCAGAATACGAGTGTTTCACCTCCTTGGTAAATTTGTTAATATTTTATTTTTGATGCTATTGTGAAGGGATTTTTTTTCTCACTTCCTTTATAGGATGATTCATTGCCAGTGTATGATAATCCTTTTCAGTTCAAATATATACTTGTTCATTTTCTCTTATATTGATTACTGAGAGAGGGAAGATATATTCTCCAAGTATGTGAATGTGTCCAATTATCCTTTCCATTTTGTCAGTTTTTGTTTCATGTATTTTTAAGCTCTCTTTTTAGAGCTAAACCAATTTTAATTAGCTTTACTTTTTGCATGGTACATTCTGTATTGTCTTACTTTTATCCTAATTATAATATGTTTAAAATGGATTTCTTGTAGATAACACATATTTGGGTATTTTAAAATTAATTCCATAATCTGGTTTAGCATTTTAATACTTATTTTCTGTTTTATCCCTCAGGAGCTGCTGCTGGTGGTGGTCATGGTAGTTGTCTTCTCCCCTTTCCCCTCCTCCTCCCCTTTATGCTTCTCAATATCTCTTCCTTCTTTTCTTCTTTTTGTGTTTATTGTTTCCTGCTTTCATAGGGATTACTTGAATATTTTAGTAAACCATTTTATCTTTTGTTTTTTAGTAAATAATTTTGTATTTGGGGAGGGTGAGAGGAGGGTCAGAGGGAGAGGGAGACAGTGAATCTTAAGCAGGCTCCATGCCCAGCACGGAACCCAACTTGGGGCTCGATCCTGTGACCTTGAGATCATGACCTGAGCCAAAATCAAGAGTCAGGCTTAACCGACTGAGCTACTCAGGCACCCCTTTACTATACATTTTTGAATAAAATACTAGTTTCTCTAGAGTTCACTATATGCATTTTAGAGTTAATATTTTACCACTTCAAGTGAAATATAGAACTCTTACCACCATATATATCCCTTTCTCTCCTTTATTTTTTAGTTGTTGAATGAATTACATCTATAGACATTTAACACTGAGTCAGACACAGTAATAACTTTTGCTTTCAACAGTACATGTTTCAAAGAACTCAATAGGAGATGATATATATAGATATATACCATTTCTGTCACTTTTCCTTCATTCATAATGTTACAAGTTTCTGTGTTTCCCTTCACTTTTGAAAAATTTCCTGTAGCATTCCCTTAGTTTCCTTCATCTGAGAATGTCTTTAATTCAGTTTAATTCCTGACATTTACTTTTTCTGGATACAGAATTCTGGGTTAACTGTTTCATTCAGCACTTCATAGATATATCCCCACTGGCTTCTGACCTTCATGGTTTCTGAAGAAAAATGTACAATCCTTCAAACTGATACTCCCCCATATGCAATGCATTAGTTTTCTCTGGCTATATTCAAAGACTTTTTATTTAGTTTTCATACTTTTTCAGTTTTCAGATTATAGTTTTCCTGGGCATAGATTTCTATGTGTTCTCTTTAAGATTAGTTGAGTTTTGGAACCTGTAACTTCTTGAAATTTTTAGGCATTACTTCTTCAAATGTTTTCTGACACAAATTCTTGTCTCCTCTTAGGACTCTAATGATACAAATGTGAGATGTTTTTGTGATTCTCCACATATTGTAGAAGCTTTATTTTTTTCACTTTCTTTGTTATTCAGATTGGATAATTACTATTGATGTATCTTCAAGTTCACTGGCCCTTTATTCTGTCATTCCCATTCTGCTCTTGTGGATTTCCAGTGAATTTTTGTTCATTATTTTGTTTTATATGTATTTGCATATTGATATGTTTTGCATTTATATTCATTTCAAAAGTATTTTATCATAAAGTTGGAATAGTTGCTTTAAAGTCTTAATTTCAACATCTGTTTCATCTCCATATTGGTTTCTGTTAATTGTCTTTTCCCTTGAATGTTTTTGAGATTTTCCTATTTCTTTTATGTCAAGTAATTTTTGATTTTATCCTGGACATTTTGAATACTAGGTTATTCTGTAGAAAATATTGTTTCCATCTTAGCAGGAAAGCTTATTTAAGTATAGGCTACGATTTCTATTCTGTCTTCTGTGGACTAATACTCTTACGTCAGTTCATTTTTTTTTTTTTTTTTTTAAGATTTTCTTTCTTCCCTTCTTTACAGAATGCGAGTGGGGGGACAGGGAGGGAGAGAAGGAGAAAATCTCATGCAGACTCCCTGCTGAGCCTAGAGCATGACGTGAGGCTGGATCTCAGGAGCCTGAGATCATGACATGAGCCAAAATCAAGAGTCAGATGCCTAACTTGCTGAGCCACCTAAGTGCACCTCCCACGTCAGTTCACTTTTTAAAGTGTTTGCAATACTCTTTAGTTCTATGTATCTCTTCGTAAAGAGTCAGGACTGAGCTGGTAGTCTATCTCATAGTTCAATTCTAAAAGCCTTTCATATGTTGTTTATGATCAGATTGATGTACGAGCGTTTCTGTAGCAAGTCCTTGAGTTCACACCAAACTTCATGTGATTGTTTTGTTGAGCTCGCTCCTCACTGTCATCTCCTAGCTTGATGTGTCCCCCTTCTGTGGCTGTCTGGTTAGAAACTGGGGAGCTCTCATACATTTCTGATGGTTATGTATACCTCAGTTTCCAAGAAATGGGAGGGTAGAGTAAGGAAAAAACAATGGCAATTTCTGCCCCCAATCTTAGTATCACATTTCCTCTGGTCACAGAGAAAGTTCCCTTTCTTCTGAGTTGTGAGGATTGTCTAGTGCCACTGATTTCACAATTGCCACCTCCTTTGCTGCCTTGGGATTGCATGGGTGGTAGAAAAGGGGGGGGGAACTAAAATAAAACTTGACATCTTTTCTACATTCTCTGACCCTTATTGGTACTCAGGCTCATTTCTCAGATAAGAAAAAGAGAGACTCCCTTGAAGCTATTTCTATTGACAAGTGATGCTCAGTTCTGGGTTTGTGGTTGTCTTTCACTCCAGGCCTGGGCCTAATGGAGGAAAAAAAACCAAAGAGGATAATTGCCACTAAATCATATTACTTTGAGTTTGGGTCCTACCCCAATCTGCCTGCTACAATTACTTTTTAGAGTATTTCAATAACTTCTCACAAACTCAAGGATTTTAGTTGTATGCAGTTGAAGAACACATTTGAGTGTACTTATTCCATTATAACTGAAACCAAGATGTTTTCTTTACTTTTAATGAATATAACTTTGATTCCCAACCAGTTAGAGACATATTCCTTAGGCAATAGACATGACTTCTCTTTGTAATTTAATCATTGTCTTGTGTAATCTCAGATCATCTAGTATTTGAAATCAATATTTGAAAAATAATTTAGAAATAACTCAGTTCTGTTGTTTATGTAACAAAATTGCCCAAGATAAATTTTCTAGTCAAATAGGATGCAATTTAATCTTTGAAAAATTGCTGTATTTATGAATAAGAGACATAAGATGACAGTCACTTTTAATATCAAAAAGTAAACAAACATCAAAACAATGATCTGGTCTGGGGCACCTGGGTGGCTCAATCGTTAAGTGTCTGCCTTCAGCTCAGGTCATGGTCCCAGGGTCCTGGGATCGAGCCCTGCATTGGGCTCCCAGCTCTGCGGGAATTCTGCTTCTCCCTCTCCCACTTCCCCTGCTTATGTTCCCTCTCTCGCTGTCTCTCTGTCAAAAAATAAATAAAATCTTTAAAAAAAACCCCAAAACAATGATCTGGTCATTGGTTTAAAGAACTATGCAGTTATTTATTTATTTTTAATTCTATAACTTATTGACTTAATCAATAGATGTTTATTTAGTTGAGGCACCACGCTAGTTACTAAAGGCAAATACAAAGAAGATGGAGCTTTGTGAAAATTTGACTAGAGGGGAGAATAATAATTATGTTTCATTCTTTGTGTTGTTACCATTGTCACATAACAAACCACTCCCAAAAATTGTCCCTTAAAACAATTGCTTTATTGTGTTTATTTATTCTGTCTATCAAGAATTTGAACTGAGTGCAGATGGTTTGTCTTTCAGCCACCGTGTCTGGGGTTTCAGTTGGGAAGACTGAAAGGCTGGCAGGAACTTGATAATTGAGGCTGTAGTCCATCTGAATGTTTGTTTATTCACATATCTGGTGGTTGAAGTAAACTTCTTACATAATGCATCAGAGTTCTAGGAGACTCTGAACTGAATTTCCTTTTATTCCTCAGCCTCAAAAGTCACAGAGAATTATTTTACCATACTTATCTGTTAAAAGTCACAAGCTTGCTTAGATTCAAGGAGTAGATACTTAACTCTTCATTTCAAAGAATGAGATTCCCAGGTCATACTGTGCAAGAGCATGTGGGTTTTGAGAGATTGTTACAGCCATCTTTGGGAAAAACAATCCGCCACAACTCCATAGGATGTAAGCTGCACAGGGTTTACGTATCATTTATATTTGCAAACTCACCACCTGTATTTTCAGCATTTCAATATTGACAGAATATTTCAATAACAGACATTTTAAACTGAGTTTTGAAGGTTAAGCAGTTGTTTGCAAGGAATATAAAGGAGGAAGACAAAGGAATTCCAGGATGAGAAAACGGTGGGTACAGTGGCACAGAATACATGAAACAGTGTGTTCTATTTGAAGAACTGTGAAGAGTTATAATTATTGAAATTTATTGTACCAAAATGAAACTGGGAGCATATGAGGCTGGATAGGTTTTCATTAACAAGTCCTTAACAAGAAGACTACATGGGTCCCTAGAGTCTATGATTTATTTCACTTTTTGGGCCTGTTAAGAAGACAACTGATTTTGGCAATATTCATCATTCATGTATTCAATAAAGAATTACTATGCCAATTCCTTGTTCCAGTTCTCTGTTCCCATAAGAGCTCTGCTACAGTTACAGAAAATATTTGCCTGTCACCATATGTATTTCACTCATTGATAAGAATATGAGCTCCTAGAGCACAAGACCCAACATGAAGCAGAGTAAACAACATATTAGAATTTAGAAATGTGTGGGGCTCCTGGGTGGCTCAGTCAGTTAAGTGGCTGCCTTCAACTCAGGTCATGATCTCAGGGTCCTTGCCTGGAGTCCCAGTCTGGCTCCCTGCTCAGCAGGGAGTCTGCTTCTCTCTCTCCCCCGCCCCTCCCCCCTGCTTATGCGCTCTCTCTCTCAAATAAATAAGATCTTAAAAAAAAAAATTGTTTCATTTTTCTAAAAACATAGAATTTAGAAATGTGTGTACACACACACACACACACACACACACACACACACACACACACACACGGAGTTTAGCAGAAAGAAAGTGAGCTGTGACGGAGACCCAGCAGATTCATCCAAGCTCTTAACTCATCTGATTTCTCCAAATTTGGAGTAAGAAAACCTACTACTTCTCTCTCTGCATTGGTGAGTTACTGGATGCAGGTAGGCCCTCAGCGAAGCAAGGACATCTTTGGATAAAGCAGCTCTTTTTAGGTGAAGACAATTCCTGCAGAGCCCTGACAGCGCAGTGCTGTCAGCCAGCTGCACTCTCACCAGCTGGGGGAGTAAGTCCTTCATTCATGAAAGGTGATCTGGGCAGAACATCACAGTGCATCTGCACCTACTGATTTCCACTCATTCTTCAGGTCTCAACCTAATGCCATTTCTTTCTGGAATCATACTAGAAAGCTAGAAATATGTTCTTATAACACCACATCATCACTCACTTTAGTAACGATCCATGTTGTCTTTACTTGCACAGCATCCACTATCACCATGAGCCTGAGTTCAGTGAGGTAGGAACTGTGGTCATCTTGTTCAATCACTGAATCCCCAACAACCAGTATGGTGCCATGCACGTAAGAGATGCTTAATAAGTATACTCAGAAAGAATGAAAATCCCCAAGTACTTCAGTTTCCATGAGAAGTAACAAGTTAATGATTTCCTCACTTATTGCTGAATATAACTTTGCCTTGAAGTATACTTGGAAAAAAGAACCTTGGTCTATTTCTTGGGTTTCTGGGGAATACTGGTATATATAATGAATTACTATTTTTTTTCTTTTTTTAATTATTGTTATGTTCCGTTAGTTACCATAGAGTACATCATTAGTTTTTGATGTAGTGTTCAATGATTCATTAGTTGCGTTTAACACCCAGTGCTCATCACCACACCTCCTTAATACCCATCACCTGCTTACCCCGTCCCTCCACCCCCCTCCCTTCTGTAACCCTCAGTTTGGTTCCCAGAGTCCAGAGTCTTTCATGGTTTATCTCCCTCTCTGATTTATTATTTCTAATCATAGATTTTTGCAAACTTTTTAAAGAAAAATCTTAAAAGAGCAGTCTAGGTTTATGTGGCAATCCCTTCCCCTTTTTTAATCAATAGAACCTTTATCTATATATGGAGGCTTCTCAAAGTAAACTGTTTATTGTAAAGAACAGGATTTTTTTTAATGGGTTAATCAGCTCCAAAGAAACAGAATTTGTGGACATGAATGAGAGCTCGGCTCCTCCACTAATTGATGAAATGTTTTGCACAACTTACCCAGTTTGGTCAGCTTGAAAATATTCCCTTCGAAATCAGGAGTGCAAAAATGAATTTCTACCTATTTGGTAGGCATTAGATTGTACTATCCTAGTTGTTTACTCTGAGAAATTTGCCTCTTGGGTAGAATATTGATTTTCCTTCATTTAGTTCTGTACGTTCATCTGGCCTATATAACACTTGGGGATAGCCCAGAGCCTTTGCTACTAGGATTTTATTTTAGATGTTCTACATTGCAAGTTTCTAGCATAGGTGAAAATGAGCCAAACATGCCAGATATATCCACCTAAACTGATTTCATAACTTCTCTAGGCCTTTAACAAAACTTTCTTTATTCTTTCTTGATTCAAGTAGAAAATAACTTACTGAGTTCAGAGTAATCAAGCTATTATATTGTGTCCTTGTTAATCATCCTGTAATATTAATTCTGCTGTAATTTGATAAAAATAGAGCAACCAAATAATTTCTTTTAAAATAACACAAGTTCTATCTTCTGTTGCCTCACTTGTGATTGCTTCTGACAGATAAAATTAAGTAATTCAATCATCAGTTATAAGCGATTACAATCAACACAAAAGTCTCAAAATTCTGGATGTCAGACTTTCCTTCAATTTGGGGTGGTATCATCTTAATTTCAGTAGGCTCTACTGCAATAGTAGTAATACCAAAGTTCATAGATATGCTCAATATATCTCCTACAATAAAACTTACAATGTTGGAGGTGTCTGGGTGGCTCAGCCAGTTAAGCATCTGACTCTTGATTTTTGGCTTCTCAATCCAATTACAAGTTGACTTCCAGAGTACCTTTCTACACTCTCTAGGCCTTTAGAGAACACTAAGACAAATTTCTTCAGATTGGCATTTACTTTGATTTTCTATTTTTACGGAGTGTCTTGATGTTTTTGTGTCTTTATGGTAATTTGGTATGGTGCTACATTCAGTTTCTAAATGTAATATGGTCTACTTCCTTATGCCCCCCTCCTTTTTACAAGATTTTATTTATTTATGTATGTATGTATGTATGTATGTATGTATGTATTTCAGAGAGAGAGAGAGAGCGCACACACGCACATAAGAGGGGGGGAGGGCAGAGTTAGAGGGAGAAGCAGACTCCCTACTGAGCAGGGAGCCCAATGTGGGGTTTGATCCCAGGACCCCAGGATCATGACCCAAGCCACTTAATTGATTGAGCCACCCAGGCACCCCTCCCTTATGCCCCTTTAAGAAAAAAAATAAGAGATGCAAATATGGCAAATATTTGTATGGAAAAACAAAAAGGAAGTAATAATTTTGTTTTCATACTTAATGGCTAAGTTCATTTTTAATTAATACCCTTAATAGACTATTAGGTATTTGTTTGAAATTAAAAGCAGTTTTTATCATTTATTCTGGTGTTTCTGTGTTAATTTTAAAAACAGTATCAAAAGAAATATGAAACAGACCTACTCCATTAATTTTCAATAACATTTTCCTAGGGAATAAATTTATTTATCAAGAATATATGATATGAAATCATATGTCAAATGAATTAAAAATATGAAATAAAATTTGTTTCTTCTGCCTTGAACTTTTATGATCCTCTTATATTGAGTTAGAATTACCATGTAATCCAAAAATGCAATAGAATATCTCATAAAGACTTGATTTTGTATAACTTTGCCTCTGAGAATGTATTATTGTAAGCCTTAAATTGATACTGGTAGATTTTTAAAAAATATTCAGAAGCATATGGAATTTTCCTCATTAATTACATTTGATGTATAGGTTTGGAGTGTATTTTTGGTGTATTTTAATGATTTAGGTTCTCATACAATTGCAATCACATACTGGTCATGTCCACAGTTTGTTTGACTGAGCTGGATGATCAAAATGGCTAACTCAGGGTGCCGGGGTGGCTCAGTCAGTTAAATGCCCAATTCTTTTTTTTTTTAGAGATTTTATTTATTTGCCAGAGAGAGAGAGAGAGCGTGCACAAGTAGTGGAGTAGCAGGCAGAGGGAGAAGCAGTCTCCCCACTGAGCCACAAGGAGCCCGATGCAGGACTTGATCCTAGGACCCTGCGATCATGACCCGAGCTGAAGGCAGATGCTTAACCAACTGACCCACACAGGTGTCCCATAAGTGTCCAATTCTTAATTTTGGCTCAGGGTTCTTAGGGTTCTGAGATCAAGCCCCATCTCTCTTAAGATATCTCTCTCCCTCTGCAAACCCCCCTCCCAAAAAAAAAGGGTAACTTTCACAACTGGCAGTTTATGCTGGTTGTTGACTGGCCTTTAACTGGGACATCATCAGAAATGCCTATATGTAGTCTATTATGCATCTCCCAGGTAGCTGGATTTTCTACATGACAACTGGTTTCACATAGAACATGTATCCCAAGAGAACCAGGTGAAAGATGCAGGACATTTTCTGACTTAGAAACAAAGTTAGGCAGTATCACTTCAGCCACATTCTATTGGTTACAATTAAGAAACGGAACATTAGGCCTACCTTTCAATGAGAAAAGTGTTAAGTAATGTGTAGGCATGCTACAACGGAGTAAACGTCCTTCAGTAATGTAGGGCCCCGGGACTGCCAAAGTTTCTGGGGATGAAAAAGTCTTGCTAAGAGGTAGGAAAATGGGATGGACATGGGGGGGAAGCAGGAAATCTTAAATTTAGGGGCATTCAAATGGAGTTGAAGACTAAAGTTAGGTGAGGAAAGGTCATGTTGAAAGTAGGGAGTTATGAATAGAAACGCATCTTGATAAAAGAGTTGGAAAGACCAAAACAGTCTCTAGGCAAATGGCAAGGATAAAGAAGAAACGGATAAGGGGAATCCAGGTGAATCTTACTCTCTGACCTTGGGCAGAAGCTGACTACCTTGTGATGTCCTTTACTTACTTAGAGGTTCTTGGGAGGGCTGCCTACATCTGGCTGTTGTTTGGTCCTGGAAATCTTGACATAGTCTCAGTTTGAGGTCTCTTGGTTAGAATACTTCTTCAGTCTGAGTAGCTCTTGTATTTCTTTAGTTGTGAAACATGAACCCAATAATTTATAACTTGACAGGAAGTTTAGCAGATCAAACTGATATAAGGTGCCTTCCATCTAGGGTGGCATTTCCACAATAGCGATTATGTACTTGTAAGTCACATAAAGGATGATCAGGAAGTTCTAAAGGGAAGGCAGGTTTGAATTTGTTGATTATATGACTGAGTATATTTTATTAACCCTTGAGACTATCTAAGCATGTCAGATTGTGTCAAGTTGGAATCTTCTGCAAGCCAAGATGAATAAGGCATCCTCATGGGCCCACCCGTGAGAATTTCAAAATGTGGAAAGAGCAGTGACAATTCTGAGTCATAAGAGCAAATGGGATGTTCTCATGGCCATGGTAAATTCAATTCTTAAAAAGAGTTCAGCTAGTTTGCTCTTGAAGGTAATGTTGACTCTTTCTATGGTGCCTGATGACAGATAGTAAGAGCAGCAAAGACTTTGACTACTGTGTTGCCTTTTCAATTTCCTGTATGATCCTCCCAATGAAATGTGATCTTCTGACCACAGATACAATAGAGGGGATAACTTGAGTGGGGATGATTCATTCTAGAAAAACTTTGGCAACTAGTGTTGCTGAGGCATTTTGGCAAGGGATAACCTCTAATCATTTAGAAAACCTGCAGATTAGGGTGAGTATATATGGGGAGTCTTGTGCTTTTGGTAGTATAATAAAGTGTATTTGTGAGTGAAGGAAGTTCAGCGTTGGGGGTCAGTATCCACTTCTTCCTTGTCCCACAAAGTGCACAAAGTTTTCCTAGGATTATGTTACTAGCCTATGAAGCAAGTGGCAACTGCTTGGTCCAAATAAAAGCTAAAAGGTCCAAACTATTGCTTATCTGATATATCTGGCAATATATCCATTCCATGGTGAGTCATATCATTTAAACTATACACAGTGACATGGGTAATAGACCTAAGAGCCATCGAGTGGCCATCTTGGTGTATCTGAAGTCTGAGAGGATTGAACATCTGACTTTTCCCCATCAGTTCCTTCTAAGTCTGAAGCTATTATATGGGTCATATAGACATCTTTTATTATTTCCCTGGGAGTTATTCTAAAGAAGTTGTTTCCCTCACAGGAGGGTGAATAATTCCATCAGGAGTCTGGGTCCTTGAAGCAGCATGGGGGGGTGGGGGACAGCCCTAAGGCTTGTAGACCACTTGGATTTCTTGGGTGGTTTGGGAAGAGGCTGATAATTTAACATATTTATCAACCAATTTATTTTTGTAGTCACTGTCTGGGTTTTTTATGCTATGCCCCTCTGTTTTAACTATAGCAGTCTGCTGGGGATGCTAAGAATGCCTCTAGAAGTTGGTATTTCAGGTCCGTTTTTAATGGGAATACCAGCAGCTGTCATGAATCTTCTGTTTCCATAACACACCAAAATCATGTGCTACCCTAAAGGCACAGCAGCTGTCAGTATAAATGTTAACCTTCATTCCCTCTGCTCTTATGCAAGTCTGAGTGAGAGCAATTAATTCAGCCATCCGAGCTGATTTAACATTTAGCTTGGCTTGATATTCAAGAGGTTTGTGTTGATCAGTGATGGCATATCCAGCCTGGCAGGTTCCATACTCCCTCCAGATGTAGGAGCCATCAACATAAATAATGAGATCAACTTGGGGGAAGGAGTTTTCTGATAAATCTAACACAGGAAAAAATAATGATCTAGTGTTAGTGAAGCAATCATGGGGGATTCTGTCAGTGGGTAAAGGAAGCAGGGTAGCAGGATTAAGTTTCTTTTTTTTTTTTTTTTTTTTTTTTTTAAAGATTTTATTTATTTATGTGACAGAGAGACAGCCAGCGAGAGAGGGAACACAGCAGGGGGAGTGGGAGAGGAAGAAGCAGGCTCCCAGCGGAGGAGCCTGATGTGGGACTCGATCCCGGATCGCCAGGATCACGCCCTGAGCCGAAGGCAGACGCTTTAACGACTGCGCTACCCAGGCGCCCCAGGATTAAGTTTCTGACAGTGACGAAGGGTTATACAAGAGAGGAAGAGTGGTAAAATTGTGTAAGAAGTCAAGATGCTTAAAAGTGCTGTGCATATTCAATTTGAAATTGGGTCTGCACAGCATGAGGAGCATTTATGTCAAGCAGTTGATCTAATCCTAATCAGAAGCAGTGTAGACGATTTTGGCAGTTGCAGCCACAGCACGCAGGCAAGGGGGATATGCCTTAGCTGCTGGGTCTAAGGCCAAGCTGTAATACCCCACAGGTCTTTGGTGTCCACCATGCTGTTGGGATAATACTCCCGAGGTCATGGTTCTCTCATTCATGCACAAATAAGGAAAAAGGCAGAATAATTGAGAAGCCCATGGGTGGAAGGTGAAGGCAGAGAGCCCTTAAGGTTCTCTAAAGCATCTTTTGATAGGGATTCTAGATTACTAGGTCTGGGGATGACTCCCTAGTCATAGCATAGAGGAGTAAAGCAATCATAAAAAAATTAGACGTCCACATCTTATAATTCCCCACAAGACTCCCAAACTTCTCTTTTTCACTCTTTTTCAGGGAGAAAAAATTGTTAGATAGTAGATTCTTGGTTTGCAGAGGTAGTTTTTCCTATGGCTGAGCTGTCATTACCAAGATCTTCAACACCCATGTAGCATAACTGAATTTTGTCTCTTTCCACCTTGTGCCCCTTTCTTGCTAATGTTTTAAGAAGGTTTTCAAGTGTCCAGAAGCGAGCTCTCATAACTGTCAGAACATATAAGGAGATCATCTACATACTGGATTATAGTGGACCCTCCTGGGATTTTAAAAGTTTTTCAACTTGGCAATTAGGGTATACAAGAATAGGGACCTCAGTAAATTCTTGGGGCATAACAGTGCAGGTATATTGTTGGTTCTCCCAGGTGAGGGCAAGCAAATGTTAGGATTCCTTATGAAGAGGAACACTAAAAAAAGCTGAACACAAACTGATGATTGTGAAATACTAGGTGCTGGAAGGAAGACAGGACTGTGTCAGGATTTCACACCAAAGAAAGTCTAGATTTGACAATTTTATCAAGAGATCTTGAACTAACCATATCCTTTCCCATTTGTTTTTCTTAATGGCCAAAATGGGAGTATTGCACAGACTATAAGAAGTTTTTTGTCTAATAAACTTTGGAATATTGGGCAGAGCTCTCAAATCTTTCTGGTTTTGGAGGATATTGAGGAATCCTGGGGAGGAACATGAAGGGATCTATTTCTACTTTGAAGGGTTCTGTACCCTATATGTACCCAATTCTGATGGAATTTTTTGTCCCCAAATAAGGCATTTTATCTAACAGCTGATTTAGATCTTCAGTTAAACGAATGATAAGTTGAAGGGGGAAAAGAAACTCAGGCTAGTTGGATAAAGCCCTAGGGGACATATACATGAAGGGGAGAATTTGCGGACATGTAAAAGCAGTCCTTCAATGGCACAGTGAATTTTGATACCTTAATTCATGAGAAGATCCCTCCCTAACAGATTTATTTGGGTGGTAGAACTGAGAAGGAAGTTCTTTTGAGCTTTTAGAGGTCCCACAGAAATGTTAAGAGGTTGAGGTAGAGGAAACCATGAGGCAAATTATCAAAACCCACCGATGTTAAACTTTTGTGACTCCAAGGAAAGGAGACAAGAAATGAAGAGACTAAGAGTAGAATGTGTTGCCCTGTATCACCAAGAAATTTGGTAAGGTGC
This sequence comes from Ursus americanus, assembly GCF_024610735.1. NCBI lineage: Eukaryota > Metazoa > Chordata > Mammalia > Carnivora > Ursidae > Ursus > Ursus americanus. The sequence goes on from NC_142164.1 coordinate 93,004,073, forward strand.
CCTTTAACTTGGAGGGCTATTTTTTCTTGTGAGTTTAGTGGCAGTTGAGGGCAGTAGGCGTTTCCGTCAATGCAGGGGAGTCAGTAATATTCTGATGTGGAAGGCACTTGGGCTTTTTCCCTCCTCTTGAGGTCCAGACAATCCTGGACCCACTGTCCTTTTTTCTTTACAGTTTTGGCAAGTGTCTTGATCGAGAAGAACCTGTAATTCTGGACACAAATTAAAAGTTTCAGGTTTTTCTGTTTTAATTGCAATGCCATAAGATTGCATTCTGTATTTTCCAAGTTTTTAGAAATGCTATCTTTAGAATCCTGGGCTAATATCCGGACCACAGACATGATTGCATTTTGCCAGTTACTATTATTGTCCTGTAATGTGTCATGGAGCTCTGGTCTGAAACCATTTACAAAGCTTATGGGGAAGTCAGTTCTGGCTCTGCATGTCCTTTCAATGTTGTCTCCAGTTAGTGGTGACAGCCAGAGTTTCAACTCTTTGTTGATTACAATTTTTAATACATGAACAATTTTTGTGGGATAGACCTGAGGGATGTCCCCTAGTTAATTTTCTCTTATTTCTTTTAGTTTCTAGTGGGAATCAAGTAGTCTGAGGCCCTTGAAGATCTTCCAAAAAAATGCTATCTGACTTTTTAAACCAAAGGGAAGCATCTCGAAGCCCAAACAATAGGTGGATAAATGGATACAAACTTAGGAATCCTACAGAATATGCTCCTAGAACAATTCTAAATTGTTCAATAAACCTTCCTTTCCTTTTGGAGGTCAGAAAAGTACTTGGTGATGGCATGTAGTTTGGACTGATACCAAGGTTTAAATGTCTCTTCTGCCGGCCTCACTTGGAATGGTAGGGGCTGTACCCTAAGCTTCATCTGCAAAAGATGACGGCCTGGTTATGGTTACAGGGTATTTAGGGGTTGGGGGTAGAATTGCTGAAGGGTATTCTGGGGAAAAGGCTAGAGAGGGCTAGGAGGGGAATACGTGAGTGCCATGGGTGAGGCTCTATACAGCTCAGAAAATTTTTTTCTGAAAACATTGATTAAGAGCCTCAATCGTTTGAAGGAGGGGGTTGAATTATTTAGTCATTTTTCACCTCTGAACCAAGCAAAATAAGCAGACCATTTTGTGTCCAAGATTTTTGTTCTTTTATTCCAGGGCTCCTTTTAGGTGGACTAATTTGAGGATATCCTAGGAACCCCAAAGAGGTCGTTACAGCTCAGGAGAGTATAGTAAACTTTTGCCAGGGAGGAAGAAAGTAGATAGTATTAAGGCTATAGTGGTTAAGCATAGAGTGTGCAGGAATTTGAGGAAGAGGGTGGTTTTCAATCAACCAAGAAGATCCCTTGTTCTTGACTAATGATATCTTTACACATATGAACGGATAGGCCTGGGACTCTAATCTAGCTTCCGTGTGCCTGTGACTCTAACTCAACTTCTAAAGTATATTTGATTTTTAAGAATCAAAATCTGTTCTCACCATGCTTCAATGGATATTTATACAGAACACTGGAATTTGAAATCAGACTCGCCACTGGATTCCCGAATAAGCAAGCAGCCTGAAGACAAAAGGTCTTGTTGCATGCTGAGAGGTCTAGCTGTCATGTCTGAAGGTCTGATGGTGGTTTTGATTCAGATATGAGTCACAATACCAAGAAATTTGTTAAAGAGAACCAGAGCTAGCTACTAGTTAAAGTGGTAAAGAAAGATTTTATTCAGAAACTATTGCAATAGGGAAAAAGAGACTTCAGTATCGAATTGAGCTCAATTCCAAATATAAGGACAAGTGGGAATTTATAGACAAAGAGCAAGGGGAAGAGATCAATGGATGGAAAATTACTAAGAGGAGACATCAAGGGTAGGGAGATTCTTGCTAAACTGACTTAATAGGATTCTTACTGAAGGCATGCCAAGGTGATTAGGTATCAAGGGTGGGGGACTCTCTAAATCAAAGTAGCAGGATTCTTGCTAGGAATGGACTCAGCAAAGATGGATGTGAAAGTTCAAGGTCAAGTCCTAGCTGAGAAGAGGACACAGAGGAGTCTAAAGTTTCATCAAGGAGAGATTCTTCCTCCAACTCCATTTCAAGAGATACACCCCTGTTCACATTCCTACTTTGGCTTCGTGTTCTATGAATTTCAGATCCAGGCCAGTCTGATCTGTGATAGACTAAAGAACACAGGACATCTGCTGGCTATATTCTCAACACTAAAAGCACTGAGGAAGCTATTAAATATCCCTGTTCCATTAGGGTTATCTCCAACATTAGATTGGGTAGATGTTGGCAGAATGGGTATCCCACTGGGTGTATAATTTAAGAAGTGCCACAGAGAGGAAGGCATACTTTCTATCTATACCTGTCACCACATACTGGGGGCTGGAATTCTATCAGAGTGACATCCTTTTATATTAAGGTTATTTTTAAAACCTGCTACTCTATTCTCTCCCCCAACCATCCTCTGATCCAAAACACATACAAACCCTTAGTATTTAAAAAGAAATACTATTTCATCTGTTTTATTCATTTGTGTTTCTATATAACTTGTTTGAACAAAGGGGTCCGTGGACAAAAAAGTATATCAATAAAATAGATGTCTTACAAATCATGAAATGAAGAAAATCTCGTGGAAGCCATGTCAACTTCAATTAAAATGGACTGCTGGGGTTCTGTAAAAACAATCTTAATGTAGATGTGTATAGAGCTTTATAAGTTTGAATCAGTCACATTGTTGAGCCAGTACCAACAAACAAACAAACAAACAAACAAACAAACAAACAAAAAAACAAGAAAATGAGCTTTGGAACTAGGTCCAGTGGTTTTCAACCACAGGCCATAATACCTCTCTTAGGAGGTATGTACAAATTCACGGAAGATTGTTGGGTTGGCTATTACAGACATTGAAAGCTTTGGAGAAGGGGTACTAAACCTCCTGCCATCCCCAGGACTCCACAGAACTCGGGGCCTGGTGTTGGGTGGTTACTTCTTCACTAGTGCCACTCTACATTGCTCATTGCCAAAAGCCAGCTTTGAAGTTCATGTCATCAGAATCTCCCGCCTCTACTCTTCCTTAATACAGTCATTATATAGACACTGTAGCACTCTTAGCTGCTAGTTCAACGTCACTCTTCCCTATACCATCGTTGACATGGTTCTCCATGACTTCAACATCCCCTGAGATGACGCATCCAGTAAGCATTGCCTCTTGGGTTGTACTCTCTTACAATAAATAAAAGGTCAATTCTTACTCCTCATCTATTTCAGTGAATGTGAGTCCATCATCTGATACAGTTCACCACTACTTTCTTAAACCATTGCCCTTACCAACTTGAAAGCATCACACTTTCTTGGATTTCTTCTCCTGTTACTGACTGCTCTTTTTCTGATTCCTTCACTTATCCTTTCTCATTTCCCTAATCTTTAAACATCCTATGCCCAGGGCTTGATCTGAGCCTTTTCTTCTATCCACACTCCTTCTGTAGGTGCCTTTGACCAGTCTACTGACTTTACCATCTGTGCTCTGAAGAAACCAAATATTGTATATCCAGTCTAGGCCGCTTCCCTGAGTGTCAAACTCATATAACCAATAATCTACTTAACATCACTATTTGCATGTTAATATTCATCTTTATCACAGCATGCCCAAAACCAGATTTTTGAATTTCTCCACAAGCTGGTTCTTTTTAAGGTTCTCTCATCTCCGTAAATGGCAATTTTATTCTTGCATTCTTTCAGGACAAGAAGCTTCAAGGCAACTCTGATTTCTGTTTCTGTTCCATTCCCCATCTGATCCACTAGCAAATTTGCCAATGCAATACAAAATATAAACAAAAATCCAAATGCTTTTCACCATTACTGCTACTGCCACCTTGATCTAAGACACCAACATCTTTAGCCTGGATTGCAGTGAAGTTTCTTTACTGGTCTCTATCTTTTCCATCTACAGTCTATTCTCAGAATAACCAGAGCGATTTTCATAAAGTGGAAGTTTCCACCATTTATGTGACCAGTCCAGCTTGGGTTATTTCCCCCTGTGAACTCACCTTCTTTTTTGTAGCATTCATTTAGTTGTTGATAGCTAGCTTTCAAATTTTAATTGGTTTTGTTTTTACAGGTATTAGTCTAGGTGGTTCATTTTCCCAAGTAGATTACATGCTATCTGAATGCAAGAACCACTCGTTACACTTGTGTCCTCCATTAGGGATATGTAACAAAATGTAGGCAGTCTGTATGTTTGCCAATTAAGTGAAATAACTGAAGTTTAAATATGCCCTTGATATTCTAGATGGACATGTCTTTTTTTTTTAAGACTTTATGTATTTGAGAGAGAGAGAGCATGCGTGCACGTACAAGCATGAGTGGGGGGAGGGGGAGAGGGAAGAGCAGACTCCCCGCTGAGCACAGACCCCCCCCCCTACATGGGGCTCGATCCCAGGACCCTGAGATCATGACCTGAGCCGAAGGCAGATGCTTAAGCGACTGAGCGCCCCAGGTGCCCCTGGATGGACATATCTTAAGCTCCTGGATTCCCAATATTGTAAATATAACTCTAGCCTATCATTTCCCCCATAAAGGATGGTAACATATAAGGAAAATTAAGATCAATCCTTAAAAACACTCAATGATTCTATAAATACAGGATGCATTTTCTGTAAATCTACTGAAATAAATTTTGCCACTACCATGCCCAATCTTACAGTATGTAATTCTAGTAGGGCTGAAGCTGAGCTGAGTTGATTCTAACAAAGCGGAAGTGATGATAATGAAGGGATACCTGCTAAGTGTCCCTTTAATTGTGTTTCTCTTGGAAGTTACACATTTCTTGAACCACCTTTAAAATGACTCCAATTTTCTCTAATTTTTTTAAGTTGGATAAATATATCTTGTAGATCAGAGAATCCACGGAAGTCATTTCCGAAAACCCTTTTTCTTGTTTCCTCATATAATAATGCATAGGAGGCCCATTCACATCCTAAATCACAAGTTGAAACTATTACTTTAACACTGCATCCTCTAATGTAACTAGCAATTTTGTTTTTCTTCTAAAAGTCCTAAATCTTACTGATTGCTTCAATTTTTATCCTCTCTCATCATCAGCAATAGCTGACATCTTTAATTTTTGATCCAGTTTTCAAAATAAAACACTGATTTACAATTGCATATGTGATGACTAAGACAGAACAAGGTTTTGCTAAGGATGCTCAAGGATAGGCCAGGCTCAGTGACTTGCTACTTCTCCCCCAGTTTTTGTAATTTTATGCCTCTAGGAAGTTACAAATCACTCTGCTAGTCTATGCTTCTAAGGAATGCTGGGACTACTCAAGCCACATCTGTCAGCACCAGGGAACAAAGGTGTATAATTGGGTAGTCAGTTTAAAAGCAGAAATTTAGTAACAGACATATGCAGAGATGTTCAACATCACTAATCATCAGGGAAAGGCAAATCAAAAACACAACGAGATATGGCTCACACCAGTCAGAACGGCAGGTATCAAAAAGACAAGAAATAACAATTGTTGGGCATCTGGGTGGCTCAGTCGGTGAAGCATCTGCCTTCTGCTCAGGTCATGATCTCAGCGTCCTGGGATCGAGTCCCACATCAGGCTCCTTGCTCAGCAGGGAGATTGCTTCTCCCTCTCTCTCTGCCTGCTGCTCCCCCTGCGTGTGTGCTCTCTTTCTCTCTCAAATTAATAAAAAAAAAAACTTAAAAAAAAAAGAAATAACAAGTGTTGGTGATGATGTAAAGAAAAGGGAAACCTCAGGCACTGTTGGTGGGAAGTAAGCTGGTGCAGCCACTATGGAAAAGAGTATGGAAGTTTCTCAAGAAACTAAACACAGAAGTACCATAAGATCCAGTAATGCCACTTTGGGGCATTTACCTCAGGAAAATGAAAAGAGTAATTTGAAAGGATATATGCACCCCTGTTTATTGCAGCATTATTTACGATAGCCAAGATATAGAAACAACATAGGTTCATCGATAGGTGAGTGGTAAATGATGTGGTATATGTGTATAAAAAAGAATATTACTTAGCTATAAAAAAGAATGAAATCTTGCCATTCGTGACAACAGGCATGGGCCTAGAGGATACAATTGCTAAGTGAGAAAGCAGAGAAAGACAAATACTGTATGATTTCATTTACATGTAGAAGCTAAAAAACACAACAAAAGAGAAATGGACTCAAATATAGAGAACAATGTAGTGCTTACCAGAGTGGAGGCAGGTGGGGTGGTGGGTGAAATAAGTGAAGGGAATTAAGAGTTACAAACTTCCAGTTAATAAAATAAAGTTGTCACAGGGATCAAAATTACAGCATAGGGAGTATAATCATTATTCTAATAACTTTGTATGATGACAGATGTTAAGTACTCTTATGGTGAGCGCTTCATAATGTATATAATTGAATCACTATTTTGTACACCTGTAACTAATATGTCAACTATACTTCCATTAAAAATTTTTAAAAAATGAAGAATGAATAAAATCAGGCTTTGGAAAGCTTTACTTCACAAAGAAAATCTAGATGTGAACATTAAGCAATTGTGTCTGAACGTCAGAATGGCAAAACTATAATAACTAGTGAACTGGTAGCTGTCTGACAGGGATCTGCAAAACCTGAATTTAAGATAATAGGTTGGATATACATTTATAATACATCAATTTTTCTGAGTCTGGGCTCCTGTTTCTTCACTGTAGCTCTAAAAAAGAGGGATTTCTAGGGAACCTGGGTGGCTCCATCAGTTGAGCGTCTGATCATGATCCAGGGGTCTGCTTCTTCCTCTCCATCTGCCCCCCCCACCCCCGCTTGCACGCTCTCTCAAATAAAAATCTTTAAAAATAAATACATAAAAAATAAAGAAGAGGGATTTCTGAGGTGTCTGATATTTGCCATCCTCTTCCCTTTGCCACGCTGTCTTCACCTGACTGACATGGCTCTACCCTCAGCTCCATTAGCTTCCTGAGGAGTCCTTTGTCTCCTCAAGTCTCCATTTTCCTCAAAGGCAATGCCGCCCCTGCTTAGGCTTTCTTCTCGTTTGACAGGGGCCAAGGATTGCAGCGGAGGCTGGAGAAGCTTGTGTACATGTAAAGTCATAAAGGAGACAGGAGTGGGACAATGCTACTGCTGTTAGGTAACGATTACTGCTTTCATAGCCAGCAGGTGCTGTACTGTGTGTAGGACAGACAACTACCATATCCGACCTGAGACTAAACCCCTCATCAGCCTCTCTCTCACTCACATCAAAAGAGCAGAGTTTGCAGTGTCTTCCTCCACAGAGGATGCCCCGTTCACTATTTTCTTTCCCAGGAAATACAGTTCTAGAACCCAGGCTCCTGTCTGACCTGCTCCCTCCTGGAAACCAGTGTAAATCCTCCCCATTTCTAGTTAAAGTTTTCTCCCAAGTTCGTTTAAGAGATCTGACTGAACTCTGATGTGACAGAAGTTTAATAAATTATGGCTATTACTTTTATTATCCATGCATAGAACCATTCATCAATGATATTTTTTTCTCGGTTCCAGGCATAGCCTTAATGTTCTGCTTAGCTTTGTTTAAAAAAAAAAAATAGCAGAATATATTAGAAAAGAACAAAGCACATAGCTCATGGATATCCATAAACATTTTTTCCTGAAGATCCCAGACTTGGTTTCTGTGTCTCAACTTTAAGAAATATACAAGAGCAGGTTATGTTTTTCTAAAAACAACTGCTCTTTAGAATTACACCATATTTTAAACTTTTCTTATAAGTAACACAAAGCTTCCTTATTAACATGTTAATTTTTTAAACGTGTAATGAAGAAGTCTTATTATTCACGAACTCATTATAGAGTTGTGCTATATAAAGCCCATTGGTAGCCAAATAAAGTTCTGATATCTGTAATTCTTATGACACTAGTACTTACATTCTGGATCTATGGGGTTTTTCAGTTCCTATTTTTTGTAATTATGATTTTATTTTTTTAAGTTTCTTGAATATTTTGCATGTTTTTCTGTTAGACTGTAAAAAGACTGGAAATCACAGATAATGAAGTCAGTTCATTGACAGGAAACTTCCTACACTGATTATGAAAACATCCCAGCAAAATATTAAGAAGCACTGGGTTACCTGAAGCCACAAACTCATTTTCTCCTGACTAGACGATTAGAAAGCAAATAATAAACTTTACAACAACACAATGAATCCTGATTGGCTTCCTAATACAATTTTAATGGCAACAATTCACTTCATTTTTACATACCTTATATTTCTCTCTTGTATTTTAGAAATGTATGTAAGCTAATTTTTTAAATGATTTTATTTATTTACTTGAGAGAGTGAAAGAGAGAGAGAGAGAAAGCTAGAGCATTGGTGGGGGAGGGGCAGAGGGAGAGGGAGAAGCAGACTCCCTGCTGAGCAGGAAACCTGACATGATGCGGGTTTGATCCCAAGACTCTGGCATCATGACTTGAGCAGAAGGCAGATGCTTAACCAACTGAGTCACCCAGGCATCCCGTATGTAAGTTAATTGTAATGATCAACTGCCTTTAAATCCATGATTTAAAAAACACCACACTGGGCTCAGCTTCTTCAGAATGGACACTTTTATTTAGCTTTCATTTATTTGATTAGGCATCATCGCCTAACACTGGTAATAAAATGTTCAAACAACAACAGCAAAGATAATGACCATAGTGATATTAGTTAGTCCTGGGCACTTTCCACTATTAGGCACTGATCTGATGCCTTTATAGGAATTAAGTTCATTTAACAGATCAGAACACCAAGGTATAGAAAGGCTAAGTCAATTGTCTCAAGTCATGTACCTATTGATGAGGGAACCGAAGGCAAGCTGAGGACAAAGCAGAAGCTGACACCCTGCAACCCCCTCCCCCTGGGATGTATACAACATTCCTCAAGCACTCCTAGCTGCCCTAAAGGACAAAGAAATAGTTAACCTATAGATACCACAATCCTGCAAGACTTAAGTCTCCCTCAGTTTGCAAATGTCTTAGCAGTTTACAAGAACAAAGCTATCAGTAACCTAGCTTCCAGAAGGGAATGTAGGTAGACACAGTGAAATTTTCTTACTACCTACAGCCCACTGACAAGTCCTTGAAACAGGCACAGTGACATTCCTCTAGGAACTCAGCTGCCTCGATGTTAATACTTTGCTAAGGGCAAAAGGCAGTCCTAGCCTGACCCCCTCCCCTCCACCAAGATCCTGTCAGTCTACTTTAACGTATAAAAATTCCTTTGGAAACTTCCTTTATCTCTAATCCCCCCTCCCCCAGGATTCGTGTTGGCCATCATCCCCTAAGCATATGGCCCATTGATATACATCTGAAGGGTCTCATGACTAAGGTTTTGTTAGACGGTAATAAATGACCTTTTCCCAACAATAGCTAGCCCCCTCAAGGTCCTGGAAACCTTGCTTCCAAATTCCTTAGAGACACGCTATCCCTAACCCCCTCCCAACCTGAGGGTATATAATGGGCCATTCCTCACAACCCCGGTGCAGCAGCTCTTTCTGCCCACGGGTCCTGTCCCCGTGCTTTAATAAACCACCATTTTGCACCAAAGACGCCTCAAGAATTCTTTCTTGGTCGTCGGCTCCGGACTCTACCCCGCTGAACCTCACGTATATTCCACAACCTCATCACTATGACTTCTAATCCAGCATTCTAATCCAGGTTGTCCACATCCACAGTGCACTTTCAAACCCTCTATCACCACACTCAGCACACACTGGCTGAATGGATCAAGGAGTCCCAACCGAAACGTGCCCTGTTTTCTTTTCCATGTTTCACTGTTGGACCTGTTCTTGGAGTCGGCACTTGACCTTCTACCTGCATCTCGAATTGGTCTGGATTTTAAATTCCTCATATACGCTCTCCCACTCAGTGTGCTCCTTCCCTGTTTTATTCTACCGAGGAGTTCCTCAACTTCTTTTACCGTCTTCATCTCAAATGTAATCAACCTTGGCAGGAAGATGGCTACTTGAGTCTTTAATGTCACTCAGTTAACTTCAGATCATTGCAATGCATCTTCAGGCCAGGAATACTTAATGAGTCTGTAAAGCACTTTCACCTCAGTAGGTGGAAAGCTAAGGGGGAGTGTAAACATCACAATGGAATAGATGTTTAAACAAAAGACTTTGTGATAGCTGTTGTGGTCAGTTATTTTACATATAAATTTGCTAATAACTGAATTTTCATTTGGGGTGTTGAGTTCTTCCCATTTTTGTAGTGACTGTGTTATTCCTTGGTATACCATAAATACAAGATGTGCTGAAAAAAATCTTTAGGATTCCATTTTGTCATCCTGGGAAGAGTGACACTTTTCGGTAAATTTTAAAAATGCCTTCTGATTATTCTCTAAGGATTCCATAAAGTCACAAGCACCAGGCTCACAGCTGCGTGGCAGCACGGATGTTTAACTGTAGTGCTAGTGCGGCAGGATAAAGCTCTAGCCATCAAGGTCTCACAAAGAGAGTGGGGTAATACTCAAATTTAGTCAGAAATGCTGAGGCATTCACCACAAACTTTCCACCTAGCAATGATCTCGAATTTTTGGTAAAACATCAGGTTGGAGAACTTCTTCCATTTGAGCCTGATGAAACTCTCATCACTGTGCGATTTCAACCCCAAATGGAGAGCAAGAAATAGAAAGCAACATTAATCCAGTTAAGTTCTGTAAAGGCAATAGTCGATGTTTGTCGTTGCTAAAGGCATTAAATGAACTAGGGAGAAAAGGTTTCACCCAGTGATCACAGATAAATAATAGCAATATTACTTTACAAAAGTCAACTTATTTCAATTCTTTTATCTTCTGTTCTACTTTAATTCAGTGTAGGGACGAAGGGCAGGTTCCCCCAAAAGGGACCACTTCGGCATAAAGATTATTTTGAGTTAAAAGTCACCAAAAGCCAGCAGATGCTGGAAAAGCTCTTTCCCTCCCCCTCAATTACCAAAATTTACACTGGAAAGGAGAGGCTGTACCAGGAAGAGAGCTATTAACAAAGACTTCCTTTCACCTAAGAACCTTATCTGTTTTTGAAAACATCTCCTTTGGCCTTCTTGTTAAATGCTCTTTTTCCCCTTCGTGTCCTCAGACCCTACCCCTCTCTTTAGCTCCTGTAAGCCTCCAGTTGCCTCATTGTCTTTGGAATTTCCTGTGTTAATTCCCTGCACGTACGCCTATTAAATTTGATTTTCTCCTGTTAATCTGTCTTATGTCAATTTGATTCTAAGTCCAGCTAGAGGGAGTTTACGGCAGAGGAAGGTCTTCCTCCCCAACATCGGCAAAGAAGTTCTAATTATAGAATGTAACAAAAAGGTTGTCAACACCAGTGCAAAGTAAGAAATTACTTTCCTTCCACATTAAGTTAATATGGCACAAATAATGACAATAAGGTGATTCTGATATTAAAATATTTTCTCTAATAAACCATTAAGGACTTTGTTAAATATAGGTGATTTTATAGAGATTTTTAAAACTTTCATTAGGGCATGGTATATCGTAAACAAACTGAGTCTGAAATGTTGAAAATTAAATACCTTAAAAGTCCTTTTGAATTATAACAAAATGCAAAGTGAAGCATTAAAAGTCGATTAAAACTATCATTTCACTAATAGCAAAGGTAAATACAATTTTGCAAATTTCACAGGTAGGCAAAATTTCTCCAAAAAATTTCACACGTATATTTTACGAACAATTTTTAGGTTAAAGACAACTTTCAAATTATTTCTGAAAAGATGCCTACTGCCAGTGTCCAGTTTCAGGCGCACAGACACAAAGGACACGTTTCAAGACACATCTCTTGGTGCCAAAGTGATCTCTAGCCTTTTAAATCAGGCATTAATTAGTGCCATGGGCAGAAAAATGTGTTGTTATTGTTTTAAAGTGATCACGTTGTTGAACTTGCTTATTAAGGAATGAGGATATACTTTTGTTCTGAAGGGCTTACATGACTTCTTTAAAAATAGATTTGCAAATTTAAATGGTATTCATTTTATCTAGCCTACAGCGGACATTCCTAAAATTAACTACTTAGGAGGCTTTATGAACAAAGTCTGTGCCTGGTTTCCCTGTATTGATTTGACAATCAAATCACTGGCAGCAGAATTAAAGGTTTTATGGGAGAGAATAAGGTGGTATATGGTATTGACCAAGACCATGACATTTACAGTTAGTCTCAAGTGGTACAGTTTGAAAAGGCTTACATGGGGAATCACTGTTTTGTTGATTGTATTTTTATTATGGACAACTTCAAATATGTGCAGAAATAGAATTAATCTCCATGTACTCATCATCCAGGATGAATATTTAGAAAACCATGGCCAATCCTGCTTCAGATATATGCCCACCCCCTTCCTCACCTCCCATATTATGTTGAAAAAAATCCCAGACATTCTCTCATCTGCAAATATTTACAGTGAATCTCTAAAAGTAACAAATAACCAGGGTAAAACTGTCACATCTAAAAATTAACAATTCCTTAATATCAACACAAATCGAATAACTATTTAGTGTTCAAATTTCCAACAGTTTTATAATTATCATGTTCTTAACTTTTATTTTATAATATGGACTCCTAGGAAGTTGCAAAAATAGAGTCCTGTGAACTCTTGTCCTAATGTTTTCCCCAATAGTGACATATAATTGCAGTAAAGTAGCAAAAGAACAAGGAAATTTACATTGGTAAAATAGCGTTAACTAGAGTACAGCCTTATTCCATTTTCTTTTTGTTGTTGTTTTTTACACATATGCGTGCATGTGTGCATGTGAGAGAAAGATTGATCACAGTGTGACTGTTTAGGCCCCAAAGTAGTGGACAGGCCAGAGGGCCCAAAACTTCGCTAAAGCTTTGTTTGCTGCCACAGGCATGTCTGAAAATCCCAAGTGATACATCTTTGTTTTTTGTTTTTTTTAAAGATTTTATTTATTTATTTGAGAGAGACAGAGCGAGAGAGCACAAGCAGAGGGAGGGGCAGAGGCAGAGGGAGAAGCAGGCTTCCTGCTGAGTGGGGAGCCCAATGTGGGGCTTCACATGGGGCTCTATCCCAGGATCATGGGATCATGACCTGAGCCAAAGGCATATGTTTAACTGACTGAGCCACCCAGGCACCCAAGTGATTCATCTTTATCTTCTATCCCACAGCTCCCTCCTCCAAAAGCAAAGATAAAAGAGGGTGTAATGGAGACAAAAGAAGTGTATGTATTTGTTTACCATACTTCTATATGATACAATTTATTTATATATTCCTTGGACCTGCTCCTCTCCCATAGTCCTTTATGCTCCTGGACTAGGGCTAATGCAAACAGAAATTACATGGTGATACTGCTCGAAGGACACTAAATCAGGAACCCCTAGAGCTGGAATATCATTCTGCCCCTGTCTCTCTGGCAAGAGGCTGCCTGACCATCACTGCCAGCATTTGTCTGTCCAGCTGAAATCTCAGAGGGCTTGGAGAAGCATTTATGAGTAAATGGAATTACATTTGAAACCCCTATAGATTAAGTGTTGGGGAAGGCAAATCTCTCTGACAACTAGCTGAAAGGCACCTATAATATTCTCATTTTAAAACCATATAAATGTAATAGAAATTTGCATTTGAGAATTTGTTCTATAGATATTAGCACCATCACAAATTATCATTCAAAAATAATTGTCTTTTTGTAATTTCTAATTACAAAACATTTCCTAGCAATATGACCTATTTGGAATGGTTAGAATCATTGAAATTATGGGAGTATATAAACCACTTTAATGGGTAAACATTCAACTGGGCAGTAGTTTCTTTCTTTTTTTTTTTTTTTAGAATTCACTTATTTGTTTTAGAGAAAGAGAGCACACACGCAAGCAGTGACAAGGGAGAGGGGCAGCAGGGGAGGGAAAGGAAAAGGGAGAGAATCTCAAGCAGACTCTGTGCTCAGCGTGGAGCCTGACTGGGATTCAACCTTATGACCCAAGGTCATGACCTGAGCCAAAACCAAGAGTTGGATGCTTAACCGTTGGAGCCACCCAGGTGCCCCTGGGCAGTAGTTTCTAATGTACTTATCTTTATCTTCAAATTTGGGGCATTATAGACATTACTATTGACTAAATATGATGTGACCTGAGCAATAATATTATTCATACCAAAGATCATAGCACCCCGCACCATGATAACATGGCTACTAAAGTAGGAGAATAATGCTTGCCTGTATTCCTTCCAGCAATACTGTGAATGTCAGAGAGTGGCTCACTCATTTTTACTATTTAATGTGAAGATTTAGGTCTTTTCCTGTATCTCATTCATTTGTAGCCATACATGCCAGGTATGGATGCTGGTCCCTTCATTTACCTTCTATGTGGAATTCTGACAACTCTAGGAGGGAGCTGGTGTTACTTTGTACTTTTTGATGAAGAAACAAGGTATAAAGAAAAAAATTACTTTTCATTTTTACATAATTAATAAGCGGTTGTGCTGGAATTTGAAACCGGTTCTTATGTATGTGATCAGGAGCAGAAGGTATTTCAGTTACAGTAGGCAAGTGCAAATGAATATTATTATTTTTTGTTTTTATAAACTTGGAAGCATCAAGATCACTGGTAAATGTCTAAACTCGGTCATTTACTTTACTTTCAAATAGTTCACTGTTACTCTAAAGTCAAAATATACTGACAACATGGTCTCTTGCAAATTTTTTAGTTCATAATTGATTTCAAATAAAATCATTGTACATTAATATACCCTAACTCTTTAAATTGCTTTCTTTTGTAACTACTATTTTTCACTAAAATGAATGTGACTATATGCATTACATTAAAAAACACAAAAATAATAGTACCAAACATTTACATAATACATATTAAGTTAAATATAATTTCACAAATGTTAGGGTTGCTGAATATTTTTTATTTTCACTCAATGGAGTATCACTTTCTGTTCAATTCCTGCAATTTCTTTTTTTTTTTTTTTTAAGATTTTATTTATTTATTTGTCAGAGAGAGAGAGAAAGAGAGAGAGGGAGGGTGCACAAGCAGGGGGAGTGGCAGGCAGAGGGAGGAGCAGACTCCCCGCTGAGCAATGAGCCTGATGTGGGACTCCATCCCAGGACCCTGGGATCAGGACCTGAGCCAAAAGCAGACACTTAACCTACTGAGCCAGCCAGGCGTTCCTAATTCCTGCAATTTCTACCAGACTTTTAAATTAATGTTCTTCTCAGAGTTCATATTTTCTCAATTAAAACAAATTATCCACACCCATGAAAAGAAACACTTTCTTGCCGATTTCCTCCTAAACCTATCCCTTCTTCCTCCTATTCCCCTCTCAAGTAAATAATTCCACTGGCATCCTCCACTGCATATGAAAACATCTGTATCTAAAAATACACCTACCACTGTATTTTACTGACCCGATGTGCTACGTGTCTCTTAGACTCCCATTTGTCAACTGTCATATTAACATTTAAATTTGGATTCACACCATGTTGCCGACTTAATGCAAAAGCTTTCAAATTGATATAACAGATTTTGGCTTCTCCCCATCACCCACCATCCAACCTCTACACCACCACCAGGTCTGACTTCCTGAAACATAGATAGGATTGTATTACTCCTCTACTTAACACGGTCCAATATTAGGTCTGTTGTCAATAGCATTTTCACATTTAATGTTTCCCAAGTAGATTTTAAGGTCCTCTGAATAACAATTATATTTTGCTCATATGTGTACTTTCAAAAATGAAAATTGAACTAATGTGCTAAATAATTACAGATTCAATTAATAAAAAAACAAATGCGTGGGCCAATGAATGAAGACTGCAAATCAACTTGAGCAGTGTTTTTTAATCTGTTAGTCACAATCTATTAGTGGATGGAAAAATCAACCCAGATATTGCCAACTAGTACTTTTTTTAATTAAGCAAAATAGAATAGGAAGATAGTGGAATGAGTCACATTTTGTAAGAAAAAGTATCATTCTGTAAAATCTGGTTACATTTAAGTGTGCACATTGCACATGCATGTGTGTATTTACCAGGTCATGATGTAAAATATATTCTTAAATCAGGTCATGAAAATGAAGACTGGAGGTTCCACATCTGGCCTGACAGTACGAAGAGGTCCACAGACTCACTTGCCATTGTAAGTGGTAAAAATTACTTAAAAAGACAAACATTTAATGTCTCTGAAAATCAACCTAAAGGAATGCTTCAGATGAACATTTATTCAAGAAAAATCTATTAAAACAAGGTAAGAATTATGAGAGTCTGTATTTGAACCAACATCCATGTCCTCCCTCCCCTGGTCAAGCTCAGTGAGATGGACACTACACTCTAGATTGCTACGGGGAAGGAAACAGAATTCCCTCTCTCCCCAGTTCCTAGTGAAAAGGTTTTCTTCCCAAGAGGGGCAGGATTTCGACATCTGTCATCCGGGTCACAGGCACCTATAGCTGAAGCTAGGATCTGGGCATGTGTGACAGAGAGGTGGAGGCCCTTTTCTGCCACACCCCACTCATTGAACAAAGCCTGTATTACCTGAAGTTTCCAACAAAACATAAGTCAATGCAAAGAAAATGGAAAGTATAACTCACTCATGGTGGGGGAGAGGGGGAAGTATGCAATATAAACTATCTGTGAGAGCAACTAGATATTGTATTTAATAAAGACTTGAAAGTAGCCATTATATGTTCAAAGAACTAAAGAAAATCGTGATTATAGAAGTAAAGGAAGGTATGATGACTATGTTTCATCAATGGAGGAAATAAAGAGATAAAGCAAATAAATTGGACAATTGAAAAAAACAGTAACTAAATAAAAAATTCATTATAGGCATTCAAGAGCAAATTTGAAATTTCAGACAAAAGAACTAGCAAACACACATGTAGACCAATGGAACAGAATTTCGAGCCCCAAAATATACCTGAGCATATTTGGTTAACCAACATAGGACAAGGAAGCCAAGAATACTCTATGGGTAAAGGATAGTCTTTTAAATAAATGGTGTTGGGAAAACTGGATAATCACATGGAAAAGAATGACAGGGATCTCCATCTTATAACACTCACAAAAATTAACTCTAACTGAATTAAAGACTTAAACATAAAAACCTGAAACCATAAGAGTCCTAACAGAAAACATAGGGAAAAAGTTTCTGGATACTGGTCTTGGTAATGAGTTTTTGGATATGACACCCAAAGCATAAGCAACAAAAGTAAAAAATCTACAAGAGGGTCTTTGTCAAACTAAAATGCTTCTGCACAGCAAAAGAAAGAATCAACAAAATAAAAAGGAAACCTACAGACTGGGAAAAAATATTTGCAAACTGTATGCCTGAAAGGGAGTGAATATCCAAAGTAGGTAAGGAACATCTGCAACACATAGCAAAAAAATAGCAATCCAATTTAAAAAAAAAACAGGCAGAAGGGTTGCCTGGGTGTCTCAGTCGGTTGGTTAAGTGTCTGACTCTTAATTTCTGCTCAGGTCATGATCTCAGGGTTGTGAGATGGAGCCCTACGCAGGGCTCCACGCTGGGCTTGGAGCCTGCTTAAAATTCTCTCTCCCTCTCCCTCTGTACCTTCCCTGTACTCGTGCGTGCTAGCTCTTTCACTGTAAACCAACACCAACAAATGCACAGAAACCTTAAATGGGCTTTTTTCCAAGGAAGGCATATAGATGGCCAACAGGTACACAAGAAGATGCTCAACATCATTCATCATCAGGGAACAGCAAATCAATATCACAATGAAGTATCACCTCACACCGGTCAGAATGGCTATCATTAAAATAAGAGATAAGTGTTGGTCAAGGGCCAGAATGTGTGCTAGATCTACGAGCTGCTATTGCTTCATATATACCATGCAAATAACATGGATGTGAATGTTTAAAGGCTGCTTCAGTGCTCTCCTGGCCTCCTTTTTTTTTCCCCCTTTTGACATTGCTTAAACAATTTTAATCAAGTGAACAGTAAGCAGTAAAAGTGCAATTGCATGAAGAGCCCACATTTCACATGTTCAAACTGTTTTCCAGTGTCTTTACTTGTAAGGTGTTGAAGGTGGGACCCACTCTTGAATCTTCTTTCTAGTGGTAGAATAAGGTACATGTTGTTCTGGAGTGCCACTCACATTTAACTTATGGTTCGTCCAGATGAATTTACGAGCAACAGGTGGTTTTGTTGTTGGAGGATCATCGGTCATACGGTGAAGCCAACGATGCCATTCAGGGGGCACCATGCTTCCATCCACATCCCAAAATGTGTTTTTGCCATTCATTTCAGTAGTATATATAACCCATCGGTGACGGCCAAAAAACTGCTTGTTGTCTTCATAGTATTTGTTTCCATATTTGTCTTCCCCCACTAAGGTACCAACCTTCACATCATTTGCCCTGAAGAAAACCCGTAGATAGCCATGGAGGCCGCCGTGGCCGCTGACCTGCTGCAACCCGCGTTTCAGGACCTGCAAGAGTTCCATCTTGTTCCATAGGCCCACCCTCCCAGGTGCCTCCTGATATCTGCTTATTCCAGTCAATTACTATAAGAGAGAACCAACTAGAAATATAACTTCATTCAAACAGAAAATAAAATTTTAAAAGAATTTTAAACAGAAATGTTATCACTTGTATCATGTGTTTAAGAGCCCATTTAATCAGGGGGCTATATTAAATACAAATTCTACTACAGTTGTGTCAACAAACAGTGTTGTGTTTAAGCTGTCACTTCCAATTTCTCTTAACTAGGAGGCAAAAATCAGGCAGTCTTTAAACTTCTTTTGCATGCCTTCCAACTGCATAGTTCTGGGCTTATGGCAGCATATGTGCAATCAGATTTTTTGCTTGTTGGTTATTTAAAAGCTTTGGTCTGATAGTGTGATTGAGCACACTTTTCCAAGTGCACTTGAACTACACTTGCCTTATTATTCATTATGAAGCGGCGAAGTAACCATTTAAAGAAGAATACCCAGCAGTGGAAATCTGTTTTTACCATGCATTACTGATTTGTACTAGGTTTTGATCAAAAGCAACTCTGGTCTTTATTAACTCAATGGTTTAAAAGTGGCCTGATTCCCTTAGTTTCCTAATTTTTATTTCCTTGAACTGTTTATGACTGAACATGACTTCAGCCAATTTATTCTTTGTACTTGCTATCTTGTCATTAAAAAAAAAGAAAAGAAGGCTGAAAACCATGAGCTATTTATTCAAATGTGAAGTGTTGACAACTGTAGGGGCCTAGGGCAGGGTGCCCCAAGGTGGGATACTTCGGCAGAAAGATTATTTTGAGTTAAAAGTAATCAAAACCGAGCAGATGTAAAAAAGCTCTCTGCCTCCCCCTCAATTGCCTAAATTTACTTTGGAAAAGAGAGACTGTACCAGGAAAAGAGAGCTATTAACAGAGACTCCCCTTCACTTAAGAACCTTCTCTGCTTTGTTTTTGAAAACATCTCTTTCTCTCTATTTTTTAAAGATTTATTTATTTATTTATTTATTTATTTATTTATTTGAGAGAGGGATAGAACACAAGCAGGGAGGAGGGGCAGAGGGAGAGGGAGAAGCAGACCTCCCTCCTGAGCAGGGATCCTGGTGTGGGGCTCCATCCCAGATCCCTGAGATCATGACCTGAGCCAAAGGCAGAGGCCCAACTGACTGAGCCACCCAGGCACCCCTGAAAACATCTCTTCTGGGGTGCCTGGGTAGTTCAGCCAGTTAAGCGTCTGCCTTCAGCTCAGGTCATGATCCCAGAGTCCTGGGATGGAGCCCCACGTTGGGCTCCCTGCTCAGCGGGGGGGGGGGGGGGGTCTGTTTCTCCCTCTCCCTTCTCCCTCTGCCTTCCGCTCCCCCTGCTTGTACTCTCTCTGTGTCAAATAAATGAAATCTTTAAAAAAACGAAAAAAAAAAAAAACCCTCTTTTGGCCTTCTTGTTAATGGTCTTTCTCCCCTTTGTGTCCTACCCCTCTTCTTAGCGCATGTGAGCTTCATGTTGCCTCACTGTCTTTGGAACTTCTCTGTGAATTCCCCACACGTAGGTCTATTAAATTTGATTTTTTCCTGTTAATCTGTCTCATATCCATTTGATTCTAAGTCCAGCCAGAAGAAGCATAGGGCAGAGGAAGGTCTTCCTCCCTGAAACTGAGCATCCAAGGCAAAATGAAGATGCTTTTGGCCTGATTTTAGTAGTGTTAAGATACACAGGAATTTTGAGAATGATTGCTACTCTTACTATTTACACAGCTTGTAACTCTGGGTGATTTTTACATGTATACATAACTTTAGAACTACTTTCTCATACTTGCATTAAAGTACACCAGTCAGTAATGATGTCAACATCACATCAAAGAGTAGAGATGGAAGGCTTTCCTTCATGATTGGTTGGTTAATATATTTTGCTACTCCATGGCTCTCTTCCTCATGGACTGAGATGGCATGATATAAAAATAAGAACCATTAGTAAACTTCATATTTGACAGGTTGATCAAAATATTTAACATAATCCATTGATTACAGCTTCTTTAAGATTCATATACTTAAAGGCAAATGCTATAAAAATCTGTGTAGATTCTAATGGTTGGTATTATTAAAGAGAATGTTTTGCTGAAAATGGTTAGTAATGTACATTTGCCTCTAATGGGATTAGAGCTGAACAACTGTAATAACTTTCAAATTACAACATAATACTATTACAACAGAGCAGCAAGAAGCCATTTTCTATTTTCATTTAGCTTTCCCCATGGAGAAAAAAGTTGTATATAGTTCAAGAAAAAAAAAAATATGAACACTACAGTTAACCACTCACAGGTTGGGTTGTCTTGACTTCTCATTTTATGTGTACTGGGTCATGTCACCTTTTCCCATAATCCTAACAGAACTTTGAATAAAAATCACAATGTGACTTGCCTTCAAATCCTAGATAAAATGAATGTTTATACGACTGTCTGAATAAAACAAACCCTACAAAATGGATCGGTAACCAAATTTATGTCATTTAACTTAAGTGTTTGATGCTTTCTCCAGCAACCAGCTTTAAGCTCTGTGATAAAAAGTTGTATGGAGAATGTGTACAAATTCTGTAGCTAATTTAGGTATAACTGATGCATATATAATTCCTTGAAAATATTTCATTTTAAGCTGCATATTTCTAATGTGTCATAAGACTATTGCACTAAATTAATTTTAGTAAGAATTTTTACAGATAACCTTACATATTTTAAGAAATTTGAATTTGGCCCCATATTAAAAATTTCTACATTAACATTTTCAAGTGCAGAAAAATTCAAATAATTACTCAGGGAATATACATATACCTGTTACCTAGATTTCATAATTAACATTTACCATAGTTGCTTATCACATTCATCTATCCATTAATCCATCTTATTTTTAAATGTACTTTAAGTTGCAGAGAGCAGAAAAACTCACCCCTAACATTAAATTTTAATCCCTTGTACTCTTCTATAAAAGTAAAGTCCCCTTTGCCGGCACCCGGATATGGAGTTGATATTCAAAGGGGAATCAAGTGGTTTGTGCCGTAGGCTAGGTTTCAGCAAACCACAACCCATGTGCTAAATCTGGACTGCTACCAGTGCTACTAAGTTTCTACTGGAATTTAGCCACCTGTATTTACCTACTGACCTATTGTTTATAGCTGCTCTTGCACCTCAGGGATAGAGCTGTAGCAGAATCCATGCAGCCCACAAAGCCTAAAACATTATCTGGCCCTTTTACAAAGTCTGCTGACCCCTATTTTGCTGAACTCTGTCTCCAAGTGCCCCTGTGAACTATAGCGAATATATATATATATATATATATATATTTTTTTTTTTTTACCAAATCAGAATTTAGATTTCCTCATGTTCAAAACATAGAATGGATGTATTGAAATGAGACTATAACTCTCTACATTTTTTTTTTTTGATTCATCATCCCTATACTTCTTCCTCTTGCTCTTCCCATTAGTGAGTCTTTGAACTTCCTTTGCCCCATTTCATGTTTATGGGTAGAGTTGCTTATCCTGGAGTTCATTCAACATAGATCCTGGCATGCAAACTGAATTTCAAGTTTAATTAAAATATTCTCCGAAACTTCAGGTCAGTTTATATTTTTCATGAACAAAGACATTCTTCATAGCCACATCTGTAGTTTCTCAACTAAATGCTAGAATTCTGACCTATGCACAGTAAAGTGTACTATAACTCTCACCATATTAACTATTGTGCAATTATGGAGAAAAATCAGAATTGCTATATAAGTATACTCACAAATCATCTCTCCCAATTAACCTGTTTCCAATCATCTCTCCCAATTAACATGCTTCCAGAATACCTCTTAGTGCTTAATATCAAATTTGTAGAACTCTCAATGTAACATTTTTTGGCAAATTTTTACATTTCTATCCCTAAGACTCAATACATTTAGTAAAAAGGGAGTGCTCAAGTCTTGAACAATATGCAAACGACATTCTAAATTGCAATGAAGAGGGGCACCTGGGTGGCTCAGTCAGTTAAGTGGCTACCTTCAGCTCAGGTCATGATCTCAGTGTCCTGGGACTGAATCCTGCATCAGGCTCCCTGCTAAGCAGGGAGCCTGCTTCTCCCTCCTCTTCTTCCCTTCCCCACCCTACTTGTGCCCTCTCTCTCTCAAATGAATAAATAAAATATTTTTTAAAAATTGTAATGAAGAGGATCTGTCCCTTAAATAGTCATGGTATTAAGAGTAGAATCACAGTCTCAAACTCAATGTGATCCATTCTCCATCATTCATTTGCTATGACAAAATTTCCACAGAACCTGTCCCATTTAGATGTTTTTGCTTGACTGAACAAAACTGTAAATAAGGAAGGAAAGGGAGAGAGACATTACAATGGAAGAGAAGAAAATACTATTTATATGTCAACTGTTCACCATATTTACCATATTAGTTGATGATTACAAAAAAATTGAGGATTTGACATAGCAATAGAATTATGTGTCCAGCTCAGTATGGTTTCATTACATTTTCTAAAACTGAGTTTGAGTTAGATGTGAAACATATTGTATTTTGCCCATTTAAAATCATTGGAGGCCAAATAAATAAATAAATAAATAAATAAATAAATAAATAAATAAAATAATTGGAGGCCTAAATAAATAAGTAAATAAATAAAATCACTGGAGGCCAGCCAAGTTGGTCTGTTTATCCCACTGATTACAACTAAAAACTGGACAGAAAAAGCAACCACTTGAGGAATCTCCAGTGTAAAGTAGAGCAGGTAGATTGAGGATGAAAATGAAAACCTGAATGGAAATTTTTTCTCACCACTTTGCCCTAAAGGAGACTTCAGTCACATGGAATTGCACAACAATGTAAAAGTCTAGAACCCTAAGAGAATTTCATTTTCCAATCAGAGAAGTTAAAAAGGGGGTGGGGGGCTTAGAGTTGGAGTATGTGGGAGAAGTTCCAGAGAAGAATCTGGAGAAGAGCAGTTCTTAAATCCACAGATGAAGCTACATAAACTCCAGGCTGATTCTTAAGCTATTAATGAGCAGAACAGACCCATAGAAGTATAGCAAAGTCTTCAAGAAGTTTACTGTATCAACAATTGCCTAAGTATTGGACTAGCCTCTAAGTAGCCAATGTGGCAGACCCAAAAAGCATAAAAGAACTTGAAAAACTTAACTGATATGGGGAGCATCGCACACAGAAGGTGACACAAAACTTGTATTCTAAAACTAACTGGGTTGACTTCCAACTAAAAACACAGAAAGGCAATATTCTTCAAAAATTATTATCAAGTCACAGAATCTCAATATACAAGACACGGTCCAAATTTACATGGTGTTATGAGGTGTAGGAGTGTCAGTAATATGTCCTCCAGACTGAGAAAGCATTTTTAGAATGAAAAATGAAGCAAGCCACTCCATACCATTCACAGAGTTTCATTCAGGGTAACTTACTGTTGGGGGAATCAGGGCAGACTGATGTCCCAGGTGGTATGTAGCTATTTGCTATCCCTTAAGTGGTATGTGGCTATTTGCTACCTTCTTAAGTCCAGACCTCAATCTCCAGCTTTTATAGAGTGATGTGCATGATGGTGAGGTCACAGGGTAGTTCTCCAAAGTGGTGCCTTCTGCACGCTGGAGGATCTCTACGGTCACCCCAATTGGCGCCTTCTGCACTCCACTTTAGGGCAGATCAGAACAAGCCTTCCCACGTTCTGGTCATGGTATGTATTAGCCTCCGTGGGGCCTGGAACATGTAGCCCCAAGGGAGGTCACTGTGCGGGCATGAACAAGATGGAAGGTCAAAGATGGAGTTAGTGTTGTCAGCACTCCTATACTCCGTCCCTGACCTCTATGGCCTGTACCACCTTTACGTGTCATTCTTCCGCTATGACCCTAGAGCCACATATCAGCAAATGACTTGGCATCCCTGTGCCATAGCTGCAATAATATAAGACCAAAGAAAATACTTAGAACTATGGTTCCTCAGCGATTGTGAACTTCAACATAAGTGGCTTCCTGATGCAACAGCAGGGAAGAACAACAATACAAGGCTAGGGGTGACGAATGTTTTACAGGGAGTCTGAGTGAGCCAATACTACCCTAGCTTAGGTGTCTTCCCTGGGGGATAATACAATATATTTTGCCCTGTAATAGCCTTAGAGGGTATGTCTATATTGTACACAGACATCTCAGTTGGCACCCATACTCACAGCCCTACCTCAGTACCAAGTGTCAGAGGTTCAGAAGCAGATATTTGTGTGTGTGTGTGTGTGTTGGGCCTTGACTAATGTAGAATGGGGGGTTATTCTTAATAATGGAGGTGAGTCCTTGGCCTAAAGGGATGAGGATACCAAGCCACCTGGAGGTGAGGGGGGGGTGGGCTGTTCTCCAAGCTAATTTCCAATGAACTCAAGTCTTACCAGGTGGAAGGTTTTATGGCAGTTGCAAAACAAGTCTCTGCCAAATGATAAGCTTCAAACCTGACAAGACCTGTGACCACAGCACCCGAGCCTTTAAGAAAGTCTCTGGTTGGTTAGCACTCCAATCGCATCGGCTTCCCTTGTTAACCGAGGCATATAAAGGTCTTAATGTCTGCTTTAGATGGGGAATAAAAGGCCTCCTGGAACCCAGTATACAAGAGTCTGTAATTTCTTCACCATTTTAGGGACTGGCAAGGCTTGTAGCTTGTGGGACTGCCTCCAGCATCACATTTGTTTTACCCAACCAGGTGATGCCCGGGAACTATAGTTATTAAGCAGGCCTTTGAACCTTGTCAGTATTTACCTCCCATCCTCATGCCTTTAAGTATGCTGGTAATCATGTGACTGCTTCGGACAAGGAGGATGAATCATCAGAAGTTAACATAACATCATCTATATAATGATGAAGCACCATCTCCTCTGGTAATATCCATTTTTCCAAATCTCTAACTACCATCCCGTGACCAATGGTGGGACTATGAAAATACCTTTGGGGCAATGCCCAGAAGTCCTACGGTCTTCGTGAAGGTGAACTGGTCTTGGGATTCACAACCTGATAGAATGCTGAAGAAAGTGTTAGATAGGTCCAGTATATAATGATGTCTTAATAGATACCATGAATTGTCTCTAACAGTAAGACTATACTGGGCACCATGGCATGGATGGGCAGAGTAACTTTTTAGAGTTCCCTATAATCTGTTGTCACTAGCCAGGTCCCATTATATTTCTTTATGGGCCAAACTGGACTACTGAAGGAGCAGGCACGGTTACCCCTGCCTTTTCTAATTCTCCAAAGGTGGCGGTAATCTTGTTATGCCCCACAGGTAGTTTACATTGTTTTAGGTTTATTACTCTCTGGGGAACCACAGCTGTATAGGTTCCCACTCTGCACGACTCAAAATGATGGGCTCCACTACTCGGGTATGCAACCTGAATTCAGCTGTTGTTGTAGTTAGATCCAGATCCTGTAAAATATGAAGGCCCAAAATATACTCAGGAATGGGGGAAATATGCAGGGAGGGAGCCTGCCGATCTGCAGTTTGTCTGACGTTGATAATTTGTTCCCCATAACCATGAGTATCCTTCATTTCTTCCCAGAATTTCAAGGGGTTTCCATAGGAAGCATGTGTTCAGTGTCTAGTAGAGCTAGTACCGTCTGTTAGTGCGAGACCAATAAATGGTTACTTCAACAAGGGGCCTCTGCTTGCACCCTATTACATGCACTGAAGTGCAACACTGGCCTAACACCTACTCTTTAAGGAGTAAGGGGTATATCCACCCCTGAAATTCCGCCAATAGTAGAGGGGCACTCGGTGACATACCTTGCCTGAGCCTTCCTTCAAGGGAGTGAACTGCTTTCTCTTAGGCAACACTTTCTCAGTAAGACCAAGTTGGGTTGTTCATCTGTATTTTCTCTCAGGTCCCGGTTAGTATTCGATCTTGCCACAACTGTTTGTGAGAGGCCTTGATAGGCCCCCTTTCTGCCATTTTACTGTCATCAGGATCCTTTGCTTTTCCACCCATCTATTTCCATTATGACAGATTCAGTTTCACTTGAGCCAGCCACCATAGCTGCTACTGTAGCAGTGGGCCAGTTAACCATAGGAGCGAGGACAGACACTAAAGCCCCATACCATGCCCCTGGGGCTCACTGTAAGATACGGTCTTTCATACCAGAAAAGAGAATTCTTACTCTGGGCCTCCCAAATGCTGAGTGCAAATGGCCTTCATTCCCAGTTCACGTGTAATTTCCTATAGTTCTTCCATAGAGGTCCAGTGCAGTGGAAGGGAGGAAACATCCCCCTGCCAGACCAGATTAGTCTAATGCTAACATTTATCCAATCAAAACAGCCAAGTACCAGTGATTCTTACCCTTGCCTGTGGCATAGAACCTCTGCCGCAAGGCACGTCAAGCAGTAACTGAGGCCATCTTTGACATCTCAAACTCATATAATAATACCATCTCCCCCCACCATCCTACAGTCACGATACCCAAGCTGCCACTCCTTCTAGGCCCCTTTGCTCAAAGGGACTGGTTAGTTCCACCACTTTGGTGGCAGAATACTCCCTCATAATCGTTTTCTGTCTGACCAGTGGAAACCTCTTCTCTATCATCCACAGGCTCACACGTGGTCTAGGTCTTCGTCCGAACTAAAGAGCATGCCTATAAGTAAGTCATTCTCTTCCTCCAGGACAATGTCTTCTCCATCAGAGGAGTCACCATCCCAGGGATCCCATGCCCCAGGGTCCCATCTCCCTCGAAATAGAACAGCTCTCTCCCTAGTACATGGCAGTCTGCACACGTGTGTCTTTGCCATCCCACATCCCACAAACTGTAGGTTTTCCTCCTGCTGTTGGATTCTCCTGGACACAATGCTCACGTTAGAGAACGATTACGCTCCCACAATCCCCTCTCACAATCCAACGCTTCTGGAGTCTGTTCCAGTGCTCTCCCTGTTCGCAAATCCCCTTCCAGTGTCTTGCAGCACACAGATCAATGGCCAAGCCACCGCAATAGTTTGTTCACTTTCCCTTCTCCATCTCCCTTTCCCCCAGTTTCACATGGAATATCTAACGATATCTTGGCTGTTTTCAGGTTTTCCCCATACTTGCACACTGGTCTGAAACACTCAAAAAACCCATTCAACTCCCCACGTGTCAGAAGCTGGCCAGCTTGGGATTTCCCCTGCAACAACCTGCCTTCCTTCCCTTCCAGGGACAATGAGCCTTACCCTAGGAGGGCTCCTTTACCCATGCTTGTTTCATTTTTAGTTTCCTGGCTGGCTCACCAATTGTTAAAAGGCAGAGCAGGGTCAGTAAAGTATCCTTCAGACCAAGAAGGCCCTTTGTGACCAAAAACGAAGCAAGCTACTCAGCAAGCCACTCCGTACAGTTTACACAGAGTTTTACCCAGGGTAACTTACTGACAAGGGGAATTGGGCAGGCCATCTAATCAAAACAGGTAATCTCCGCCCCTATTCTTTGCCAAGTGCAGCCCTTAATCCCCAGCTTTTAGAGTGAGGGGCATGGTGGGGAGGTCACAGTGTAGTTATCTAAAGTGACATTGTGTGCCAGTTATCTCTACTAGTTATGTAATGTAGAGCCTTCTGTGCGCCACCTTAGGGAAAATCAGAACAAGCCTTACCACATTCTGGGCAGAGCATACATCAACTTCCATGGGGCCTAAAACAAATAGCCCCTAAAACAAATTGCAGGGGCATGAACAAGATGCAGAACCAAAGATGGAGTCAGTGCTGTCAGTGCTCCTACACTTGGCATGCAGAGGACAAGGAAAATCTGATTAAATTTAAGGGGAAAGACCATCGACAGATGCCAGCTGTGAGATGACACAAACACGGGGATTATCAAAGATTCGAAACAGATTATTATAAGAATGTTCAATGTTCCATGAGGTAACGGTGAACATACTTGAGATGAAAATAAAGACAGACATTATCAGTAGAAAAATTCAAACTCTAAAAAAGAGTTTCATGGCTATTTTAGAACTGAAAAATGTGAAATTAAAAAAAAAATCACGGAATGTGCTCAATAATAGATTAGAGATAAAGATGACAGAGGAAAGGGTGAATTTAAAGACAATAATAGAAATTATATAACTTGAAGAATAGAAAAACAATGGGAAAAAAACAACTCAAGGATCTGTGGAACAATAAAATAACTGTGAATGTATTTATGTTGACATTTTCTTTTTCTTTTTTAAGATTTTATTTATTTATTTGAGAGAGAGAGCAAGCACACGAGTGGGGGGCAAGGGGCAGGGGGAGAGGGAGAAGCAGACTCCCTGCTGAACAGGGAGCACTACGCAGGTCTAGATCCCAGACCCTGAGATCATGACCTGAGCCAAAGGTAGATGCTGACTGAGCCACCCAGGGACCCCTGTGTTGACATTTTCATAGAACACCTAGTTTCAGAAAGTGGCTTACTGCCAAGTAAGTCAACTGAACTAGACTTCTAATTGAGTTTTAGCCTTTTAAATTATCTTTTTATGAAATTTTTACAAGACTACTATATTATATTGTTCTTTAACAATCTTCACCTCAATTAACCATTCTTTCTCTCATTTCATTAATTTAGTCATTGATTTAAGAATAGTCATTGAGTACATTCTGCCAGAATTCATGTGATCTTATATTACATATAGGTAGCTATAGCTTGAAAAACGCGGTATGTGATCATCCCTCAATACAGGAAGGACCTTCTGTCAACTTAAAATTGAAAGGAAGCCTCAGGAAATAGAGATTTCCCCACTACTAATGTTCAAACTTAGGTTGGCTTTGGCAGCGAAAGTGTAACAATATCCAGTGTCAGGTAAATAGTTGGATTATATAACCATTTGAATAACTCATGTAATTGGGATGAACTTCATACAAATATGTGAGGTCAAATATTTATTTAAATAATTTATTATTGAGGGAGCCAATACAATGGTGAGATTAATTTAAAAGTGAAATTGAGGAGCTATGCAGAAGTAATATAAAAAGGAATGTATAAAATTGCTGGATTATATACACAATTGGTTATTGACTTACAAGGTTATAACCTGTAACTTCTGTTATCCTTTCTACCAATTATTTGCACCTATACCAAATGAAAATCCACAATTTAACATGTAACATCATCATGTCTGGGAACATTAATCAATAGTAAACAGTAACTCAAACACAGTCTACTCTCCTAAATAACCTTTAGGTGGACCTGTGACTCAATGATACTGAAAGGACATTAACCACCCCCACAACTTTTTTTTTCTCTATCATTGGATACACACACACACACACACACCAGAAAAAATGTATGCCAAGTATCTTGCAAACCTTTAAAGCATGAATTGAAGTAAGTAGAAATGTGAAGCTATTTAATTTATATGAAAATGTGGTGTTTATAAACACAAAACCCATATGTGGTAGGCAGAATTCTAATACGGACTCTGCAGTTGCCCTCCTCCCCATATG
Organism: Ursus americanus; assembly: GCF_024610735.1. Taxonomy (NCBI): domain Eukaryota; kingdom Metazoa; phylum Chordata; class Mammalia; order Carnivora; family Ursidae; genus Ursus; species Ursus americanus. The sequence goes on from NC_142164.1 coordinate 93,033,970, forward strand.
TGTACATGCTCTGTATAATCCCTTCCTTTTGAGTGTGTGTAGGATTTGTAAATATGATGAGATTTCTCTCCTTGATTACCTGGTATCACAAAGGTGAAGAGATTTTGCATATGTAATCAAGGTTCTCAATATACTGTCTTTGAGTTAATCAAAAGTGAGATTATCCTGGCTGAGCTTGACTTAATCAAGAAAGTCCTTTCAAAGAAGATTCAGATCTTTCCTGAAGAGAGGAATTCAGAGCAAGAGAGACTTAAATGAGATTCTTCTGCTGGTCTTAAAGAAGCAATGCCATGTTGTGAGCTGACTACTGAGATGGCCATATGGCAAAGAGCTGAAGGCAATCTCTAGCAGCAGAGAGTGAACCCCGGGTGACAGCAAGAAAATGGGGACTCTGTCCTCCAACCACATGGAACCAAATTTTGCCAACAGCTTGAGTTAGGTTAGGAAACGGATTCCTCCTTAGTCGTGTTTCCAGATGAGACTGCATTACAGACAACACTTTGATTTCAGTCTTGTGATACCCTGAGCGGAGGACCCAGTTAAGATATATCTGTACACCAGACCTACATAAAACTGTGAACTAATCAATATATATATATATAATATATATATATATATAATATATATATATTATATATATATATATATGTTGTTTTAACTGGTAAATTTGTGGTGAGTTGTTACACAGCAATAGAAAACTAATATACAAGCTAATAAATTCTAAGGCTGATGTCTTCTCCACAAAGCCAATTACTTTTATAACTATACCAGCGTAGTATATCTCAACACATAATAAAATAAATACATTCCAACAAGTGATTTCTTAGCATTTTCAAATATCTGCTAAAATTATGAGTCATCCAGAGCATTAGATTATTCTTTTATCTCGATGTTTTCAATGAATCATACTCTAAATTTAACCCTGGCTTAAACTTTTAACCAAATAATTTTATTCTCACATATGGAAGAAAGAAAAATGTATTTCAGTTTGTACTTGAGTTATGAAGGTAATAAGGTAACTCCTGAGGAAGATAAGATTGATTTTTTTAATGACAACTGCTGCGATATGAGTTCTGTGGAAAGCAGACCCTGAGATGAAGTTTACCAGGTAGGAGTTTAATGAGGAATACCTTTAGACCAACACACGTGGAAGGGAATGAAGCAGGACTGGGCAGATGGAAGTTAGGCTGCAAAGCAGTCCCAAAGACAGCTTTTCTTTTTTTTAAGATTGCATTTATTCTCTTTAGAGAGAGAGCATGCACTTAAGAGAGAGCATGAGCAGGGGGAGGAGCAGAGGGAGAGGAACAAGCAGACTCCGGCAGAGCACAGAGCTGGAGGGGGGGCTCGAGCCCACAACCCCAAGATCATAACCTGAGATGAAACCAAGAGTTGGACGCTCAACTGACTGAGCTCCCCAGGCGCCCCCCAAAGACAGCTTTGACCAAGCCATGAGTACGTATGCTGCTAGAATATACCTTTAGAGTTGTCTAGAGTAGGGCTGACACGGCCAGGAATTTACACACCCCTATTGACCTGATGTTTGATGTAGATATGTCCGGAAAGGGATCCAACCTTAGAGAACAAGGCTCTCTGCAGCTAAGGCAATTGTGTAAGGAACTGACAGTCAAAGGCATGTTCTGCACAGCACTTTCAGCAACTGGGGCATTAAGTCCAACATTGAAAAGGTATCTGGGTGCACATCACAATGTTCCTCACAACTATCCTATTCAGATATAAGCTTCTACTAGTTTTATGTCAGTAACTGTTTCTGAATGTATCCATTCCCCCAGTGTAATTTATCAAAACATACTTTATAAGATGTTAGGTTAGGAACTGTATCCTATCCTTTATTCTTATATGCTGATACTGATTTCTGAAATGCATATCAGAGATATTCCTTACAATAATAAAATTTAGTAGCCCTATTAGAGATAGTCTTTATCTTGGGACAAAGAAAATGCCATGTCAAAGATCAATGATTCAACACTTTTAGATCTGCCTTTTTAAATGCTGATGTCTGATATCTAGGAACCAAAAAAATTTAATCACAGAACTGATTATCTTAGCTTGTACTTCGGAATCCAGAAAGAAAAAAAAAAGTACGTGAACTGAGAGATTGTAGCTATTCATGCCTTTTGACATTTATTTCAAATGTCAAAAATTATCTTTCTTCATATTATCATGGCTTCTACTCATTTTCAGTCAAAATAATCAAGTAAGCAAGGCTATTGATAAATCGGATTTTCAGTGAAATTGATTGTGCAATATGCTTTACATGCACAGCGACCTGGTGCATAGCAGCTGAAAAGTAGATAATCCGTAGAATTTCATGTCAATGTTTATCCTTTAAAGATCAGGATCTCAAAATTCCCTTGCAGTTTTTCAGACTGTGATTCCTCTTCTGTCTATTAGAATGTATCAGAAGTGACTTTAGTATTGATGTCACTTTTGAACATATCCTCAGAAAATTTTAACTACTGGCATTTTATGCCATTACCCTCTTTTATATAATAAATTAGAAAATAAAATTGTTGACCTAAATACAAGCACACAGTGTACCCCTATTATTATGTTCTTTGTTCTTTAAAAATTGTCTTATAATAGTAACTTTGAATCCCGTTCCCTATAATGATCTTAATATTCATTGATTTTATTCTTTAGATGTATATATTTATTTAAAAATATGTATGTAAAATCCACCAAGTAAAAAAAACAAACCCAAATTACCAAGCAAAAATAAACAAACCCACTCATTGATTCTACAGGCACTAAAATATCTTTTTATCTTGTTTAGTTTTATATCTTAAGCTTATTTTATAACTGTCTGACAAGTACTGTTAATACAGGGCTGGCATTTCAGTCCTCTGTTGCATTCTGTTTATTGTCAGTGGTAGCGATATCATTGCTGTGCAAGAGTTTACTCATCTGTGATCGCTAGAGCACCCTATCCCCCTTTTGTCCTCTCTTCATATTCCATCTGCTCATTACCCACATTTGATTCAGTGTTTTGCAGAAGACTTCATTTGTCTCTTCCAAAATAGAGAAACACATTTTACTCCAGCAAATGTCTTGCAAACGTTTTCAGGAAGATTTTCTTTTATTTTCTTTTTAAATCAGTAGTATATTGGATCCATACTGAAATCTGACTTTAGGGTTTTTCTGTAATGCCTTCCTCTCCTAGGTGTTAATATCTGCTTTCTTAACTGGTTAGGGTATATCCTTTTGATGTTAGTTACTATTCTAGAAAAAAAAAGTAGTTACACTTTCCAACTATGATATGCAGAGGAATGTTGTTTTCTTATCATTACAGCGGCCATTATAAGAAACTGTTTCCTGTTTCCCGATGATACTTCCCACAAAAATCTTATTCATACAATCTCTAATGTCCTTGTGTTCACTCCCATTGTTCACAGCAAGTCCAAAACTCTCTACTGTTTTTCAGAGCCTTCTAAAACTTGACCTCACACTAATTATCCAGCATTATTTACCACTCCTCTTCCTCCTTCACACACAGTCTCTGTTGGCAACTGACAAAGTTCTTCCTATTCCTTTACAAAATCAGCACAGTCATTTGTTTCCTTTTGCTTTTTAAAAGATTTATTTATTTTTGAGAGAAAGAGAGGAGGAGCAAAGGGAAAGGGAGAGAGAGAATCTCAAGCAGATGACCTGCTGAGGACAGAGCCCATCGCGGACTCCATCTCACAACCCTGAGATCATGACCTAAGCTGAAACCAAGAGTCGGCCACTCAACTGACTGGGCCACCCAGGCACCCCAGAGTCACTTATTTTCATTCCTGCATTTTTGCTCATGCCTCTCCTCTCTTTCTCCAATTTTCCCTCTGCCTATCTAAAGCCTACTCATTTTTCAAGGCTCATCTGTGTAATGAAGCCTCTGTTGAATACTCTCATTCTGAAGCTTTGACAAAAATCATTATCTTCCCTGACATTGCATTTGCTATACACTCAGTAATATATATAGTAATATTTCTATTGTTCAAAACAGTATATGTAACTTCACTTTTGGAACTGACATTCAGAATCAGTTTATGACACACATGCATATAAACACACACATACACACACACACAAATGAAACTGATTATAGTCCTAACTTATTTTTGAAATTACAAAGAGCCTACTTTACTTAAATATGCCTATACAATATGAAAACTACTTGCTAAAATGTTTCTAAAGCATTAACTTGCAGTTGGGAAGCAGATCTGAAGGCATAGTTCTTACAGTCCTTATGCTATAGATATTTATAGTTTGAGGGGTAATAAAATACATTAGTTTCAATGAGAATATGATAACCAACATTGACAGAGGTATAAATTGCCATTGATAGTGGGGATAGAAATGGAATAGGCTTCCTGGAGGAGATAAAACACAAACTAGACATTGAAGGATAAGAGAGTGATAAAAATGGACACGTGTGAGTCAGAAACAGCATACACAGAGGCAGGAAAATTATGCAGTGATTGTGTCAAAATGTGAATACTTCTCTTTGGGTATCTGTATTTGGGAGCAGCAGGAGACAATTTAGTTCAGTTGCAGACATATTATGCATAAACTCAACTGGCAGACTGTAATGTACATATGTGATTTTTTTGGTGTTGTTGGCTGTGGGGAGATAGTAAAGATGTTTGAACAGGAGAGCATTAATTGCTTATTACAACAGCAACAACAACAAAAGAACAACATGATCTCAGGGTCGTGAGATCCAGCCCTGCCTTCAGCTCCATGCTCAGCAATTTGTGCATTAGGGAAGTTTAACACGTCTATGACATGAGGGTATTATCAATGTAAGAAAGAGACACCTAATAGAGATAGAGATTTCATCTCATAGGTAATTAGAAGCAATAGATAATGAGGCATCAACCAGGGAGAGCCTTGGGAATGAAGAGTCTGTAGTGATTAAGAGATAGAAGTGTACATGCACTGATGGAAGGAACGCAGTCAAACTTGTCTCTACATTTTTGAGCCACGAGCGTTGTAAAGTGCTCGTACCATTAATAAAGATCAGAAACAGAGAAGCAGGTAATGATTTTGTTTTTGTTTATCTAGAGTATGTTCACTTTAATTCTGGTGAGGCATTCAGAGGAATATATCTGGTGGCTTGGGTTCAAACAACAAGTGACAACTAAAGATTTACATTGGTGTATATATATATCTATATATAGATATATATATGCATGCCTAGATGTCATAGCTTGAATCTTTGTTGTACATGGTATAGGTGAAATTGATTAAAAAAAAAAAAAAAGACAACATTTTCCAAGGTGCCCGCAACATGTTAACCTACTGTTTTACTACTATTCTAAAAAACCTTACCCAATTCCAAGGCCAAAACATCAGTTCCTCTCGGTTTCCACTTAATTTCTACTCAGATAACTGAATAATTTAGGATCATCACATTCATATACTGGTATTAATTTTGGAATGAGGTAAGTTAGTTTCTGTTGCAGTTGGCAACAGACCCAAATTGGACTGGATTAATGAACAAAGTGTATTTTTAGCTCATGTTACTGTAAACACAAGAAGTAGCTTAAGCTATGGTTAGATTTACAATAAAAACAAAGTCATCAAGACTGAGTTTCTTTTCATCGCTTGCTTGCCATGTGTAAGCTCCATTTGAATGTTACCCACCATTGCCCAGCAGCTCCGGTTTCCTCCTTCTTGGGGCATTTTACTACACCTATTCCATCCTCTTAGTTTCAAGTAGACAAGTAAAATGTTTTAAGGATGTCAGTGTTGGTGGGGCCCTGGGTAGTTTAATCAGTTACGCTGCCGGCTCTTGATTTTGGCTCAGGTCAGGATCTCAGGGTTGTGGGATGGATCCCGGGCTAGGCTCTGTGCTCAGGGCGGAGTCTGCTTGAGATTCTCTCTCCTTCTCCCTCCCCCTACCCCCCTAAAATAAACAAATAAATCTTAAAAAAAAAATAATGTAAATGTTGGATATGGTATGGTAAAGTGAGTGTGGACACATGAGTAAATGAAAGGTTTGAAAGGAGAAAGATTATTATACTCACGAATTCCAGAGAGGGTATCACCGCATGCCATGCAGGGCCACAGAAGCAGCTCCAGGTTTTCGTCAGGTGACAAAAGACAGGAACAAGAGAAAAGTCAAGGCCAGAGCCTTTATTGGGGTCTCTGCAGGAAAAGCAAGGCAAGGCAGAGAAAACAGTTTAGGATTGGCTAGTTTGAATAATTATGGCAGGATCTGGGCTGTGAGGGTGATCTCTAGTTATTTGTTACATGGCTCTGGGATGATTTAGGGCAGAAGAAATATTGGCTTGTGTGTGAGAGTCAGATAAGGAGGTGGTTGAGACCATAGGTTTCGGATTATTTGATTTGTATATGGAAGACATGCTCCTGGCGGGAGCGCTTTGCTATCTCTAAGAAAGGGCTAGCACTGGGAGGGGGAGTCACTCTTCTGGCCCGGAAGATTTTTAAGATGTCAAAACACGATAAAATGCCGAAAGTAAAAAACATTTTACAACAGCAACAACAACAACAGAACATGAGTAACACACAAAGAGAACATTATTTTTTTTCCTGGCATTTCCTACAAAAATCTTGAAATTGACTTTTTTTTTTTACTTTAAACAGATGCCACTGCTTTAAAAAATAACTTTGATCAAGGGAATGTAAGGTACTGCCAACCTAAATAAAAGAGCTAAACTGAGGCAAGCTCCAATTACCAGAAACTGAGTTTATATGGAAATTGCCGAAGAACTGCAACCCAGGAAAGGTGCGCTGTAGCTAGCTCCAAGCGAGCTCAGCAAGGGTTTGCGGAGGTTGTATTTACCGGCAAGTAGCGCAAAGGCCGGAGTTCAGCCAGAGTCCAAGCAGTAAGTTCATTGGCTCGAGGATGGGGAGAGATTGTTGCCGGATGCTCATTGGTCAGGAGCTAAGTCCGGGTCTTCTGTAAATCAGGCATTTAGGGAAATCAGTCTCTCAGGTCTCGAATTCTGTTCTTGGGAGGGTGCATGCGTGAGAGTCTCCATTTCGTATCCCCGGGTTCCATTTTAGATAGAAATCCTTTCACACTACTTATTCCATTCTTTAAAGAAAGGTCAAGCCCCAATAAAAAAAATATAAATAAAACCAGGAACCGTGGAGTTGGACAGCATAGCGGCGGCATAGCTCGTCCCTCATTTTTTGTCCGTCGTTATAACAACTAAAATTCCGCATCCACGGGTGAACAGAAGCGCCTCTGTGCAAGTTGTGAGAGTTAGAACTGTGCAAGCCAGGGCCCCGGTGGGCGGGATCGTCTCCCCGGCCTGTGCCCCCCGGTTCCATGCACGCGGGTCTGGCCGTGCCTCGGCGCCGGGACCAGCAGGAGCCTGTGAAGCGCCTCGGCCTCCGCTGGCTGTGGCGAGGGAACGCTCGGGGCGTGCTGACTTGGGACACAGCCACGGAGGACTCAGCCCTCGTGCAAGTCCTGGTCTCCTGAGGACCTGAGGGGAGATTACTCACTCCGCGGGAGCACAACAGGAACGACTTCGGACGCAGTGAGAGGGTAAGAGGCACTGTGCCCCCGCCATCACTCCGGCCAGGCGGCTGGGCGCGGGGCCCTCTCCTAATGGGGAAAGGTGCCCGGCTTCCCCGGCTGCGCGCCACGCTGCTGGAGGAACCCATTTCTTTCCTGCGGCGCCCAGAGTGTTGAGGTGGGGCCGCCATGACTGGGACGGGGGATGGGGGAGGGGATTAGGAAAGGCAGGTGAAAAGTACCTGAGAGCGTTAATGGGACCGTGGTTCCTGCTGTGTTCTGAACGCCTGCAGGAAGCCCGACCATGAGCCCCTTCCTCGATCCCACGTGATTCATGAGACAAGTGATGGAACCAAGCCCCACGCAGACTGTTTAAGAGCCACAGACTTAATAAGTGCTCCAAAAAGTACTTGTTTCTCCCTTCTGATCCCCACCCCCCCAACCAAATCTTGCAGATTCACCCTCTATAGAGTTAATGTATAACCATCCCTTCCTTTCTAGGCCCGTTGCACCTGCCCTGGTAAGACACAGCATACCTAGATTGCTGTACCTTGTCACCTTCCAGTGCACTCAGTTTGTTTTCCTTCCTGTCAGTCACATTCACAGACTGGTGGGGGTTCTCTTATCCCTTGCAGTGGAGATGGTCTCTTCCTCAGCTTGAAATCCAAATCGTTCAACAGTCTTCATGCCTTCCAAGCACCATCTTATCACCACAGTTTTGCCCTCATCTGCCTGAAACCCAGAGCTTAGGTCAGAGTGAATCTCTCGCCCAGTACCTTTGCTTGTGCAGTTCAGTTTGCCTAAAGGACACTTGTCTCACACCTGCCTGGCAACATACGTTCCATCTTTCGAAACTCTGCTCAAAATCTTCCAGCAGAAAGTTTTTTAGATGTCAGGTGTTTTCCATCTGAATTAACGTCTTCTTTCCCAGTTCTTTGTTTCTGTGCTTTATACCAGTGTAGTTCTTGTGGCACTATGCCTCCTTGTCACTTGGGAATGAATGTTTCCCTCACTTTATTTCTGAGCCCTTAGAAGACAGGAACTTAATCATCTTTGCATCTACCACATTACCTAGTGTTATTCCTTATGCATAACATTAATTAATTGTCTTTTTATTTGAAGTGGATTTAGCATTTGCATCAAAAGCCCTAAGCAAGTAGGAGAGACAGTCTTGGAATATGTCTCCTTATTAGTAGTTCAGTGCTCTTTCTACCTGCTATACAGTTGGGACTAGTAAAAGCAGTTTCCGGGACGTTACCACAGATTTAAATATGTTTATCAAAACATCACTCATAATACAGCTAGGGACAATGCCCTGCCTAGTTTGATTCTCTGTCTTACCCCACTTTTCCTCATTTGAGCTACAATCACAGGATGAAGTGAGATCCCCCCCCCCCCCGTTCTGCCTCAGGGTTCAGGCAATTCTCTGAGAATGACTTCTTTTATCCAACTCCCAGCCACTCCCAAACTTGTGTGTGCAAGGAATTCAAATAGGCACTCTTGTCTGGATTTTCTAATGCTTTTGTTGCTGTCAGTCCTCTCCCTTTCTGTGCTCTGAATAGCCTCTTCCAGCTGACACCTTGATAATCCACCTGGCTCTTGAGTTTATTTCTCCTTTTGACATCATCTTCCAGTTTTCATTGTTCATTTATACCACACTGTGGTTTACTCCCAGCACATCCATACTGCTTTAAGAGAAGCGATCACACATTCAGAAGAGGGAGGCATCTGAACTTCTTATCATGCACACAAGGGTGATATGATTATTAGAGACCTAGTTAAGAATTACTGATGTATCAGAGATGCTTGTTAAGCCAAACAGCATCAGTCGTATATGTATTTTGCCCTTGTACCCCAAAAGTGTTTGTCAGTAGCAACTTTTTGATAGAGAAACTGCTGAGAGAAAAGGATGAACAGTGGGCATTTAATTTTCAGTATGAACATGTGAGAGAAAGATGAAGAAGCCTTGACATCTTGACTAAAACAGAAACAAGGTGGGGATTGAGACAAGGGATGGAAACAAAGTGAAATTCCAGCCTTAATCCAGTGGACTAGAAGATATGTCCTTGGGGGACATTCTCTCCGTATTTGACATCATTTTCATTTAAAAGGCCTTTTTGTACTGGATTTATATATGGGTCCAAAGAGAACAGAGTGTGAAGATAAATTGAAGACAAAGAATCAGTTATAAACCATGCAAAGACCCATAGCAAAGTAGAAAATCTCCTGGAGATAAAGCGTTGACATGGAAAAGCACAGCACTATGCTGAACGGAGAAATAATCATTCATAGAGGCAAAGATTTCTGAGGATCATGCAATGTTATGGCAGTTTTATTATTCTGCATAGCCTGTGTGCATTTGTTTACTCAAAAATTATTTTTTACAATCTTTACGTACCCAGCATGACACAAGGTGTATGGTGTTGGTATACAGAGACAATTGAAACAACGTTCTGGCTCATGAACTTGCTGTCTGCTCTGCAAGTGGAAAATGATGATCTTCTCTAATGTGAATGTATGATCTCTTTGCCCACACTTTTGTGATGTAAACCAGTGCAATACCCAGTCCCAAAGAGACCTTACAGTTCTCTCCTTATTCATCCAAATTATAACATTCAGAACCTTAATTTGGGAAGAATTTTCTCTTCCTATGCAATATCCAGTCTTCCTTTTAACTTGCTGAGACCCCGTGAACTTGTCTCTTGAGTGATATTCCTGGTTCTCTGGACACAGGCCTGCAGAGCAATAAATTCTGCTTGTTTTATCAGTACTGGTGGTCTTTGCATTTTGATCTGACACTAATGAACCTTTCTATGCATATACTAGGGAGTGATTATTATATAGACAAGAGATGATCAATCAATTTTCAGTCGCATTGCATTGAGGAGAACACAGGACGGTAGGGTAGGTTAATTGGCTGTGATGTGTATCTTGTAAAAGTGATTTTGTAATATGTATACATGGCATTTGCAAGGTATTCATCAAGAAGTTGAATAAACAGTACACATTATGGCTACATATTCAGTGTACAATATTTTAAATTTATTTGCTGTTTTCTAAAGGTAATATGCAAGGGTTGTTCTTGAATTCTAGAACAGTCCACTGAGATGACTGATGTGGGGAGATTTGGCCAACTTCAATGTCAATAGCATCTGGCAGTAAGGGAGAGAAGTAAATCAATATCATAATTTTAAAAAGGTGGGAACTTCTATTTCACTTGGAGAATGATTCTGGATTCCTCTTTCCACTGGCAGGCATTTAAAGTACAAGTGTTTTAATTAATATTTGTTCTAAAATGCTCTCCCAAAGTCCTATTCATTATTAGAACCATTTGTAAATAACTTTCAGTCTTTATTTGTTTTAGACTATTTGGGCTTTGTATTTCCCTAGTTTATAAATTTTATATTTATCTGTCTAAGTGGTCCCCAGTGTAGTCAGATATCAAGAAATATCTGAATCCTCAGGACTTATGGACTTATATCGGTCACAAGGCACCAAAGGTGTCAGGAAGACACAGCGGCAAGGTCATAATGTCAAATGCTCTCTGCTCCCCCCCATCATTTGTGGGTTATTTTAATGTTAAAGGGGATTTGAAATTCGATCCAGAGTTTAAAATTTTCCTTTTGGCAGTTTCTCTTTTTTTCAATTTCTTATAGAAACATTGTTCAGGATGTCTGTCTTTATATAACTATGGTGCTAGTTCTTAACCTGTGGAAAAACAACATCAACAAATCCTTGAAGATTCTTCAAGCACAACCAGTCTTCGTTTTATTTTATTTTATTTTACTTTAAGAATCCAAAGGTGTTGGAAAAGGATTCAGGGAGAGGAAACTGTTGCACTGTATTCTTTCCACTATTTTTTAGTCTAGCACTTGTGAATATCAGTGGCTCATAAAAGCAAAGGGCATGAAATCATTTTAGAGACTAGAGCAGTTACATGGGGACAGAGGAGGAATAACTAGAAAGAGGTCTAACAGCGTCCACAAACTTCTTCCTTATCTGTAGACGGCAAGGAACATGCTATGTTGTGTTGACATTTGTAGCTTCATATGGCAAAAGGAGTCTGAAAAAGCAATAAAAAATTTTACTTGGAGTTTCTTGTTTGAGCACCACAATTTGCTCATTAGCATGCAGATTTCCCGCAGAATGGAAGATAAGATTTTTCTGGAAATCTGGAAGTTTTACATGAAACTTACACTATCCTTTAAAAAAATACACATGCTGCTTTGAATTTTTTTTTTTTTTATGATTAGGAATTTGTAGATTCTTTGAACATTGGTCAAGTATCTATCAATTCACTAACATGTTTATGCCTTTTACTTAATAAACAGGTGTTAAGTACTGCTCTGAGCTAGCTGCTATACCCAACTTTGAGATATAAAGACACATGATCCCTGATCAGATCTTTCCTGCAAGTGCCCCCTGACTGGTGGGAAGACAAGTATAAACAGATAGTTTTCAGGCCACTTGGAAGGTGCTATGATTGAGACCTTGGTGTGGAAACACAGAGGTGGGGACCTGGCTGGGGAGTGAGGAAAAGCTTCAAGGAAGACATTACATTTGACCAGGATGTTAATGGAGTTGGAGTCTTCCAGGTATGGAATGGAAGTATGAACTGTCAGACTGGCATGCTCAGGAACCAGTAAGCAATGGCTAGAGCTAATTGGGTTGAGGAGTGACAGAAAAAAATGGGAACAAATATAGGTGGGAACAGAGGAGCTTAAGGTAGTTGACATTCTTCACTCAGGGATAGATATATTTATATGGAATTTAGAACACGAGTTAGATCCTGATATAAGTTTTGTACTTATTGGTAAGTTGTTATGAGTCAAAAGCAAAGCTAAACATGATAATGCTTATAGGAAGCTTATAAAAGCAGTGGTTCTCAAACTCTAGTATGCATTAGAATTATAGGAGTTGATTGCAAAAAATTCAGTTATAGGGTTCACTCTCCTTTATTCTGATACAGTATATTTGGGGCTGGATGCAAGAATCTACATTTTAACAAGTTCTCTTGGTGACTCAGAGATTCACATGTTAAGACAAAATATTGAGTAAGAGAGGGGCATGGATATAGCTCTGAAAAACAGAAACATTTAATGAGCCGTGAGCCGAGAGAAGAGGCAGTGGTAACAAACTGAGAAGAAACTGGTTAGAACGAGAAATATCTAGATCCTGCTCCTGAGGTAAGGGACCAGTCAGGGGTGCTGCCTCCACTGAGCCAACCACAGCGAGGCATAGATTCTGAACAGACTGGACAACGTGGAGTATTTGCTCCTGGGAAGGGAATAGTTAAGGGAACACTGTAAGGAGTCTGGGGAAAGTTCTGGGACTTTTATCTAATTCCCCTTTAAACACTTCATTGGCATTTACTTGCAGTAAGAGAAAACTGGCATTTATTTAGTGTCTTTCTTCTAACAAGTCAATATTATAAGGTTTGTGTCAACTTCGTTAGTCTTTTTATTTTTTTTATTTTTATTTTTATTTTTTAAAGATTTTATTTATTTATGTGACAGAGAGACAGCCAGCGAGAGAGAGAACACAGCAGCGGACAGGGAGAGGAAGAAGCAGGCTCCCAGCCGAGGAGCCTGATGTGGGACTCGATCACGCCGGGAGCACGCCCTGAGCCGAAGGCAGACGCTTAACGACTGCGCCACCCAGGCGCCCCAGTCTTTTTGTTTTTAACTGTCTTCATTTTGCCCTTTTGAATTACATTTTGCTGGCTATAGAATTCTGGGTTCATAATTGTTTTTTGTCTTAGTGCTTTGAAGCTACCATCCCATTTTCTCTGCCCTTTCTTGTTGACAATGAGAAATATACTGCTTATCAAATTGCCATTAACATTTAGTTTAACTGGGGCGCCTGGGTGGCTCAGTTGTTTAAGTGTCCGACTCTTGATTTTAGCTCAGGTCATGATCTCAGGGTCATGGAATTGAGCTGAGCATCAAGCTCCTTGTTCAGCAGGGAGCCTGCTTAAGATTCTCTCTCTCCCTCTCCATCTCCTTCTGCGCCTCCCCCCCCCCACCCTGGCTCTCCATCTCTCTCTAAAACAAAGAAATAAATCTTTAAAAAAAAAATTTAAGTAAACTGACTTCATTTTAGCTTTAAACAAAATTTTTTTTTTTTTAGGGGCGCCTGGGTGGCTCAGTTGGTTAAGCGTCCAACTCTTGATTTTTCCTCAGGTCGTGATTTCAGGATTGTGAGATCCAGCCCCACATGCAGTTCCACGCTGGTTGTAGAGCCTGCTTAGGAGCTTAGTATTCTCTCTCTCCCCTCTCCTTCTGCCCTTCCTTCCCCCCTCTCTAAAAAAAAAATTGTTTTCTTGATTTGTCTATTATGTATCTAGTTATGGATCTATTATGTTATTTTATTATTAGTATTCTGCTTGTTACTCAAAGTGCACTATTAATTTGAATACTTAGATCTCTCTTTAATATCAGAAAACTCTTAGCTAATACCTGATCATATATCCTTTCCCTGCCATTGCCTGCATTCTCTATATACTAGAACATGTTTTCAAAGAGATTAGTGAAGTTTAAGTGTAAAGGATCTCGATAGATCTTGTGGGAATTTTAAGTGCTCCTATGTATATTTTATCTCTTTTATCTTTTTGCTGTGGATAGGTGAAGAGTTCAGTGCTATCAGTCAGTAATAATCTCTTCAATGGGGTTCTGTTTAGAATGTATCCTGTGTTTTATTTTTATTTTTATTATATTTCTGTTTCCCATATTTCAATTTGATTCCTTTTTAGACTCACCTTGTTTTAGTATGTAGCTTCATGTTCAATATTTTATTGCTGTTTTTATGAATGTTATGCCCTCATGCCTTTGAGTATCCCAGCCATGCTTATTTTTTTTTTTTTAATTTTATTTATTTATTCGACAGAGATAGAGACAGCCATCAAGAGAGGGAACACAAGCAGGGGGAGTGGGAGAGGAAGAAGCAGGCTTATAGTGGAGGAGCCTGATGTGGGGCTCGATCCCAGAACGCCAGGATCACGCCCTGAGCTGAAGGCAGACGCTTAACCGCTGTGCCACCCAGGCGCCCCTCAGCCATGCTTATTTTAATACGTTTGTCTGATTATTCCCTAACATTGACATCATTAGAAAGTAACTTCTGGCCTGATGTGGGTTTTTTGGCTCCTCCTTCGCATCAGATTTCTTCCTGCATTTTAGAATTGCAGATCATAGGCTTCTAAGGCGAACATGGTTTTTGCTTTCACCGACTGGGATTCCTTCCTCCCTAACAAAAGTCATGAAGCCACTTCTATGAATGTCTTGGGGCCCTCAGTTGAGAAGCCGCTCTCATAATGAAGGCTTGGGCCTCCTCCCTGGTGGGGGTATGAAGGCTATACGGGACTGGTTAGGGAGCCTCAGGCAGCTTTGTCCTGAAGCCGTGTCCATATCCTCAGGCTTACATCGCCTGGCAGTTCCATAGAAATTGTCACCCTAGGCAGCAGTTATCAGTATTTTTCACCCTACTTTTATGACTCGTAGCCCCTGGAATTAAGCACGGTGGCCGAGTCCATTTTTCCATTTCACATTGAAGCCTCTTGTCCTTTTCCCAAAGGGGTTGACTTTGTATCTCCCAATGCCAGCTTTGGATTATGGATCTTCAACCCCATTTACAATTCCAGCTTTCTGTTTTGTCTCTGGCTTATGAAGAGGTTTATCTAAGTTTTTTGGATTCTTTAATTTTGTAATTTATCCATCATTGCCAAGTTTGTTGCTCATGGATGGAACTGAAGGGTATTATGCTAAGTAAAATAAGTCAATCAGAGAAAGACCATTATTATATGGTTTCACCCATCATATATGGAATGTAAGGAATAGTGCAGAGGACAATAGGGGAAGAGAGGGAAAACTAAAGGGGAAGAAATAAGAGAGGGAGACAAATAATATGAGACTCTTGACTCTGGGGAAACATACTGAGGGTTTGGGTGGTGGGTAGGGGGATGGGGTAACTGGGCGATGGGCAATAAGGAGGGTACGTGATGTGATGAGCACTGAGTGTTATATGCAATTAATGAATCATTGAACATTATATCAAAAACTAAAGATGTACTATACATCGGCTAATTGAATTTAAATTTAAAAAAAAGAAGAGGGTACATCAAAGTAGGAACATAGTGTGTCATTTTTACTGGCATCTCTGGGTTAATTTTTTACTACACATCCCATTAGAGTTTTGCCAAATTAATTAATAAAGGAAATCCAACCACTTTCAAGTGGACATGGCTATAGCGTTTCCAGAGATTGACATATATAGATTATAATCAGTTACTAAATTTATTTTTGTTCTGTCCAGGAGATGCTTAATGTGGTGTCTGAATGTGGTGTCTCTCCTGATTGGATGAGGCCCCCAAATGTGGGGCAAAGATTAATCTGGAGCAGAAAAGAATTCACCTGAGGCAGAACAAAGATGTTTACTGAATACACCCCAGGGGAGCTGTGAGCAGGACAACAAAGGAGAGACTGCCCCGAGGCAGAGGGAGGGGGCTGTATTTAAAGAGGGAAGGTGAGCAGGTATGGGGACATATGGAATTTTCCCTTTTTTGGTAAGTGTGCCTGGTTATAAGTAGCCCATTGGTTAGTTAGGGCCTATGGATGTTTTGAGGTGGGTCGCCTGATGGGCCTGTCTGTATTTAGCCAGGGGTCACTCTGGGCCCTTCTGCCTTGATCAGGTTTCCATTGTTCAAACCTGTTGTCCAAAAGCAGCCTCTTCACTTAACATTTAACATTTAAAGAGTCATATAAAAATTTCCAATTCAATCAACTAGTTAAGGATATTGAAACTGTTTCTTTCTCATCAGCTATCACTGAGAAGAGCCTTGGTCTCCATTTTAGGATTAGTTAAGTAATTTGCTATGCCCTTTTCTGCCAGAGCTAACCTATTCTCACTGAATATTAAGTTGTTGGTCTTTGTATCTTTCCTTATAAATTAACGTGTTCCGGGGTAAAATTCTGCTGTGAAAACTTAATATATTGTGTTTTATAGAGCTTTTAAACTGGGGCCTTATTTTAAAATTATATCTACAAGGAGATATTTCTACTAGAAGAAGCACTTCTTTAATCTAAGGCAAAACAGCCAATGATCTAATTTGAGAGTAAGGCCGCATCCATATGTTTAGATAGGTTAGCAGTTAGTCAAATGAATGAAGACTATATTGATGGATTAATTAACACCTTTGGACCTCAGCTAAGAAGTTCCCCTAATACATCTGAGGTCACTGACTGCAGGTTGGGAATCCCATGTCTAGGCAGCCAGCAGGGCCCTGTTCCCTTTGTCTTCCCATCTGCTAAGATTTCAAGGGGATAGTCTTTTTTTTTTTTTTTTAAAGATTTTATTTATTTATTTGACAGAGATAGAGACAGCCATCAAGAGAGGGAACACAAGCAGGGGGAGTGGGAGAGGAAGAAGGAGGCTCATAGCGAAGGAGCCTGATGTGGGGCTCGATCCCAGAACGCCGGGATCATGCCCTGAGCCGAAGGCAGACGCTTAACCGCTGTGCCACCCAGGCGCCCCTCAAGGGGATAGTCTTACTCAGCTTGTCTGTTTATTGATCTAGCTCCATGATCTGGCTGAGGACCTTGACCCCTGTCTAATGATTCTTTTCCACTGCAGAAATTTACAGTGGGGTTGGTTGTCAGGGACAGGAGATTGAGTGTTGAAGGAGTATGGGGGAGGTAGTAACAGGAACTAATGAATCACTCTCATCACCTATTACCAATAGAGAAACTTTTGACATCTTGTATAACAGAGAGATAAGGCCATCCTTACTTCATGTGTAAGCTATGTGGGCAGTGATATTTTTCAGACACCAAGAGAGGATTCATCTAGTCATCTGCCTCATTCATGTTTAGAATTCTCTCTTTAGCAATTTGTTTATGTAGTGCATCGTAGTTTTCAAAAGGTAAGTATCACTGAGCTCTAGATCTGAGTCCTCAGTATCCATTTTCATCCTCCTGCATAGCCCAACAGTTAATTGGATAAAGGGCAGGGAACTGACCTTGGGAAAAAAACAGTATATTCTTTCTCTAGGAATTTGACATTGGGACTGGAAAATCTATTTTGGTATCAACTATTCAGTTAGGTGAATTTAGGAGCTGTGAGATGGCAATGTAGGCATCGATGAATGATGAAAAACATTAATAAGGCCCTACTTCAGATAGAGAAGTAAGGCAAATGTACAGAAAGAGACAAACTGGAGATGCTATGGTGGGTCTTACTTACTAATATCATTCCAGTGGCTTGTTCACATTGTGGGGAGGTTTGCCTGTATTGCTTATCCTTGGGTTTCATGTGTTATACCTGGATCCTTCTGGCAGATTTCTCCTTTACACTTAAACTTCAAGTACTAATTCTTTACTCTGAATGAGTTTACCAGATAGATTTTCTTGTGGATCTGTTTAAAGGGGAAGCACAAGAGTACTGGTATATGGGTAAGGGATATAGAAGTTTCATGGCCTCAAGGTCAGACCAGGTCAGGGTGACAAGATGAAGGATGTAACCAGATATAGAGAGAACAGATACCTAGGTGGTGTCCTTTATACATATATATATATCTGAGAGAAGTGATGTTTAGTAGAGATTTATGGTATTTTCAGCCAAGAGAGTCTCGATACTACTCATTCATAATATTTCTGTCCACAGTTTGTGTTACAAACACATTGCGAATATTATTTTTTAAAATAATAAAAAAATTAAGGCAGCTGTAGATTCACATGCAGTGGTAAAAATGAGAAAGAGAGTTCATATTCCCTTTTCTGAGTTTTGCCAGTGGTAACTGATGTGAAATGTTGGCATCCAGGAGCTGACAGCCAAGAAAGAATTCTTGAGTCATCTTGGGTGCAAAAACGGTGTTTTTATTAAATCACGGGGACAGGACCTGTGGGCAGAAAGAGCTGCACTGGGGTTGTGAGAAGTGACTGATTATACACTTTCCAGCTGGGAGGGGAGACGTCTCTAAGGAATCTGGAAGCAAGGATTCCAGGACCTTGGGCTAGCTGCTGTTAGGATAAGGTCATTTACTACTGTCTAGTAAAACCTTAGTCATGAGACCCTTCAGGTGTATATCAGTGGGCCTTGTGCTTGGAGGATGATTGCTAACACATATCTTGGGGGGGGGGGCGGGGGGTAAGAGATAAAGGGAGTTTCCAAAGCGATTTTTGTATGTTAAAGAAGACTTACAGGGTCCTGGAGGTTTGGCTAATGTCAAGCTAAGGTTGCCTTTTGCCTCTAGCAAAGTATTAACATTGAGGCAGTTGAGTTCCTGGAGGAAGGTCACCTTGCTTGTCTTAAGTACTAGTCAGTGGGCGGCAAAGGAAATTTAATTTTTTTTTCTACATTTCTTTTGCCTGTGTTCTCCACATCACTAACATTTTCCAACAGTATAGTACAACATCATAGCCAGGATATTGACATTGGTAGAGTAAAAATACAGAACATTCCCATTGTCACAAAGATTTGTTGCCCTTTAACGGCCAAGCTTACTTCATTCCCATTCTTAGCCTGTCTTTAAACTCTGACAACCACTAGTTTATTCTCCGTTTCTATAATTATATCATTTCAAGAATGTTACATCAACAGAATCATGGTATGTGACCTTTGGGGACTAGCTTTTCTCACTCAGACCAATTCTGTGGAGATTCATCCAGGCTTGTATATCAACAGTTCGTTCCTTTCTGTTGCTGAGTGGTATTCCATGGTATGGGAGTGCCATAGTTTGTGTCTCCATTCTCCTGTTGAAGGACATCTGAGTTGTTTCCAGTTTCAACTATTACAGAGAAAGCTACTGTGAACTTCCATGTACAAGTTTTGGTGAGAACAAAAATTTTCATTTCTCTGGAATGAATGTCCAAAAGTTCAAATGCTGGGTTGTATGATAGTTGTATGTTTAATTTTATATAAGAAACTGCCAAATGTTTCCAGATTGGCTGTGCATTTTACATTTCGACCAGTAATGTGTGTGTAATCCAGTTTCTCCACATCTCCATCGGCATTTTTATAGCTGCTATTTTCAGTTGTACCCCTCTGATAGGGGTATTGTGGTATCTCATTGTGGTTTTAATTTGCATTTCCATAATGTCTAATGATGAACATCTTTTCATATGCTTGTTTTCTCTCAGTGTATCCTCTTCAGTGAAGTGTCTCTTCACGTCTTTTAACATTTTCTAATCAGATAGGTTTTTTTTTTTCGGTTGTTTTTCTACTATTCAGTTTCGAGAGTTTTAATACATTGCAGATTGTAGTCCTCTGGGCAGACAAATGGTTTGGTTGCAATTATTTTCTTTCCGTCTGAAGCTTGTGTTTTCATCTACTTAACATAGTATTTCACAAAACAAAAGCTTCTGAATTTCATGAAGTCTGAGTTATCCGTATTTTCTTTAATAGATTTCTTTAATAGATTATGCTTTTAGTGGATTGTGCTTGACCGTGTCAAGTCTAGGAATTCTTTGTCTAGCCCTAGATCTCAAAAGATTTTCTCCTTTGTTTCTTCTAAAAGTTTTATAGTTTTAAATTTCACATTTATATCTGTGATTGATTTTGAGTTGATTTTTATATATGTTGTGAGACCTAGGCTGAAGTTCATTTTTATCTTTGCCTCTGAATGTCCAGTTGCTTCAACATCATTTGTTGAAAAGGTAATTTTTTTCTCTATTTCATTGCTTTTGCTTCTTAATCAAACATCAGCTGAGCAGCCAGCGTCTCCCATACATCTTTGTAAAATAGCTCCCAGCAATTGTACTTAAATTGTTGCTACAAACTTGGCAAAAATATGTTAGATTCAGTGTTCTTTAAAAAATAATTATTTCGTCTTTCCTGATCATAAACTTACTCACCAAAGTAAAGTAGCCAAATGCTTTGATTAAATTAAGCTTAGAATCAAGTGTAATATCTGTAATTCTGTAAAAAAAAGTCTTAGTTTTGACACAATATTTCCTTCTTAATCAATAATAGCATTTCTTCTGCAGTGACTTCTTGTACTGAAGTAAATGACTGAAGAATGTCTAATTGCTCACACAGATCAAAGTTAGTTGCTAATGAAATGATAACTCCTTTATAAATAACTACGAATAAGTCTGCTGATCCATAAAAGAATCATCTATAAAGGAATCCAGTTCATTTTCTGCCTCTAACACTTCTATGGACATGAAACATCCTCTGTATTCTACCTTGTTACAGCCATTACAGTGCTGAAAGCCATACCTGGCTTGTAATAATAGTATGTTTTAATGGGAGAGATGACACATTTCATAATATGTCAGGGCTGCAATGTGAAGGGCAGACACATCTCAAAAGAAAAATGATACTCAAGAATGTCTTCTGGTGTAAAAATTAACTCCAGGAAACAAGGGTTTGCTCCATTTCAAAGATCGGAAAGGCAGTACTAAAGAAGCATTGTGAGGTTTCCAAAGACAAAACCCATGACTTCAGTTTCATTCCTGGAAATTAATTCTCTGTGGTGTTTTGTATCTGGGACAACAGAGGACGGTGAAAAACTTTAGCAAAAGCAAAATGTGACATCTCAGCAGATGTTTTTCTGGTTGGAATCTCTTGGGAGTTTAGAGCACCCTCTTATCTTGTGTGCCTTTGTAGGATAGCCCAGGTAGAAAATAGTCCTATCCAGAGTATGGCTTGGAAATGGAGCCTGCACCTTTTTTCTGAGCCTGCATATGATTCTTTGACACAAAGATAGAGTATGTGTGAAAAAAAGACAATTATCTGAAAAAAATTATGAAATAAGACATGTATAGGGGCTCCTGGGTGGCTCAGGTCATGATCCCAGGGTCCTGGGATCAAGCCCCACACGGGGTCTCCTGGTGCATTGGGCTCCTGGCTCATGGGGCTACCCTCTCCACGGGAAGCCTGCTTCTCCCTCTCCCTCTGCTTGCTCCTCCCCCTACTTATGCTCACTCTCTCTCTGTCAAATAAATAAATAAAATCTAAAAAAAAAAAAGAAGAAATAAGAAATAAGACATGTATAGACATTTATTTAAATCTCAGGAAAGAAAGATGACTACTCTATTAAGCAAAATTTTTCCAATAATGAATAAATCTAGTAGTTACTTAAATGATGGCTTTTAAGGAGTTATGTAAGTTATGATGGCAACAAGAGATGTATTCAGGCTGCTAATTGTTTTTAAGTTGTTAACTTGTGTGTTTAAGAATATGAGATAGACTGGTGATGGGTAGTAAGGAGGGGACGTATTGCATGGTGCACTGGGTATTATACACAACTAATGAATCATCGAGCTTTACATCAGAAACCAGGGATGTACTGTATGGTGACTAACATAATATAATAAAAAAACATTAAAAAAAAAAGAATAGAAAATTAGGAGTTGTATGACTGAGTATTCAGCCCAAAATGTGGGTCATGGTGTGTCACCACTTCTCATGTGGTATTTTATAATAAAAAGAAATGATACTAAATCTACATTCAAGCATACTTGCTCCTGAACACAGTATTAAAAATATATTGCCCATGTAGATCCTCCAGAAATACGACCTGGTAACTCAGCAAAGCTTTCATTCTCTGGGACCAAGTTTGCACACTTTGAAATCAGCCTGTCCAAAATAGTCAGTTCGACAGGGCATTTTGACGGTTTTGGATATGTTTTCTTGTTTCTATTTAACAAAATATATTTTAGTAAGTAAACAGATCATAAGTGTAAAGCAGCCTGAATTTTTACACCCGTGACATCCAGATGTAGAACATACCCAGCACTTCAGGACGCTCCCTTGTGCCCTCTCCTAGTTAAAACTCCCCAAAATTTTGACTGTTTTTGAACTTGACATAAAAGGAATTATATAGTTTGTACTCTCTGTGTTTGGCTTTCTTTTGCTCAGTATTATGTTTGTGAGTTTCATGCATGTATTTGCATATATCATATATTTATTCCTTTCATTGCTGAGTTATAGCCCATCGTATGAATATGTCACATGGATTTATCCATTTGCCGGTGGATGGACATTTGTGTTGTTCTCGGATTTTGGCTGGGAAGATCATTTTTGTCCGTGCATTTTCGTATACATGTGTACACATTTCTGTTGTGTATGTAGCCAGGAGTGGAATTACTGGATCCTAGGGCATTTGTATTTTGGCTTTACTAGTTGCTGTTAAACGGTTTTCAAAGTGGTTTTACCCGTTTACTTCCAACCAGCAATAAATAAGAGTTTCAGTTAGTCTACATCCTAGCCCACGCTTGGTGTTGCCAGTTCTTTTAATTTTAATTATTCTGGTGGTAGTCTAGTGATATCTCATTGAGGTTTACACCTGGAATCTTGACGACTAGTAATGTTGAGCACCTTTCATACACTAATTATCTATTGAATGTCATATTTTTAATATAAAAAGCATCATAAAGTAGATGTTTCTATTTTTCTTCATAGATTTTAGATTAAAAAGAGCTGTCAACTCACAAAATTTCCTGAAACTATTCATAATTATCCCAAATTAATAAACTTGAAGAACATAAACCAGGATCACATTTTAAAAAGCCAGAAGTCAGTACTGTAAGATAGTAAGTAGGATAGTATAAGATAGTACTGTAACTGCCAAGTTTCATCTCAGGTAGTGCTTCTTGGCTTTTTGCTTTTTATTCTGTGCTAATCATAGAAAGTCCAGAGCATAATATCTGTCACAAACAATCAGAGAGACACATTATCACACCAAGTAAATCAATTATGTCTCAAAAGGTGATAACTGTTAGAGCAATGTAAGGGTTAGGAATTTAGGATGAGATTTCATAAGACATGTTGAATGGCATTTTATTTGACACACATAGGTGTTTTATACTTTCAGATTTCTGAGTACTGGATCATAACTGCATATGAATTACTCATAATGTATATGAATATGTATGTGTAATACAGAGAACTATTTAGAGACACATGCTACTATAAATGAACAGTCATCCAAAAGCTCTTGATAGTTCATTAAGCTTCACAATTTGTTGTAGGCACATAAATGACAAAGACTGTTCACATTTCTGAAAGCAAGAAATAGTCTCAGTGAGACCAAAGTTCTTTTTTTTTTTTTTTAAGATTTTTATTTATTTATTTGACAGAAAAAGAAAGAGAGATAGAGCACAAGCAGGGGGAGCGGCAGAGGCAGAGGGAGAAACAGACTCCCCGCTGAGCAGGGAGCCCGATGCGGGGCTCAATTCCAGGACCCTGGTATCATGACCTGAGCCAAAGGCAGATGCTTAACTGATTGAGCCACCCAGGTACCCTGTGAGACTAAAGTTCTAAATGAGGGAAGAACTCTATACTCTGGCATGAACACTGATTCAGGTGGTGGTGTTTAAATCCTTATAGTAAGTAATCACACTAGGAGTTTGACTGCCAGCCACTTCCCCTCTGGAAGTCTGAATCTTCCCATGGCCACCAGCCACTTAGTTGCCCACAAGTGCTAAGACTGTCACTATCACTGGCTACATTTATAGAAGTCAGTGCAGCCAGTAATGTGCTTGCTATAGACCAAATGTTTGTGTCTCTCCAAAATTCATATGTTGAGATCCTAATCCCCAATGTGATGGCATTTGGAGGTGGGGCCTTTGGGAGGTGATTAGGTCGTAAGAGAACCCTCATGAGTGGGATTAGTGCCTTTCTAAAGAGACTGCAGAAGGAGTCCTCATCCTCCTGCCATTTGAAAACATAACCAGAAGATGGCTGTCTATGAGCCAAGAAGTGGGTTCTCACCAGATACTGAATCTGCTAGATCCTGGGTCTTGGACTTTCCAGTCTCCAGAACCGTGAGAAATAACTGTGGTTTAAGCCATCCTGTGTATGATATTATGTTCTAGAAGCCGGAGCAGACTAAGAGAGTGCTTTTGCCTTAAATCAGATGAGTTTGTTGAAGCAGTTGAATGATAGTGATTGACAAGATGAGTTCTGATTTCCGTGTGTGTCCTGAGTGACTCACTTAATAGCTGTCTGAGCCTCCGTTCCCTCACTGTAATATGGAAGCTGGTAAACCACTGAGGGGTTGAGGTTTAGAGTAATTTCTCTGAAGCCCCACCATCAATTGCCAGGACGTTTCTGGAGTTGAGGTTTGAGAATACTAGCTAAGTGACGAGAAACATAAAGCATGTTGGACTCAGAACAGTGTAAGGAAAGGCGACATTTGGAAGCAGGAGAAGCCAGGAGCTCATTTTCTTCTCAGATGTGATTGAGCTCTAAGGACACAGGGCAGAGCTTCCTTTGCTGTCATCCCATGTGACTACCTCCCCCCTCCCCAAGATGCTGATAGCACTTCTTGAGCCTAGAAGCCATCAGGGTGGCTCTCAGAGTTGAAGCGTACTCCTTTATGTCATTATTAATGAGCAATTTAATGGACAACAAGGAAAGTGTTATGCCGCTGGGCCCTCGGGGTTCAGAGACCGCAATATCTAGGGCTGAGAAGAAGGGTCAGTCCTCAGTAACAATTCCTAGGAACCCAATGCCATCCTGTAGTTCTCTATTATTTGCAGGTTTAAATTGCATGGGGTTTGAGGAACAACTTGGCAGAGAGTTCCCTGGGTTTTCTTATCACCTCCATGTATCCCATATGGGATGCTACAAAAGCCTCCAACTCAGAACCACCAACAAGCACAGACAAAAAAGAGCCTGTTTCTCCTAGGTAAAGGCCTAGAAAATGGGTAGCTTAACAACGGAAACTGTTTTGGCAATAGCTACTTTACTCCAGCCAAAAACAAATGGAACAATGGAAAAATTGTACCCCTCCCCCACAGCTCCCAGTGGGCCAAGTGCAGGCTAATCTTCCACCTCTCACTCTCCACTGCACCCTGGAAACAGGTGGCAACCCTCTGATACCCCTGCGCAGCGTTGTTGGCAAGTCTAAAGCGGGAGCTAGTCATCTATGTGCCCCTGCCCTACATAGGCTGGCAGTGCAGTGATTCCCCTGCAGGAATATTACTGGCAAAGCTGAGTGGGGATCTTATCTTTCATTTTCCCACCAGCCAGAAGCAGGTGGTATTCCCATCTCTCTCTCACCCAGGATAGTGTCAGTGAGATCCAGCAGTGAGCAGACTGTCTACATCTTCCTGGAAGAAATAAGACTGCATGAGGTGGTACAAGGCAGAGCTAGTCTCCACCAGGCTTCGCAGTCCTCTTGCTGTGTCCCTGGAGCATAGTAGGAGCAGAGCCTCAACCCTTACCCACTAGCAGTGAGGTAGAATGAGACGGTGAGAGGTGGAGCTTGTTGGCACTCTGCTTCCTTCTCCTTGAAAGCACCAGGGCTCAGCAGGGAGCTGAGCTCCTCCCCCCACCACCACCCTGTAGCAACAAAATACTGTGGGTCAGCACTCTACTTCCTTCTTTCCTAGCGGCAGAGGGGCCTAGTGATGAGCTTACATACTCACTCAGCCTCAACCAGGCAATGAAAGTAAAGGTCACACACTTGTTGAGAAATTGTCTGCAGAGCAAAAGGCTAGCAGAACTTCCACCTTAACTGTGGTGAGGGAGGTGTGAGTGCTTTGCTCTACTTTGGAGGGGTGATGTCACTGGGATCTAGTGGGAAACTGAACACAACACCCACCTGGACCTCATGCTACACCTCAACAGGTGTAATAAATTCCAATCTAAAGCTCACACTTCATACAAAAAATAGATGAAAATGGTCACGGATTTATTTTGCTTTTATTTTTTAAAGATTTTACTTTTAAGTAATCTCTACACCCAATGTGGGGCTCGAACTCACAACCCCGAGATCAGGAGTCACATGTTCCACTGACTGAGCCAGCCACACACCCCGAAAATGGTCATGGATTTAAATGTAGAACTCAAAACTATAAAACCTTTATGAGAAAATAAACATACAGACAGAAGAAAATCTTCAGGATCCAGGTCTAGGTGAATAGTTGTTAAACTTGATACCCAAAGCATAATCCGTAAAAGGAAAAAAGGATAAATTGGACCTCACAAAAAGTAAACACTTTGCCTCTGTAAAAGACCCTATGAAAAAGATAAAAGGCAAGCTTAAGATGAGGAGACACTATTTCTAAATAACGTATATGACAAAGCAGTATCTAGAATGTGTGAAGAGCTCTTAAAACTCAATGAAATAACAGAAACAATCCAATCAGAAATCAGATTGACACATAAACAGACATTTAACCAAAGAGATATTCAGGTGACAAAGAAGCACAAAAAAGTTGTTTGACATCATTAGCCATTAAGGAAATGCAAATTAAAATCACATTGAGCTATCACTACATATCTGTTAGAATTTCTAAAATTAAAAAAAAAAAGTGAGAACACCAAATGCAGAGAAGCTGGAACACTCAAACTTTGCTAGTGGGAATGTAAAATTGTACAGCCACTCTGGGCAACCATTTGGCAGTTTCTTATAAAACTAAACATGAAACTACCATATTGTTCTGCAGTTGCAATCTTGGTTATTCATCACAAAGAAATGAAAACTTATGTTCACACAAAAATCTGCAGACAAAAATTAAGAGCAGCTGTGTTTGTAATAATTGAAAATGGAAACAGCCCAATTTCCTTCAACTGGTGAATGGTTAAACAAACTGGTACTTTTCATACAACGGAATACTTCTCTCCAATTAAAAGGAATGATCTATTGATGCAGGCAAAAGCCTGGATGACTCTCTAGATTGTTCTATGAAGTAAAAGCAGCAATATCGGGGCGCCTGGGTGGCACAGCGGTTAAGCGTCTGTGTGTGTGTGTGTCTGTGTGTGTATTTATTTATTCGACAGAGATAGAGACAGCCATCGAGAGAGGGAACACAAGCAGGGGGAGTGGGAGAGGAAGAAGCAGGCTTATAGCGGAGGAGCCTGATGTGGGGCTCGATCCCAGAACGCCGGGATCACGCCCTGAGCTGAAGGCAGACGCTTAACCGCTGTGCCACCCAGGCGCCCCAATAAATAAAATCTTAAAAAAAAAAAAAAAAGCAATATCAAAAGGTTACAGATGATATGATTATTTAACATTCTTGAAATGACAAAATTATAGGGATGGATAACAGATTAGTGGTTATCAGAGGGTAGCAGTGTTATGGGGAGAGGGATTAGGGGTGATGGAACTGCTTTGTATCTTTACTGTGATATCGGCTATACGAACTTACTTATGTGACAGAATTGCATAGAACTAAATACACACACACACACACACACAAATGAGGACAAATAACATTGAGGAAATCTTTGTGGGGAGAGAATACAGGTAATATTTCAAGAGAGTAAAATTTTATAATCTTGGTCCTTTTTACTCAAATGGTGAACCTGGAACCAGCATAATCAGCGTCACTTGGAAGCTTTGAGAAATGTAGACTCTTTGGCCCCACCCCAGACCTACTGAATCAGAATTTGCCAGATTCCTGGGTAGTTAGCATTCCTGGTAGTTAAAATTCAAATTTGGGAAGCACCGTTCCATACTTTGTAACAAGAGTTAAAAGCACAGCTCCAAATCTGTGGGTGTTCTTTCAATATAGGCACCATGTCTGTCCTCTGCATTACTATGACTTTTGCTTAATACAGTGCCTGGCACCTTGTAGATACTCAGTTTAAGTCATTTTTGCATGAATGAATGGATGAATGTATCCTTTCCACAGTTCTCACGCTCCTTCTCACATTTCGCCAGGTCTGGAGAAGAGTCTCTGTTCTTAGTGACAAGAAAAGGGGTACCTGAGAGAAAGAGACTCACACTCATGTTTATTAAGCCTTTTTAATTCAATGTTTTAAACATTGGCTCCATGCTATAGACTGCAAGATATGGGGGACACAGATTTAAGTAGGCACTTTGAGAAGATTACCATCTAATAGGGAAGGCAGATATGGAAATACATATTAATATTTGCTGTCATAGAATTTGTCATCTTCATTCCCTCTAGCAAGAATGTCCAGGTACCTCTTCCCCCCAGAACTCTACTGTGTACTTGCAAATGATGGCACTTGAGTGTGGAAGAAGGCATACTGCACTAAGAACAGCAAGGCTGTGCTACATGCTGGTTATTGGTCCTTAGGCAGATTATTTCACCTTGTGACCTTCATTGTCTTCATTTGCAAAACAAGGATGAAGTCATCTCCAATGAGATTATTGAAATTATATATTTGGAAATACTGTGTCAGCTGAAAAGTAAAAGACTTCTGAAACTCCAGTGATGTTTGTTGTCATATAAGAATATTCTGGGATTAGGTTCACAATACTTGGAGGTGAAAATGACATTACTGATATGAATCTGATATAATGTGATAGAGTTTTCTTTTCAGTATATTTTATGCTGTTATTTCCCCGTAGATAGAACAGCCATGCATGCTACTTTAAGGTTTATAAATTGTTAGCTATCGTCCTCTTCTCTAGCATGAACTTCCAGCTACTTCTTTCCTCCAGAACTCTTTGGTGTTACCAAATGAAGATGTCAGGATGTGACATATAAATAACATCTCAAATAATTAACCTCCTTAAAGGGATCTTTGAAATATTTGGGTTGCAAACATCTCTGTGCATGAACAGCTTTTAATGTTCTGGTGCAGGCTACATGCAATTTAAGTGGACTCCTCCCCAGACATGCCTCTTGCTGGTTGAGTTGATAATTAGTTAAAATGTTTCTGGTATTTCAACTAAACCTCTAAGTTGTTTTGGGGTATTTTGGACAAAGCCCAAGATTCTTGCACGTGGATCATTTTCAGCTAGGTGTGAGCTTTCAACTCACAGGGAACTTGACTACATAAATCAATTATAAAAGCAGAAGAAGGAAATGTGAGATATAAAATATTAACTCACAAGGTGTTTGCAAGTGCCCTTGGATTTAATGTTATTTTGGGCCTACTTGTCTCTGATGGCCTTAGCAGTTGGGCAAAACTATTCAAATAGTTTCATTTCAATCTTTCCTGGCTTTGGTGATAATGACTAGAGATTGCTGGATCAGAAGTCATAATCATATTCATGAAGACAGGCCTGTGTATTGATCATAAAGTTAGGAAAACATTCCCGCTTACCTTAAATATGGCAGGGTAGGCCTGGGATAAAATTATACACCACTGCAGTAAATGAAAATTTCCAGGCAAAGTGCATCTGATTTGGGGAGATTTGGCCAGAGATTGTCCCGAGAAAGAGCAAGTTTTTCCTATGTTCTTTTAGAGGGCAAAGTAGGAGTCAACTTTTCAGGGTAGTAGGGAAGCAAATTCTCAATCAGTGTAAAAGTAGAACTTAGTAAAAATTAGCACTTTCAACAAATTTATTGAGCACCTGCTAAGTAACCCACACTACTCCAGATGCTTAAGATCTATCACTGAACCGAAGAGACAAAATCTGCAGTCTCATGGGGCTTTTATCTGGGTTCAGAGATACAGACAATAAACAATAAAAATAATAACTATGTGGCATGCTAGGGAGTGGTAAGTACAATTGAATAATGATAAAAAGAATATGGAAAGAACAAATGGAAGGGCCAGATTGGGAAAGTGAGTTGCAACTCCAGAAGGGGTGGTCGCTGTAAAGGTGACCTTTGTAGATAGAGATGAAGGACGGGGAGGAAGCAAGTTATGTGGCTATCTGCAATGAGGAGTGTTCCAAGCTGAAGAAACTGCAGAGCAAAATCTCCAGGCAGGAATGTGTCTGGTGTTCTCTAAGAACAACACGGAAGCCAGGTCAGCTGAAGTGGAATAAGAGAAAGAAGAGAAGATGAAGTCGGAGCAGTGACAGAGGGCCAGACCCTAGAAGGATTTGGGCTTTTACTCAGAATGTACTAGAGAAGCATTGGAGGGGTAGAGCAGACTGATGTAATCTGATTTAGTTTTTAAAAGGATTATCTGCAGCTGTTTTGTTGAAAATCATCTGTTGGGGCCTGAGATTGGAAGCAGAGAAACCGCTTTGGAGGTTGTTATAATCCAGGCAACAGGTAATGACTGTGGCTCCAACCAGAACAGCAGTAAAGCTGGAGAAAAGTGGGTGTACAGTAGTGGATGTATTTTGAAGGTACAGTTCGCAGAATTGCCTGGCAGTTTAGACGAGGCTTGAGAAGGAAAAATGAGTCAGGAGTAAATCGTAAGATTTTTGGCTTGAACAACTGAAATGATAGAGTTGCCCTTCCACTGAGATTGTGAACGGAGTAGATTTTGGGAGTAAGATTCTTGACAAGGAATTCAAATTTAAACATGCTCAATTTGAATTGCATGTTACACATCTGAGTAACAGTTGTTGGACGTACCAGTTACACATATAAGTACGAAGCCGAGGACATTGTTCAAAGCTAGGATATCCATTTTGGTGCAGTCAGCAATTGGATAGTGTTTAAAGCCATGGGAGTTAAGTTCACCGAGCAGGGATGTGTGTGTGAATATAATATAAGGAAGGGACCAAGGACTGAACACTGGGGCTCTCCAGGGTCAAGAGGCAGAAAGAGGAAGAAACAGGACACGACTCTATATAGCTTGAATCCGTCATGGTTGCATGGTATTTTCCAAACCTGTGTAGTCTGTCACCATGCTGTGGGGGGTTGTGCCGTTAATTAGAATATAGGACTTCCAACCTTTGGTTACATTGCAGAATAATAAATCTTAGGTCTCTTTGCTTACGGTTTCTGCCATACCTGTGGGGGAAGGGAGAGGTCAAAGAGCAGTGGTGGATGTCATATAAACATCTCTCAGGATTAACACATGTAACAAGTCATGTTATTCCAGCATCTGGTCTCAGCTTTTCAGGCAGAGAAATGAATGCAACTAAAATACTCAACACCTAAAGACTAGTCACTTTGCAGTGGATTCCTACTAAATAACATGGAACTGTCATGTGAAAGAGAAACCAATTTGTTAATGTTAATGGGGGATATTTTCCCCAGAGACCATCATGTCTACCAAAGCAAATGTGGGATGTATTCAACCCCAATCCATAGTTTCCTTTTTCATTCTCTAGACATGTTGGAAAACAAATTGTATATTAATTTACTTTGTGAGCATAAGCCTAGAGCAATGTGAGTAAAACAGTTGAGGGGGATTTGTGCCTAGAAGGCCAAGTGTCTTAGGCAATATTAATGGAGTTAACATTCTTCTGGTAGTGGGAGGTACGTTAGACATAAGACAAACACTGAAGATAATAAATAAATTTTAAAGCAATAAATGGTGTGGAACATAGTAAAAATTCTAATGAAATAGAAGAGAACCCTAGCCATTTCTTCTTGCTATAATCAAAAGAATTCTCAGAGCCCTAAGAGATAAAATGGGCAGCGCCCATGAATTTGTCTGTGTGCTGCCTCAACCGAAGAGAAAAGGAATCCCACTATTTATAATAATATTTCATGTAACTTTTGGGCTTGACAATATAGCATTTGCTCTAAAAATAACCCATTGTTCACTAAAAATATTACCTAGTTATGGAAAAGTCCACTGTTATCATTCCCACAGTACAGCATCCTATCTTTTCAAAAGTTTGGGAATTGAATTGTTTTAAAAAAGAAATTAAGTTCCTATAGAAAGAAAGTTAAATAAGATATTAAATAGGTTTATTCTGTTTTTTCATGAAGCCCAGTATGCACCTTCATCCCTTCTGAACTGCAGAGGTAACTTCAGCAAGTGCCCTATAGACGAGGGCTTTCCAAACTGCAATGTGCATAGAAATGCCCTTGCTAACTTGGTAAGATGCCGATGCTAATTCAGTATGTCTGGGGTGGGGCCTGAGATTCTGCATTTCTAACCAGCTAGCAGGTGATGCTAGACCATGCACCATACTTCAAGTACTGAGAGGTTAGATACACTGAAGGGACAAATTTACTCCACCCAAAGCTCTGGTAGGAATGAGTGACCTTAACCCTTGTCCCTTTCCTTAGTGTTTTAGCTTGGCATGAGCACAGGTGACCCACTTCGAAATAAAGTTGTGGAGTTCCAACTATAGCTTTAGGTACTCTGAGGTGGAACCAAAGATAATGTGTGTGTGTGTGTGTGTGTGTGTGTGTGTGCGCACGCATGCATGGGCGCCTGAACTTTGCAGAGAGTTTCGGCTATATTTTCCTGCAGCCTAAATTGCCACATTTAGCTTTTTGCTTTTAGCTTGCTTTGAGTTGACCAGTGCTCTTTTAGCCTCCTCCCTCTCTTGCTCCTGGACCTGCAAAGAACTCAAACACCTGCATCCAACATGGCCGCCATACATTCTTTTGAAAATCCTGTAGAGTACACGCAAAAGGAGATACAAACTGCCAACTGTATTTGAGGCCTGTTGTCTGCCTTCTTCTCATCCCTGTTTAATTTCTTTGAACCTTTGCCCAGCGGAGCCCAGGCTTTTCTGATCATCCAAAAGATATTCCATTGGAGAAATTGGCAACTTTCTCTACAAATGGTCCTTCACTCTGACTAGGGTCTTTCTATAGCTCTGCAGTTTGCAATACTCTGCACTGTCGAGCATGGCAGTATTTCGATTAGTTATAGCAAAGAAGACCAAAAAATCCCCACAAACAAAATAAAAACTGGAGCAGTTCCTATAGTTGGAAAGCTGCTGAGATGTTTTCCCCCATCACTACAAAAAGAAAGGACATTTCATTAAAAACTGAGTTGATTAGCCTTACAAAGCTTTTCGTTAGAGGTCAAGCTGGTACCTGATAGATTCTGTTCCTCCAGTATCTTGTCTCCCTAAGGAAACAGCAGAACATGTGATTTCAGGAAGAGATGAGGAGGAGGAAGAGAAAAGGGTATTGTTTGTCTACACAGGCTACTATTAGAAAGGCCTTAATTCATTAAGCAATACTATCTGACAGACTTTCTCTGTACTCTGCAAGGGATGTCATGAGGAATGGCACTTCGAGGTGACATAATCTGAAGGATAAACATTTCCTACAGCACTCAGATTGCTATTAGGACATCACATTCCTAAATAAAATTAAAGGAAAGTGCTAGAGCTTTTTCATTCCTGGGCATTATTAGTGTGAGCCTGACAATTACTGATAGCTAGTCAGAACAGTTTGTGTTCTTTGCTCTCTGAGCATTTCCTAATTATGAATAATAATTCCATTAATCATGCACTTGAAACAAGCAAATTATCCAGCAGAACATCATAATCAGTTGCATCAAAGAGTCTTCAGGAAGCCCCCATGTGGCTTTGTTTTAGCTTCCCCATTTGCAGCTCTCCCCAGGTACCTTCAGGAAGTCAGGAGTCAATAGATGTCTCCTAGCACCGGAAAAGTATCCGTCAGAAGATGACTTTGCAAATGAAGCCACATCCTTTGGAAGTAGTGGTTCTTATTGAGGTTTAATATCAGCCTCGTGGCCGCCAGACTTACCCTGTGGGTGGCCACCAGGGAATGCTACAGACTGACAGTGATCATTTGCTCCCCTTTCCAAAGCTTAAAAAGGACAGATTCCCCTTTGGCCGCTGCTAAGGGTTGCTGACATTCATGTTTCATCCCAGCTACCAGCTCGACCTCACTATTGTATGTAGATGTCCTGATCCTGGAAGTAAGTCTCCCACAATCATAAAATTATCCTCAGTCCACTGACAAAATGAAAATTGTTATTAAATTTACACAGAGGAGCCTCCCAATGGTCATATTTGTGTAAACAATGATTTTCTATAACCCTCCTCCCTTCTTTCCTAAATTTGTGTTGACATATGAATGCCTGACTCCCTCATTATGTAACACATCTTGCTCCCATCCTTGCTCTCTGGTGTGTTGGAAAGAAAGCTGCCTTCCTGGAGATATCATTGGAATGGCAGGTGCCAGAAAATGGTTCTCCAGTCAATGTTTTTTTTATACAGCATTTCTTCTTAGCGTTGTTTTAATCGTATTATCTCTTACCACTGGGGATTTTATTGCTTCTTTTGTAAAGAAGAAAATAGACAAAATATATTGATTTCAAAACCAGAGTTACAACTGCCAGCAATAGCAAGTGACACAACGGCCGTTTATATGGATACAAAGTGAGGAGAAGGTAAGACGTTCTCTAATCAGTCATTCTATTGAACACGGTGTTTACTCTGACCCTCCTAGCAGCAGGTGCCCTGCCAGGTTCTGTACTTTTTTGTGTATGGTGGCTGAGAAGATAGAAATATGAATAAAAGATAGTCCTCTTTGCCGGAGAATCTGCACTTTATCCAATCAAAAAAAAGCTGAAGTGTGACACAGAATTGAGTCAAGTCACACAATGACTTTGGTTCCATGTTTACTAAGTTGACTCTTCTTAACAGCTGAACTTCCTGGGTAGCTAAACATTATTTGGTTGTAGACAAGTGGTTGGTGGGTATCTAATGAAGTATCACAAAAACACTTATTACACTTTTAAAAT
Source organism: Ursus americanus (assembly GCF_024610735.1). Classification (NCBI taxonomy): domain Eukaryota; kingdom Metazoa; phylum Chordata; class Mammalia; order Carnivora; family Ursidae; genus Ursus; species Ursus americanus. Next base: position 93,068,699 of record NC_142164.1, read on the forward strand.
TAATAGAAAAGCTGGGGATATAGAAATTTAGTGTGTGATCAGGTGTGGGAGCCAGGGATGTGCCAGGCTTAGATCTGTCGAGAAAGAACGTGCTGTTAAGCTGCAAGAGGTGTGGTTGCCTGACAGCCTCCAGCTGCATCACCGGCAGGATCCACCTTAGCTTGCTAGCTGATGCCAGGCTCTTCCTGGCAGCCCCCAGTCAATGGCTGTGCCGAGTGGGATTACTAAGGCCTGGCCACTCCTGACCAACACAAGGAAAATCTAACAAGCAATCCTTGTTCCCCAGCTCCTTGAGCTGGCTGAGACTTTGCCCAATATGCATCATGGACAGATGTTCTCCCTGCTCAGTCTTGGTCCCCCCGCCCCCCTGCCTTGTTTACCTTTCTCCAGCATTATTCCACAAGAATCTTCTTGTGCTCATAACTCTGTCTCTGTGTCAGCTTGCCAAAGGACCCCAGTGACCCACTGTGTCTGCCTACACCTGTAAGTAATTTCAAGAAAAATAGAAATTATTTTAAATCAAGGCCAGAGATTATAGAATATCTGCAAAATTCTCTACCCCTAATAAATTTTCCTTCCCTGGGAAAAGTTTTGTTTCTTTGGGCGAGTCACTAAGCCCGTGTAAATGTCTTTGGAGGTAGTCTCAACTGGCGTCCTGTAACAAGGGAGGTTTAGTAGAGTGCCCCAAGTGCTAGCAGTCAAGGAGCACTGTCTCTGGAGAAGTTAAAAAATAAAATAAAATCAACTAAAAGTTTGTATTTTTTTATTGGTAGTATGGGCCCAGTATTTATTTTATTTTATTTTTATTTTATTTTATTTTATTTTATTTTATTTTATTTTATTTTATTTTAAAGGTTTTTATTTATTTTTTGAGAGAGAGAGAGAGCAAGCACAAGTGGGAGGGGGCAGAGGGAGAAGGAAAAGCAGACTCCCCAATGAGCAGGGAGCCCCACCTGGGGCTCAGTCCCAGGATCCTGGGATCATGACCCAAGCCCAAGGTAGACCTTTAGCCAACTGAGCCACCCAGGTGCCCCAGGGCCCAGTAATTTTAGACAATGTCAGTATAAAACACTTATCCCTGTCAAGGTGAAATGTTCCCCTACTCCCCACCCCCACCGGCTTTGATATGCACCTGCGAAATGTTTAAATTTTAAAAGTGAAATGGTCTGTATTTTAACTGTTTTCAACCATGAAATTTCAAAATCTCCCTTTTCTTATCCCTTAATAAGATACTGGGCAAATCCTTTATTTATGGATATTAAATTTTGTCTAGTCCTGTTTAAAACTCTAACATCACATTTGTTTATTATAGCTCTTACAGTTAATGCTGGGTTTGTGTCTAAAGAGGACTCCCCTTCTCATACATTCCCCCCCTCAGCATAGCACTTTGTGTGTGTGTTGGTGGTGTCAGGGTCTGGGATATTCTCTCTCTCTCTTACACATGTAGGTCCTCTAGATTTGGAAACGGTTGAGAGCCAGGGATATAGCAATGCTTGTATATAACTGCTGCCATTTGGAACCCCATATCTTACTTTGATTTGGTCTAATTCTGTCCGTTGTTACTGGTACATAGGTGGTGTGGGTGATACTCAGGGGAGGATCAGCTTTACCCAGGATCATTCCATCACTGAGACCCTTAAAGATAAGGAGTGTAGTATCTCCTTCTGACCTTCTGCTAATACTCCATACCCCCAATCTCTTCTCAGGACTGAGTGTTCCAGTGTTTGGCCAGTCAGTGGCTTGAGAAACCCCAGAGCTCCTCTTGGAGCCGTGGGAACTTCTGCTGTTCTCTACCCCAAGGACTATGGAAAACTGGGATAGGCTAAAGTTGTCTCTATATTTTTTCTAGCCTTATGACACTGTGCTTTCTTGACGTCTTGCTGGCTTGGATCACTGCAGTGGAACTCTGTTCTTCAGAATCTCCAGATCAGATTGCCATCAGTCTTTCCTATTCACTATGCACCAGCCTCCAAAGAAAACCTAACAAACCATTTTAATGATTTCCCTTTGGTTGTTGAAACAGGATATCCAGATGAGGGAATAAGAAATAAGATTTCATTCTTCTCTTCTTACAGACTTAGTCAAGATTTATGATTGGTTCTCTTAAACTCATCATTTGGGTCAACATTTGGATTTAGGAGAAGAAAATTGTCAAGGGAAGGAAGGAGCTTTTCTTTGAGAACCCTGCAGGCTTCAAAAGCTGTCAGGCATGACTCTCCTTTTTCTCGTCTCTGGGTCTCTGCCAGTTCTGGGATGGGAGGGTTTATGATGGTAGTAGAGCTCATTCTCTTGCCTCTAAATTCCTTCAAGAAGATGGTGTTCATATAAAGGCCCTTTTTAAGTGGATTTGTAGGGGCTTTCATTATCAGCTGTTTTTCCTAATAGCCCAGCCTAGAGTAACAGGGAAAATCCCACTCAACATCCTATCACTCCAGTTTCTTACCTATAAAATGGGGGATTAGGAGCACTTGGCTGGCTCAGTCAGTAGAACATGCAACTCTTGATCTCGGGGTTGTCAGTTTGAGCCCCGTGTTGGGTGTAGAGATTACCTAAAAATAAAACCTTTTAAAAAATGAGGGTGGAGAGCCTGAGTGGCTCAGTCGGTGGTGGGTCATCCAACTCTCTCTCTTTAAGATTTTATTTATTTATTTATTTGAGAGAGAGAGAGAGAACGAGAGTGAGTGAGTGGGGGGGTGGAGCAGAGGGCGAGGGACAAGCAAATTCTGAACTGAGCTTGGAGCCCAACTTGGGGCTTGAGTCCATGACCCTGAGGTCATGACCTGAGTTGAAATCAAGAGTCAGATGCTTCACTGACTGAGTCATGCAGGTGCCCTGAACGTCTGACTCTTGATTTCAGCTTGGGTTGTGGTCTCAGGGTCATGAGATTCCGCCCTGAGTGGGGTTCACCGCTCAGCAGGGAGTCTGCTTGGGATTCTTTCTCTCCCTCTCCCTCTGCCCCAGCCCTCTGAAATAAATAAATAAATCTTTAAAAAAATAAATAAGGGATTAGACAAAAATAATCCTTCATTTCTAATAGTGTATGGGTCAGATTTCTCTTACCAACAGTGGAATTAGATTACTCCATCCTCACTGAAGCTAATTCACTCATATTTATTGAATCTTAACAGTGTCTCTATAACATGTCACTACAATATTTGTTGAGATTTGTGTTTTTCCATTATACCACCGCCCTCAATGGCAGCAGACTGTATTTGGTTCTTGTTGTATCCCTATCCCATATGGACCTTGTGTAAATCTTGTTTGAAGGAATGCGTGGTTCATGTTATTTTTAAATGCAGATTTTAGATAACTGCATTTTAGCAGTGTCTCGTCGTTGGAAAAATATCAGCAAATAAATCAACGTTCGTCCTATGAGTCTAACACCATGCCATGATTCTGGGGGATTCAGAAGAAGCGCAAAAGACTTTTCCTGACCTCATGAAGCACAAACTCTAACTGGGAAAGCAAAATGAAACTAAAAAAGACAGAGTTGAGTGTTAGTACACAAGCAGGAGAAGATTTCCTAGACAACAAATTAGCAAGAGGTCAAAAAGCAAATACTCTTCCAGCCACATGCTCTTATGACTATCAGGATAAAATGTGAAATAATTGGTCTTCCACTGGGGTGAAAGAATAACCATTTATAGCCGAGGACCCCCACATCACAAATAAGTACCACCTATTCATCAGTAGTTGGTGAAGCCTGGTGAGGTAGTAAAATGTTGCTGTTAGGCACACAGTCTGCAGAGTTAGCACACACCTTATTAGATTTGTTACCTGGGGAAAGTTAATAACCCTCTCTGTGCCTCAGCTTTCTCATATATAAAATGGCAATAATAGAATTTTCCCCTCAGGGCGCTTGGGTGGCTCAGTCATTAAGCATCTGCCTTCAGCTCAGGGCGTGATCCCAGGGTTCTGGGATCAAGTCCCACATCGGGCTCCCTGCTATGAGCCTGCTTCTTCCTCCCCCACTCCCCCTGCTTGTGTTCCCTACCTCACTGGCTGTCTCTCTCTCTCTCTGTCAAATAAATAAATAAAATCTTTAAAAAAAAAAAAAAAAGAATTTTCCGCATGGGGTCATTGTGAGAATCAAATAGGTAAATACAAGAATATGGCTTGGCACCCAATTACCACAATATCAGTGTTTTCTGTCCTTACTATTACTGTGAATAGATCACATTGCTGAGATTGTGAAAACACTAATGCAGAATTTGTGGTATTTTTAAGAAACTAAAAATCAGAGTCCTTAGCAAGAGTTTTATACACACACAGACACACACACACACAGAGCTTTTAAGAGCAGTGAAAATTTGTCACAGACAATCTTGAGTTGTATGTTTCTGGAGATTATATTATGGATGCATCAGAGTGGTCAGCAAATCTTCTAGAATTTTCAATAATCAAGCTTCCTGAAAAAGAATTTTCAAGACAAATTGGTTGAATAATTCATGCTTTTTATTGCTTGATGTTATAATAAGGCTACAGATTATGTCCATTTCAAGCAAAAAATCAAATATAGATACAATAAAGGTATTTCAAGTTTTAGTCCTAGAAAAACGGTACAAAGTGATGCAATGTAACTTTTAAGTCCTACGCCTCAGGGCTAATATTTTGGAAACAGATATATATTTAGGCATTCTACTGATCAGATGGTGGGCTCGTCAGGAATCAAATAATGCTTCAGCATCACCAGGGCCGCTCAATTGCATGGGCTCCTGGAAATGCTAGGAGTTTCTGGGAGTTGTGGAGTGTGCTAGATCGGGAGAGGAAGCCAGATTGCAATCAGGAAACCTGTCCAAATAATCATTGCTGACAAATTTCCTAAAGTTTCTCAGAGAAGAAGATCAGAATTTCCAAGACTACAGACATTTGTTGTCATTTCTTTTCTCATATTAAATAAATATTCAATTTCTTGCTTAACTTTGTATTCAAAATTTTGTAACTTTTTCCTTAAAGGAACACTCCCAAATTTAACCTTTAGATCCCACAAAATTTAGAGCTGCCATTGCTACTGACCTCTTAGCTTTTATTCTAATTTCTACTATTTGTTTTCTGACACTTTCTCCATCCCACCCATCCAATTTAATTTCTGTTGGCCTCTCAACTTCTAGTTACTGGAAGTAAGGCTAATATTCCCAAATTATTTTCTTTTTCATCAGTCAGTGAGAATTGATGTAAACTGGGGCTATAGATTTAATCTGCAGTGAAAATAGATCTTGATCTGTGTTAAGAATTGTATTATGGCCTATTTTTTGCCACTTCTATTCAAAATAATATTGGAAGTTCTAGCCAGAGCCATTAGGGTAGAAAAGGAAATAAAAGGCATTAAAATTGGATAGGAAGAGGTAAAATTATCTCTGTTCATAGATGACATGATCTTACATATAGAAAACTCTAATGGCCACACACAGACACACACACACACACACACACACACACACACGCTTATTAGAACTAATAAATGAATTTAGCAATGTTTCAGGTTACAAAATCAACAGACAAGAATTGATTGTGTTTCTCTACACTTGTAATGAACAATATAAAAAGGAAATTAAGAAAAAATTCCATGTACAATAACATTAAAAAGAATAAAATGCCTAGGAATAAACTTAACCAAGGAGGCAAAAGACATACACACTAAAAACCGAAAAAAAAAAAAAAAAGACAAATAAATGGGAAGATAACCTGTATTTATGGATTGGAAAAATGAGTATTGTTAAGATGTTAATATTACTAAAGTGATCTATAGATTCAATGTAATCTTTGTCAAAATTGCAATGACGTTTTTGAAGAAATAGAATAATCCATTTTAAAATTGAGAGGGACCTCAGGAGCACAGAATAGCCAGAACAACTTTTAAAAATAACAAAGTTGGAGGATTCAAATATGCTGTTTTCTAAACTTACTACAAAGCTAATGTAATTAAAACCATGTGGTACTGCCATAAAGAAAGACATATAGACCAGTGAAATTGAATAGAGAAATAAATAGAGATTAAACTTTTGCATCTATGGTCAAATGATTTTCTTCAAGGATTGAAGACCATTCAACAGGAAAAGGAGAGTCTTCAACAAATAGTATTGGGAAAACTGGACACTTACATGCAAAAGAATGAAGTTGGACCCTTACTTTATACCATATACAAAAATTAACTCAAAATGTATAAAAGACCTAAACATATAAGAGCTGAAACTGTAATATTTTTATAGGAAAAATTAAGGGGAAAGCTTCAAGACAATGGATTTGACAATGAAAGAAAATAACAAATATTGGTGAGAATATAGAGAAATTGGAATCCTGATACATTGGTATTAGGGATGTAAAATTGTACAGCCACTGTGGAAAAGAGTTTGGCAGTCCCTGGAAAAACGAAACATAAAATTACTATATGATCCAGTAGTTTCACTTCTGGGTATATACCCAAAAGAATTGAAAGCAGGGACTCAAACAGTATTTGTATACCTATGTTCATGTCAGCAGATGAATGGATGAACGAAATGTGGTATATACATACAGTGGAATATTATTTAGCTTCAAAAACTAATGAAATTCTGACACATGCTATAACATAGAAGAATGAACATTGAAGACGTGTTAGGAAAAGGCAAAGATTGTATAACTTGTATGAGATACATAAAGTAATGGAATTCAGAAATAGAAGGTAGAACTGTGGTTGCCAAAGTCTGTGGGGGAGGGCTGAATGTGGAGTTACTTTGGATAGAGTTTCAGTTTAGAAAGATGAAAAAGTTCTGGAGATGTATAGTGGCAGTGGTTGTACAACAATGTGAATGTACACAATGCCTTTGAAGTATACACTTAAAATAGTTAAAATGATAAATTTCGTTAGGTTTATTTTACAATAAAAAGTTAAATTATAAAAACTGAATTATGTTCAAATTGATGCTTAATTTAAAAAAACACAAGTGGGGCACCTAGGTGGCTCAGTTAGTTAAGCATCTGCCTTTGGCTCAGGTCATGATCCCAGGATCCTGAGATTGAGCCCTGCGTCAGGCTCCCTGTTCAGCGGGAAGCCTGCTTCTCCCTCTCCCACTCCCCTTGCTTGTGTTCTCTCTCTCACTGTCTCTCCCTCTGTCAAATAAATAAATAAAATCTTTAAACAAAATAAAAGATAAAAAAACACAAGTGATCTAGTTCTCCAAGGTCATATCATGTATGTGTCAATTATAGCTTTTCCTGCTGATTTCAGGATTATCCTATAAACTAGTTTTTTTTTTAAAGATTTAATTAATTTATTTATTTTAGAGAGCGAGAGAGAGCATGCACAAGTCAGGGGAGGGTCTGGAGGGGAGGGAAAGGGAGAGAGAGAATCTCTCAAGCAGACTCCCTGCTGAGCACAGAGCCGGATGCGGGCTCCATCCTATGACCCTGAGATCATGACCTGAGCCAAAACCAAGAGTCTGATGCTCAACTGACTGAGCCACCCAGGTGCCCCAGTTAAACTAATCACAAAATTCTCAGAAAGTTTTGTTCTTGAGGAGTTAAGGTTCGCTTTGCAATTTGTACTTGTGATTATAAAAACCCATTGACAGTTGCAAAGCTAACCTTTGTGTACACTCAGAAGACGACGATGGTAAGGCAAGCATGTTGATGCCAAGTGCAAAGGTCAATATATGCATTGTGTGGTCAGAGACCTGGAGAATAAATGTAGGTTGTCATTTATTTCCTAGATTTTTCAAATCAGTGTTAGAATCATGACTGTTTCTGTATCAAGTTAAGAAAATCAGCTTTTAAGTAGAGAAAGATAAACTTTTCTAATCTGGAGTCTGATACGATGACTGGTATGAGAAGAAATGAGAACCAGCCACCCAAGGGCCTCCAGTGTGAATGGTGCTGTGCAATTAGGGTTTGGCTGACTTACTTGCAGGGAAAAGTCACTACCCAGCAATGCTGTGTAGGCAAAAATTGGGTCATCAAATTTCCTCCTTTTCCTGAAAGTGTTCCAGAAGAATATTTATTTTCAGAGTGTAACCCTGATTTTTCAGCTTCTAACAAGACCCAGATGAAACTGTTTTGGGGAGGAGCCAGTCAACAGTGTCAGCCATATTCCAGCAGCCTAGTTCAGAGACAACAAAGGTCCATATGTGTAGTCACAGACACATAGGAACACACACATACACATACATTCTATTTATTTTAGGCAAGCATTGGAAATATACTTATTTTTTTTCATTCTTAGAACACTAACCCAAGAGTGCCACAGACACCTTATTTACATTGTTCTTGATATGTACATTCTAAAACCATAGCTAGCTAAAATAGTGTTGCCAAAGGGATAGATGATTTTCACTTGTAAACTCAAAGCTTTGTGCTGACATGGTCATAGTCCCTTTCATCCTTTCCTTGATGGGGACTAACCCACAGAGATAGAGTATTCCTCTGTACACTGATTGATTTCTCAAGCTGGTCAGCCTAAAATGCCTCAAATTTTTTGCATCAATGAATATGAATAACTTCACTGTTGAAAAATGTAAGGATGTGTGCTTTTATCATCATCATCGTCATCACACCTTATACATATAAAATCACTTAGGCACATTTAAAGAATAATGAAGTGACTAATACAGTTGCCAGTCAATATAATGCTTTTGTGTGACTAGAAAAAGCTCTGCTTCAGGCTATGTGTCAAACCCAGGTCTTCCCATGTGTCTAATTTTTAGACACAGGTAGAATGGGAAATGGCTACCTAATATATGTTCTTCTCACGGTAGAAATGTAATTTCACCAAAGGTTGGATGGAAACACACAATGCCTCGTCTGACATAGGTTTGGAATTGGCAATTGTCACTTCTACCCATTTTCTATCAGCCAAAGCAAGCTACATGTCCAAGTCCAGCATGAATGGGGTGAGGATGTGGAATAACTCTTTCTCAGGGAGGACCCAGTAAACATTCTCAGTCATACTGCAGTTGCCTAGCTCAGACACAATGAACATCCTCATATACATTCACATATAGGGGTGGGAGATAAATATTTGCTAAACAATAATATAATATTAATATGTAATATTTGATAAATAATATAATTTGTTATAGTCATACTCATGATATGCTATTTCTGTAATCATATTGAATATGTGTCTGACAATTCTAATATTTTGCAATCTTTGTGGATCTGATACTGTAGTTTAATGTTTTTATCACCATTTATGGTGCTTTCTGTGTGTGTGTATGTGTGTGTGTGTTACTGTGGTCTAATAGTGTAAATTTAACTGGCATGATATTTGGACTTTAAAGTGCAGTCTTTCAGAGATAATTTCCTTTATTTCTGCTAAGTAATTGATGATGTATTCAGCCACAGGGGTTGTGTGGATTCTAATTCCCATATTTTTTGAAGGAAGAGGCCATTTGTCAGGGAAGACCCAACAGACAAATTAGCAAAGGGGCCAAATATTCTTCTGAGAAAAGATCTGTATAGGATCTGGCTTCTTTCTCATTCAGGGTCCCACATTCTTAGAAAACCTTTTACAAATGAACGGGTCAGAGAGCAGTAGGAAGGAATTCAGAGTGCAACTAAAGCCTAAATTAGGCCTTAAACCATCAGGAAGGTTAACCACAGTAGTGAGCAGTCCCCAGATCTTAATGGCTTGATATAATGCAAATCTAGTGCTGGCCCATTCAGTTGTTGGGTGGGTGGCCTTCCATGGAAGGGTGTCGAGACCAGCCTCCTCCTTACAGCACTACTACCTCATAGGACTGTAGGTTCTCCTGCTGGTTATTTTTCTTCTGTCTGCCATAGGAAAGTGGAGGATAGTTTAAGATAGTTTGTTAGGTTGAACGTGGAAATGGGGTCCTTCCACATGGCCATCACTTCCATCCACATGGCCCCATCTGCTGCAAGGGGTTATGAATAAAAGGAAATGGGTTTGGTAAACAGCCATCCAGTGTCCGTGATGCATGGGGTTATAAGCATCACAGGCTGAACCTGAAAACTTTCCATGAGTAAATAACTCGAACACTATGGGATGGCTTTGAGATTAATGGCCGCATATTATTGGTAAAAGAACAGGTGGTGATGTAGTTTATAACATAGTTTACAATGATCTATGGTGGTATGTGGCAGCCACAGCTGACTGTGACAATGGGAGCAGAGAGAGCATTTTATCTCCACTCTCTCATACCCTCCTCACCTCTCAACCCCCAGATGACAATAGGAACCAAAAGAAAACCTGTACTTGCAAAGGTATTACTGTATCAGTACACAGGAATGGCATGGACTGTTAAAACTACCTGGTTTTTAACAGTGACACTGTGAGGTAGGAGTAGCGTGGAGTCAAATCTGGCGCTCTAGGTTATGCTTATGGTCAGCCATCTTGGAAGGCAATAGAGGTTTGGGAACAGTCTCCCTGGATTTCTGTGCTTGGGCCTCAGTCTCTGGCTTTACTGTGAGCTACCTGTCGCCTGCTTCCAGTGGTGGGTGCAGAATTGCTTAACTTTAGCTGGGTTTCAACTCCAGACATGAGATAGTTCCCACAGAATACACTATTTCAGAAAGTGGTCTCTGATGATGAGACTATGGGAGGAGGGGTGGATAGTCTTGCAATGCTTATATGGGACCTCACAGAAATGTTGGATTGATGATTAAAACCATTGTGACCTTAGTTGCACCCCTAGCATACGAACAGGGCTTTCTCTGTTACAGTTAAAATTAGAAAAAAATGCTGCCTGCTATGTGGAGAAGGAAATTGATCATCACAGAATATACCCCAATTTTATCCTCAGACTGATGTAGCAATGCACTTCCACAGTTTGCACGTCTGCTTGGCAGGGTCGTGATTCCCTCATAACTTCCAAGTCCTCTGAAGCAGCACATAGGCGTCTGCAGGGCTGCCTTTCTTTTACTCAGAGAGAAACTGACCTCGTGCATTGTCACCACCTAGCAAAGTAATGATCCCATTTCTTGTTGAAACAAAGTATCCATTTGCTTGAAAAATGCCATTTCAACGAGAGGGTAACAAAAGGTAAAAAAGGCCCTGAATCAAGAAGGTTTGAGTTTACAAATGGCAGGGTTTGTATCCTGCACATTAGAGGCATTGTTTCATGCCAGTCCTTCTTGTTTTGTCTCACAGGCTTCCGGGACCACATGGCAGGATGGTGAGCTAGTGATCTCCTGGAATAAACTTGGCCAAGGTCAGTTTTTATTTGTATATCCTACTTTCCCTTTTCTCAGAGCATCCTATGTGTATTTTGCCACGGCAATTACAGGATACTCTAATTGTGCTCAGTGTGACTGAGGAAGAGCTTGATTCACAGGACATCCTTCAACTCTGAGGCACATGCCTGAGGTTGCAAATTTTGTCATATAGACCAGGTTGTCAATCTTTGACTTTGGGGGATAAGGAACTCTATTTCCATAGCATCAAACCTCTCGTAACTCACCAGGCTACTTATAACTTGATAGATGCTCAAGAGACAGTGCTGTTGGTTATAATGAGTCGTTCCTTGTCTCTGACCTCTGAGACTAGTTGACATTAGTAGACATTGTAGATCATGTAGAACTGGAAATGGGGTTCTAGAATTTGAGTTCTAGACATTCTGCAGTGAATTTTGGAAGTATTCCTAAGGCAAGGAGAGGAACAAGTGGGTTCTTAACCAAGCAAGGGAGATCCAGATCTCAAATTTTCAGAATGAGATGTCAGTGGGTGCTACATTGAAATAACGGACAATTGCTCCCCACTGCCTGAGCTCTGGGCCCTCATGGGTGGAAAGGTTGCTTTTAAGAAGGAAAATAAGTTTTAGAACAAATTCAAACAAATCTCAGGAATGCTTGAACAAAAAAGACATTGAGGCTCCTTCCTATGCAAAAAGCCACCAAGACTTGCTGTGTAAACAATTTTAGTTTATGATAAAACCAGAGAGCACTGATTGTATTCCAAGTTCTCTCTTCTCCATGCCATGGAGGTGGGGCATAGTAATTCAGTCACCCCAAGTGAGGGCCAAGTGAAAGGGAGTCTTATGCAGGATTCATAAGAGAAAAGTGATTGAGTAGGCCTGCATGTGTACACTTGGGGAATTGGCCCTAGAGAAGACCAAGTGAAAGGGAATCCTATGCTGATATCCTAAGAGGAGGGAGTGTATAGGAAGGGGCCAGCTTACCTGCACTCAGGGAATCACAGATAAGAAAAGGCATGGAGAAAGGACATCCACTGCAGAATTTCTAAGATTTGGGGGTAGGAAGATGCCTGCATGTGTTCTCTTTGGAAGAAAGCTCGAGAGAGAAAAGGCCAAATGAAGGGGATCCTAACTTAGATTCCTAAGAAGTAAGGTGAGAGGTGCCCTGCTTGTGTGTCCGTAGGGTATCAGCCCCAAGAGAAGGTCAAGTGAAAGATCTAGGCTAGGTTCCTAAAAGGAAAGGGTGGAAGAGGAGAGGATATGAGGGTAGAAGCTCTCAGGCATATATCTATTATCAACTGATGAAGAGAATTTGTCTAGATACCATATAGGGAAATGAGGTCCAAAATAAATCTATTATTTTAAAAGCTGGTTTGCAGGTCAGAAACCGTTGAGATTCCTAGAATTTTAGTTGTAACTACCTACACCAAAAAAACAACTTTCTGCTACCACAGTCCCTGACAAGTCTTTTCTTTGTCTGTCTTCCTTCCATCTTTGTGCAAGATCATTATATATTAGAATATTATGATTTATGCATATCTTTGTTTTATTTTATTTATTTATCTATCTGTTTATTTATTTTTTAGAAGATTCTATTTATTTGACAGAGAGAGAGATAGCCAGAGAGAGAGGGAACACAAGCAGGGGGAGTGGGAGAGGAAGAGGCAGGCTCCCAGTGGAGCAGGGAGCCCAATGCTGGGCTCGATCCCAGGACCCTGGGATCACGACCTGAGCCGAAGGCAGATGCTTAATGACTGAGCCACCCAGGCGGCCCCCTTTGTTTTATTTTTAAGATTAATTTTCCATGACCCTCCTTAGTTCCTGTTGTTTTAAAAATTGGCTAGATATGTAAGTGTATTATAAAGGTTATTCTTGTGTTTTTAATGCATTTCCAGTAAGACCTCTAGGTTTCAAAGCTGACAGCTCCACTATATGCTGTCTGTGCAGTCTGGGGAAGGGTTATTAATGTCACTAAGCCCCTATTGGTAAGCTAAGGACAATAATGTAGCCTACCTTATAGCCTTGTTATGATGAATAAAGATATGTAAAGGAGTCTAGTGCATAATAAATGCTAAGTTACTGTTAGCGATGATGATGATAATTACCATGAGGGGAGGCTGATGTCGCATCATGAAGGGCCTGGGAGTTCAGACTAAAAGGTTTTATTTAGATATAATGTGCAGTTAGGTATTGGAGATGGAAACATGTAAAGTCACTTTGATGTTTCAAGTCCAGGAGATAGCACCATGAGCAAAAATGGGGAATAAGAAAGATGAATCATGGCCTGGCCAATGAGTGCCATGGGTGTTGTCAGTAAGATAGATAATATAATAATACAGGTAATACTGAAGCAACAGTGGGACTTCGTGCTTTCATAATCAACTGATTGTCAGTGAATCTCACTCCTTGTAATTGCCACTAAAGTTCAACACAGAGAGCTGCTTAAAATGTGTAATTCATAACAGCAAAGAACACTAAGAATTTTGTAATTCACAGAATGGTATATAACTGTAGCTGTCTCATATTATTTGAATAACTAATTTAAGAGACTACCCTATCTTTCCAGGCTTTTTCATCTGAAGGGGCAGCATCCTGCCAATAATCTAGTCCTTTAATAATAATGGTCTTATCTTCATGATAACCAGTCAGTCCAATACAGAGAAGTGTTCTTCAGCCTTTGTAGTCACTGGAAGATAAAGGCATTTTCTATGTGGGCTGCAACCATTTGATTTTGGCTTTTGCTTAAAGGGATTCTACTAGACCCAGCCAGTAGACCTCTGAACTGTCCTGTGCTTCGGTCTGGGCATGTGAGTCCTCACTTGGCTCCAGTCTCCATGTGCAAATATCCTTCCGACTAACCTCATCACTCTCCCTGTAGTCAACTGATGATAGAGTCCATAAAGGTTCCATTTTGGCCTCTAGTCCAATTCTCTGTCCTCTCCTGTTCTAAGCCTCCACTCTAGCCTCCCATCCAGTCTCCCGTCCAGAGATTCTCAGCATCTCATCTGGGACATTACCCTGATTGCGATCCCTCCTTCAATACTTAAAGTACAAAGCTTCTTCTCTGGCATAAACATAAGACAGTAGTGTAGGGTTGATACATATATCTCAGAATATGTAATTCCGTAGTCCATTCCATAGCGAAGAGCAGGGGCTGGTACACCAGGAATAGGAGATGGAAATTGCTGGAATCATGCGGAATCTATTCATCAAACAGCATGCCGAGTTATTGTTCCACCCAGCTGAGACTGGGGGTTAGCCAAGAGTAGCTCGGAGGAGCTTGTACAGTATCCTTTTTGAAAAATTACAAAAGTATATGTAGTATATATTATTGGAAAATTACAAAAGTACATGTAGTATATATGTAACTTATAATAGCATGGCATTTAGAGCTTTGGGAATCCCATATCAGTATCATTCTTGGAGGAAAATGACAGTGATTCACTGGTGTGTGGGAATTTGATATATAGTATTCAGAATTAAATCCTATCAGGTGTATTTTGTGTATGGATTTTTACTTCTGAAGATGGGCCCAAGAGCTTTTAATGAAATCATTAGGAGTCTCAACATCGCCTGTACTATTCTATCTCTGTTTCTCGCTTTCCTGCGGCTTGATCAGCAAGTGACTAAACTCTCTTAGCATTTATCTTTTGTCAAGCAAGCCAGCCACTCGGACACATGATACTCAGAGCATTCTTTAACAAGAAGTAAATGACAAAGTGGTGGACAAAAACACTTTTGAAGGCAGAGCTGCAGAATGGTTTTGCCCTAGTAAGTTATGTGCTTTTCTTAATTATGCTGACTTCTGCAAAGCCACACTTGACGTATTTGTCTGAAGCTGGGAGAAGAATAGGAAGATCATCTGCAAAGACATTTGTGTCGTAACTGGCACTGTAGTAAGTGTCAGTAACTGCCACTGTTTTATGCTTTTGACATTTATTGTTAGACGGGGATAAAAAAGGCTTCATAGTGGGAATAAATGAAGCCGAGTTGCTTTAGGCCCACTTGGCCCTATGAACAACAGGACCCCATTCTTGCGGTGTTTAATGATTTCTGTACCCCCACTACCAGAAATTCTCCTTGGCTCGCAGTTGTCATGGTGATCATCGAAATTCAGTCCAAGCACACTTCAGCATATGACACGTGATATGCACAGTCGCTTGCTCCATATGTGCAGCTTCTTGGAGGAGTCCAGCCTTTTGGCCAAGCTGTGTGTTAAAGACTGAGAAATGACCTTCCCTCCCACATTTGTCATGCCTCGGTCACTGAGACTGTAACAGCTGGTGAAAATGTAGTTTTTCGCACTTATTAAAAGGAGCAAGTCTTGAGACCTAATTTTAGATCGCACCTCTAGCTGATAGTGCGATACCTTTCTGTTGTGATTTAATTTCCTCTTTGGATAGAATATAAAGTATGATTTTTAAAAAAATTCTGTCCACTACAAAACACCATTTATCCTGGTTTTGGAAAGAACAAAAGATGATTTCTTAGGCTGAGGCTGAGCAGGGAGAACAAGTGCCTCCGTGACACGGCTTTCTCTACCAGCAGTGTTCTCCGTTGCCTTTAAAAATGAGTATCTGACAGTGCATTCCAACTCTCAGTGTCTATTACAATGAAAGCTGAACAAGGTATGTGAAAATCCATGTCAGACCTCACGCCCTTTATAAAGCGAGTCGGTCAAAAATGGGAATTATTCTCAGGCCCACAAAGAATAGAGGAGATTAGGGTGAGAGTCAGGAGGTTTAGGAGGCAAGCCATTTCTCCTTGCTTGATCTTCCCTAGTTTACTTGATTTCATTTTGTTTTATTAACTCTTTTGGTCTCTGATGTGATTTGATGTGGGTCCGGAGCAAACTGTCAAGAAAGAATTCTTGAGACGTGTTTTTCGGTGCAAAAGGGGTGGTTTTATTAAAGTGCGGGGACAGGACCCAGTGGGCAGAAAGAGCTGTCCTGGGGTTGTGGGGAGCACATATTTTGGAGTTGGGGGAGGTAAAGACAAAGGAAGTTTCCAAACGGATTTTTCATATGCTTAAGAAGACTAGGGGATCCTGGAGACCGAGCTATTGTCAAGCTAAGGTTGTTTTTAACTCTAGCAAGGCATTAGCATTAAGATAGTAGGGAACTTCCTGGAAGAATGTCATACTGTGCCTGCCTCAAGTATTTGTCAATGGGCCACAGGTTATAAGGAAATTTAATTTTATCTACATTTCCTTTTGCATTTGTTCTGCACATCAGTTTCCTGTGAATCTCCCAACTGTCTCCACCAGAGACCTGATGTCCTTCTTATTCTTTGGTACACTTGCCCATTGACACCTGAACAAATGAGTTTGGACTTTGAATCACTGCTTGCCTTCTTCCTTGACATCAGGTATGCACCCACTGCATGACTGTCCACCAGACTTCTGGTCTCTTCCTTCATCCTGTTTCGTTCATACGTGGATCTGGATCATGGAAGTTCCAGCTTTTGTGTTGAACTGCCCCCACACTGCCCTAACTTCTCAGCCTAGGCCATTTTCAGTAAAGTTCAGTACAGAATTAACTGCCCTTAGTATCCTCATCTTTTCTAACCTTTTCTTCCCTCGTTCTACAGTGGTCCTCCCACTCTCCAGCCACGTATTTATATAAGTTTAAAAAAAAAAAAGAGACAAATCACAGAATAAAAACCTACATCCCTGCAACACTGTGGATGCATGTAAATTGGGAGAGCCTTCCCTTCCCTGAAGTTAGAGCAAAAGGATTAAAAACTGATTAAATGTATATGTCTTAAAATAATTTTAGATGGTATTTGCCAATAACAGCATGCTAAATAAACACATTGAGAAGTTCATCAAAGACTGGGCCGGCCACCCCCCGTTCATCATGGATATTATTATGTGACTTCTGGAAGATAAATAAGGAATCGAGTTATTTTTGATGTATAAATCATGAGATATTTTAGTGAAATGTTACAGATACATTATCTAATTTTCCTTCAATCTCTCCCCCTTGTTTTACTTTGGAGAATGTTCGCTTAAAAGACAAAATGGAATTATTGCTTGGCATTTGAAATAATTTCTTTGAGAACAGTTTGTAGGATGGACAATTGACATGATAGATTGTAAATGTATGTCACATTTATGCCCCAAAGTTATGCATATGAAAGATACAGATACATTTAAACATGGTTAAATGAATTGCAAATCACAGATCCATGGTATGGAAATTGAGGAAGCTAACATACCATTTATTTGTGAAAATAATGTGGACAGGGATATCGTGCTCCTAAAAAATGTCTCTTGCTGCAGAAAAACACTGAGGCCAGATGAACCACAGACAAATTTAATATAACATTTTAATGTCTATTTTGGATCTTTGTTGCTGTGTAACCAACCACTTCAAAACTTAGTGGCTTAAAAACCAATTACTTTAATATTTCTCACAGTTTTGTGGATGACTAGAACTTAGCTGGACAGTTCTTTTGCTGGTCTCACTTGAAACCTCTCATGCTGTTTCAGCAAGGTTGTGGAACATCCAAAACGTTTCACTCATAGGTCTAGCTCCTGGAAGGTTGGGCTCAGCTGAGATACAGGATGACTAAGTGTCTCTGTGTCTCTGTCTCTGTCTCTGTTTGTTTGTCTGTCTCTCTCTTCTCATTCCAGCCCCTCTACCTCTCCACATGTCTTCTCTGTATACTCTCTTCATATGATCTCTCCAGCAGGACTCCTGCCCAGGGGTGTCCACAAGCACAAAAGCAGAAGCTTCTGGTAGCTTTCAGGTCAGGCCCAGAACTGTAATAGTATCACTTTTGCCACATTCTACTGCTTGAAGGAAGAAACTGACCCATCCCTGATTCAAAGGAAAAGGACTACCAAGGGTGTGAATTCACTGGGGACAGCCAGTATCACAGACTACCTCTTACATCCTTATTTAATCTCTGGCATCTGGCAGTGCTGACTCATTTATATTCTCTTCTTTGGAGAGTTCATCCACTTCCACGACTTATCTATCCCTCATGGGGATAAATCTCAGTTCTTTCATCAGACTTCTTCCCCCAGTGATATATTATCACCTCTCTGTAATAAGTAGCTAACTCTGATTGAATACCAAATATGGGCTATGTATTTTGTATAAACTATTTCTGATTTATTGATCACTGTATTTAAAAAATAAGAAAACTGAGGCTCAGAGAAGCTCAGTTTATTAAAGGCATATGGCTAGTAAGGGACAGAACTATGACTGAAACCCAGGTATATCTTTGCATAAAGTCCTTGCATGTTTTTTCCAAGATTTCACACTCTTTGATCTCTGTCTCTGTTTCTGTCTCTGTCTTTGTGTCTCTTTCTGTCTCTCTGCTTCTTTGTCGGTCTCTCTTTCTGTCTCTCTCTCTTAGTGTTGGGACAAAATAAGAATTTACCTCCTTTACTTAATTTCCAAACAAAATTGGGTAGGGTATTCTCCCTTTCCAGCTCTTTTTTTTTTTTTTTTGACCAAGAAACAGATGTTTGCTCTGAGATCTGACTGCTATACGTTATATAACTTGCTGTTCTGGAAGAAAAAAAAAAAATCCCTGGTTCTAGAAGAAGGGCATTTTGTATATCTGGTTATTGTTGAATAGGATTTTTTTTTTTTCTCTCAAGAGAAAGCGAAACTTGGCCAAGGTCTTTTGTTTCCTCCATTTTGTTTTTTGCAATCAGGAAGTGAGTATCAGAAAATAAAAATAAAAATATTTATTTTTAAATATTTTATTTATTTATTTGACAGAGCGAGAGAGCCCAAGCAGGGGAACAGCAGAGGGAGAGGGAGAGGGAGAAGCAGGCTCCCCGCCAAGCAGGGAGCCCAACATGGGGCTCGATCCCAGCACCCTGGGATCATGACCTGAGCTGAAGGCAGATGCTTAACCATCTGAGCCACCCAGGTGCCCCATATTGGTTATTTATTGACTTGACTTCTGAGAGTTCACATTATTTAAAATCATGGGACGTGTGTTGTTCTAGTCCTTTGATTAAACATTAAGACCTCAAGTCAAAAATATTCCAGGAGACATTACATTGATAATTCATTTCCCAGGCAGTGGGAAGCAAGTTACAGTGAAGAGATCAGCCATAAGCTGCAAAGTCAGTCTGTCGGGAGAAAATTTTCCCTGGTATTCTCATGTGTCTGGAGTTTTCTGAAGAAAGGCATTATATATATATTTTTTTAAATTATTTCTTCAAGGATGCTTGTACAGCAACTGGCCATAGATGTAGTGTCTTCCATTGGTTTAAAAGGGAGGTTCACTTACTTACCACTCTAATAATGACAATGTACTCATCTGTATCAAAGGGAGATGGCATGCCTACTGCCCATTATAAAGAGGTTCAGGTTTACTAAGTAAACTCAAGGTTACCGTTCTGAAATTCAGCCCGCTGTATGTTCAGAGAACTATCTGGGCTAATCTGTGTTGCCCTTGTGGAACTTGGGGCAAGGAGACCTGACACAAATATGCTGATGATTATGCTGCTTATTGTGCTATGTGTAATAAAGAGATTTATCTCTGACCCAGGAGTCTTATGTTTTATGCTGGTACCTACAAAACAGTAATAGGCTAGCTTTTTAGCTTATACGCAAGGTAAATCTGAGACACTTTGCAGTTATTGACACAGCTGCAGTGGGAACTATAGTCCAAATCTCATATCTCAGCATATTTGTCATTCTAAATCACTTTCATTTTGGGCACTCCTCCTGTGGTACTAAGAAATTTTTATTACTAACCAAGATCCCAAAATCTATGTCGTATATGTAATGCTGTTAACAATTTATATATTGAATTGTGTTGAATTGAATTACCTCCTTCAAATCATTAAATAAATATAAAAATAAAGGATAAATTGTAATTTGAGCTACAAATTTCCCAGGAAAACTTGAATTATTCAACATCTAGGTTATAATATATTCATATTGATATCTAGAAATGAATGATTCAAGAGCATATATAGAAGGGCAATTAACAAAAGGAAATTCAGTGAACATAAATAATACATACATTTCACTTAGGTAAATTCAATTTTATGTTTTTAGGAGAGAGTGATAGTAAGAGGGATAGCAAGGATGAGAGAGAGGGGGTAAGAAAGAGAGAGAGAATGAGAGAGAGAGAATAAAAGTTCAAATAATGTGAGCAGTTCAGTCCACTATTCAAATCAGTAAACACATGTAGCCTACAAAGCCTATAATGTACATTGGCTCTTGCTGTTACTTCGGCTGGTCCCAGTTACAGCACACCTCCCATAAAGTGAACATCTATCTGTATTGAGTGAGATTCTAACGTGTAAAAATGTGTGTTTTTCATATGATGTATCTTCCAAAAACAAGCCATTTACTTCATCTGGTGCTAAACTAAAGAAGTAACAACCTGCTTCCATATGTTGCAAAAATCATCTGTTTGACTCTCTTGGCTTTTGGGAAGCCTGGAAATTCAGGAATCATGTGGAAGCCACTGACAATCTCAGCTACCAGTAGGACCACAGCAAGTGACTCACAGGTGCTCACTCTAAGTCAAACGCAAACTCATGGTTGCAGTTTCCCAAGAGTCTCTTTTTAATGCTGCTGGATAATAACAGCGTCTGCTTCTCTTCTGCCTTTCAAATAACATGTGGATCCCTCTTACTGGAAAAATTTAACCCCGAACCTCTGTTGTCAGTGGAGTCTCAGAGATAATGGTTTTAAAACTTCCTCCTGTGGTGCAGAAGCAAGTGTAAATCAGGGTGTGGATCATGTTGAATTGACATGGGCAATCTGACAGTCTACCCCTTTGACAATTCAATATCCATAAAGACCCTTTTGCCCATGTTTAACGTTCAAATGACAAAAATAGCAATGGATCTGGCTCTCACTTAACATGAAATAACTGTCACTGATGTCAAGAAAATGCCCTCCCCTCTACCCCCAAAATGAAATAATAATTCCCAGTAGACTTTATCCGTTGCTGGGTGATGTTTTTTCCTCTTTTACCTCAGTCACAAATTCCCTTTGATATTTTTTTTTTAATTTTTTTTTTTTTTAAGATTTTATTTATTTGACAGAGATAGAGACAGCCAGCGAGAGAGGGAACACAAGCAGGGGGAGTGGGAGAGGAAGAAGCAGGCTCATAGCAGAAGAGCCTGATGTGGGGCTCGATCCCAGATCGCCGGGATCACGCCCTGAGCCGAAGGCAGACGCTTAACCGCTGTGCCACCCAGGCGCCCCCCCTTTGATATTTTTTAATTTTAATATGAAATTATAAGTTTACCTACAATGAATTATTGAAAATTGTAGGCAAATATGCTCTGTAAACTATAAAACACTGATGAAAGAACTTGAAGACAAAACACAAAAAAATGGAAAAATATTTCACGTTCATGGATTGGAAGAACAAATATTATTAAAATGTCCATAGGACCCAAAGCAATCTACAGATTTAATGCAATCCCTGTCAAAATACCAACAGCATTTTTCACAGAACTAGAACAAATGATCCTAACAATTGTATGGAGCCACAAAAGACCTCAAATACTCAAAGAAATCTTGAAAAAGAAGAACAAAAGTGGAGGTATCACAATCCCAGATTTCAAGATACACTGCAAAGCTGTAGTAATCAAAACAGTATTATACTGGCACAAAAACAGACACATAGATAAATGGAACAAAATAGAGAGCCCAGAGATAAACCCATGATTATATGGTCAATTAATCTTTGCCAAAGGAAGCAAGACTATACAATGGGAAGAAGACATTCTCTTCAACAAATGGTGTTGGGAAAACTGGTCAGCTACGTGCAAAAGAATGAAATTGGACTATTTTCTTACACCATATACAAAAATAAATTCAAAATTAATTAAAGTCCTAAACATGAGACCTGAAACCGTAAAAATCCTAGAAAAGAGCACAAGCAGTAATTTCTCTGACATTGGCTACAGCAACATTTTTCTAAATAATGGATCTTAAGGCAAGGGAAACAGAATAAAAAATAAATGACTGGGACTACATCAAAATAAAAAGCTTCTGCACAGCGAAGAACACCATCAACAAAACTAAAAGACAACCTACTGAATGGGAGAAAATATTTGCAAATGACATATCTAATTAAGAGTTAGTATCCGAAATATGTAAAGAATTTATACAACTCAGCACCAAAAAACCAAATAATCCAGTTAAAAAGTGGGCAAAAGTCATGAACAGACATTTCTCCAAAGAAGACATCCAGTTGGCCAGCAGACACATGAAAAGTTGCTCAACATCACTCATCATTAGGAAAATGCAAATCAAAAGCACACTGAGATACCACCTCACACCTATCAGAATGGCTTAAATCAAAAACATAAGAAACAACAAGTGTTGATGAGGGTGTGGAGAAAAACATGCACATGCACTGTTGGTGGGAATGCAAACTGGTGCAGCCACTGTGGAAAACAGTATGGAGGGTCCTCAAAAAATTAAAAATAGAATTACCATTTGGTTCAGTAATTCCACTACTATTTACCTAAAGAACACAAAAACACTTTTTGAAGTGATATGTGCACCTGTATGTGTACAGCAGTATTATTTACAATAGCCGAATTACGGAAGTAATCCAAGTGTCCACTGATAGATGAATGGATAAAGAAGTGGCATATGTATACAATAGAATATTATTTGGCCATATAGAAGAATGAAATCTTGCTATTTGCAACAACATGGATGGATCTAGAGGGTATAATGCTAAGTGAATTAAGTCAGGCAGAGAAAGGCAAATACCATGTGATTTCACTTATATGTAGAATTTAAGAAACAAAACAAATGAACAAAGAAAAAAAGGCAAACCAAAAAACAGACTCTTAACTATAGAGAACAAACAGATGGTTACCAGCGGGAAGGTGGGTATGGGGATGGATGAAATAGGTGGAGAGGATTAAGAGTACACTTATCATGATGAGCACTGAGTAATGTATAGAATCATTGAATTGCTATATTGTACACCTGAAACTAATATAACACTGTATGTTAACTATACTGGAATTAAAATAAAATAAAACTAAATTAAAAAGAAAATAGGCAAAGAGCAGATAAGGAATATAAATTGTTTAATGTATATATATTTAACAAAGCAAGCATAATGAAACTTATTTAGATTCTAAAGTCTTGATTTCTATAATTGGTCACAATGTCATAGTTGGCATTTATAACTTTATTCTTCCTTACTTAGTATTCCTTTTGCTTTCAGCTTGATCATAGTTGTTTAACTAGAGATGTGACCAGAACCTTTATTTCTGAAGGGTCAGGATCCTTAGAGTTCTGTCTACATTGGGTTGTTACACCTTCCACCAACTTTTACCACTAGACTCAGAACCGCAAAAAGTTCTTCAGAGAATTACTTGAATTCCATGCTTAATACGTATGCACCTTGATCCAACTATAGACCAGCCACCCTGTTTTCTCTTAATAATCAGGGTCAATGAACACAACCAATAGAGTATTCTCTTTGTCTTTCCATTAGCTAGAATGCTGAATCCTAAATAGGACAGCTGACAATTTCAGCTTTCAGCTTATTGGAAGAATTCTTGTGACCCTAGTAGAAGTGTTCCTTTTTGAAGGGTGAACTAACACTCTAAACTAGGAAAGCAGAGAGTTGCTGTGACTGGAACCCACATTTTTATTCATGTGTTATCACTGGTAATGGTTAGAGGGGGTACTTCCACTTCTACCCCTTGATATAAATGTTGCCTTGTGTGTTCTGGCTATGAAACAAATGATATATCGTATATTGGTCATTAGTTCAGAGCACATGCTGAACCTTTAAGTGCACATACCTAAACTCACAGTGTGTAGTCATCCAAAGGGTTAAGCCTTCAATAAGCTTTTCCAGAGTTTAGGCTATTTCTGTGTGTTGTGAAACATGGTAAAATCCGTGAACAAGCAGGTCAAAATTCCTTTACTTTATTTGTTGTAAAATAGATTTTACAGTGTGTGTGTGGATACCATGTAAATGAATGAGGGATTCTGTAAGTCCATTGATGGTGGTAATGGTAGAACAAATCACTTCTAATGACGTACGGAATTATTTATAATCAGCTTGCTACCGAGTTGGTTGTTATCCTCTTCCTCAGAGTGGTGCTGTGTTGGATTCTTGGCATTTGTCTCTGCTGTTGGCAGGTTGGATACTCAGTAGTGGGAGTAAATAATCAATAGAAAAACTGAGAAATTATGACTTATGTAAGGTAAATGGGGAGTCAGGCAGGGAAAGCCTTTTCCTCATGTTTGGGTCTCCTCAAACCTATGCTCTTGCTCATATCCTTCCTATAAAGCTCTGTCTCCATCAGATATGAAAAGCTATTAAAAAATATTTGCATTTTTTAAAAAGATTTTATTTAGTTGATAGAGAAAGACACAGCGAGAGAGGGAACACAAGCAGGGGGAGTGGGAGAGGGAGAAGCAGGCTTCCCACTGAGCAGGGAGCCCGATGCAGGGCCCGATCCCAGGACCCTGGCATCATGATCTGAGCCAAAGGCAGATGCTTAACAACTGAGCCACCCAGGTGCCCCTGCATCTTCTTTTCCATTCATACCTGTTTCCCAAGGAAATTGGCAGACAAAATCCCCTCTTTGATTGTACAGGCAGATCATTCTCTCCCAGTTCAAATGCCTGGATCACATAGTGTTTCTCATATTGAAAGCCAGAAACTTGTCTCAAAATAAAAAATTTGAAACATGTCTCAAAATAGACACATTTCAATTAGTATAATATTGGTATTGCCAAAAATAATTTCAAGAGTAATAGTATCAAGCAATTCCATGACATTTAAACTGCTGTGAATTATTTATACACATGGATTGATTTAATCCTCATAACACCCTGAGGAGATAGGTACTAAGGCACCCTCGTTTTACAGACAGGGAAACTAAGGCACAGTGGTTATTAAGTCACTCATCAGAGGTCACCCAGCTACATTCTGGTGGAGTCAGATTCAAACTCGGGCATTTTGGTTTCAAAGTGCATGCTTTTCTCCTCTTAGTTATATGTCTCACACTCAGCCCACGCTGGCACTTTCTTGGTAACCTCATTTTGAACTTTCATAATTAATCTGCCTCTTAGTTTGCTGTTGAATCTCTCTAGAAGAAAATTCAGTACATAGTCTGAACACTGGCATTTTTAGAAGAGGTTGAATTAAGTCATATTTTATATTTTATCTTGAAACATTTTTTTTGACTTTAGACATTGCGATCTAATTGTTTTGATCATCACCACAGCTTGCAAGAAAACCTCTGATTTTATTTTGGCAGTATTCAAGTTACTTATTAATCAGTTAATCAGATATAGTCTCAAATAGAATTGTTAATTATATGCCCAAGGCCCCTGATTTATGGTGATTCATTCCTCCACCTAAAAAATTAAGCATTGTACTAGTTTAATGGCATATTGAAGCTTCTACTACACATTCTTCTCCAATCTCTGAGCCTGTGTATCTGAGCAGGTTTGTGATAATTAAACTGATGAAAATGAAATAAAGGTATTTTAACATCACTGATTTCATAAGTGAGCCTTGGTTTGCTGAGTTTTGATGTTGAGAGTAATTTGAAGTTGGAATATTAAATTAGTGGAATAGTTGATAGAGTAGAAACCAAAAGGATGTTTACCAAATACATGGGATGGCTTTTGTCTTCCTGATTGCTATTTGAGAGTTGTTTAGTCTGTCAACTGAATTCTCAGGAGATCGAAAAAAGCAAGAAAGTCATGAGAAATATGTTGCCACATTTAGTGGTACGTTCCATTTCTGCCTAAGGACATTTGTAAACAATGTAAAGACCATGCCAGAAATATTAATTGAGAATGTTAGTCTCAAATTGCCTATAGCATCCAGCAGGAGCGGATGGCCTGGGGGAAAACAGCGTTGTCAGTGTAGCTGCATCTATATTTGAAGAGCAAAGTCTAAATGATACTTCCACGATGCATGCGCTTGAATTACCCTCAGGTGCTTTGGCAAATTCATAAGCACAGATCAAGGCTCCCTTTGCTTTTTAAGGCAAGCAACAAGCTGCACCCCTTTATTTGGATTAAAAAAAAGCTGTACTAGCTCTTTGAATACTAATAAAACAGTCACGCTCAACAGGTCATCTGCAAACACGTTATTTTCAAAGGAAGAATATTGGCATTTAATCTGGGAAACAGTCCCATTTGACAATGACATAAAAAATTCTTATCTTTGCTGTAAAAGGGAATTATGGGTGATGTATAAAAGGAACAAAGAATGCCACCCCCTGCATATGAAAAGATACTCAACATCACTAATCATCAGGGAAGTACATATGAAAACCACAGTGAGATATCACCTTACTACCTGTCAGATTGGCTATTATCAAAAAGACAAAAATAACAGGTGTCAGCAAGGATGTGAACAAAAGGGAACCCTCAGACACTGTTGATGGGAATGTAAATTGGTGCAGTCACTATGGAAAACACAGTGGTGTTTCCTCAAAAAAATTAAAAATAGAACTACCATACGATCCAACAATTCTACTTCTGGGGTTTTTGTTTTGTCTTGTTTTGTTTTTTAGATTTTATTTATTTCTCTTGAGAGAGAGAGAGAGAGAGAAGTGTGAGCAGGGGCAGGGGAGGGGAAGAGGGAGAGAGAGACTGCCAACCAGACTCCCTACTAAGCCGGGAGCCTGACGCAGGACTCAGTCTCACGACCCTGAGTTCACGACCTGAGCCAAAATCAAGAGCTGGAGGCTAAACTGACTGAGCCACCCAGGTAAGCCTACTTCTGGGTATTTATCTGAAGAAAACAAAAATAACAATTTGAAGAGATATAAGCACCCCTATGTTCACTGCAACATTATTTACAATAGCCAAGGTTTGGAAGCAACCTAAGTAGCCATAGATAGATAAATGGGTAAAAAAGATGTGGTATGGTTTCTCTCTTCTCTCTCTTCTCTCTCTTCTCTCTCTGTCTCTCTCTCTATATATATATAGATGTATATGTAATAGAATATTACTCAGCCGTAAAAAAGAATGAAATCTTGCTATTTGCAACAAGGATGAAACCAGAGGGCTAAGTGAAATAAGTCAGACAAAGACAAATATATTATTTCACTTATATGTGGAATCTAAAAAAAAAAAAAAAAAGAAACAAATGAACAAATAAGACAAAACAGAAACTGACTCATACAGGAAACAAACTGTATGTTGGTTACCAGAGGGAGTAGGGGTATAGGGGTGGGGGAAGTAGGTGAAGGGGATTAAGAGGTACAAACTTCCAGTTATAAAATAAATATGTCATGAAGATGTAATGTACAGCAAAGGGAATACGGTCAATAATATTGTAATAACTTTGTGTGGTGACAGATGGTAACTAGACTTATTGTGGGGGATCATTTCATAATGTATGAAAATATCATATTTTGTTTTACACCTGAAACTAATAGGGTATTCTATACCAGTTATACTTAAATAATGAAAGAGAAGAATATCATCCCTGCAGCCAAAAGAAATGCTTATAGGACAAATGGCATTGGTGGCAAAGTCTGATGAAGAACCCAGTAAGAAATATTCACTGAGTTATTGATTTGACCTAGGTTGCATCTTTCATCTACATAAATGAAACACAACTTTTTTCCCCTCATTTTGCTTATTTCCTTCCTCATCTCTCCTTTCTGCTCTGAGTCTATAAAGTTAGTCTGTAAAATTATTCTGTCTCCTCACTTTGTTTTCTAAATCTTCTGGTGTATGACCACAAAAAGAACTGTAGACACTGATTTCACCCATTTCAGTGTAGTAGCTACCCAAGAATTCCTCACCCTCTAGAATTTCTGCTGATAAATTTCTAATTCTAGCTTACCTCCATAATATATTTTATCTACCTATTGCTTCCAAGCCACCATTTGTTGATGAAAAAAGTCACAAAACGGAATTAGTTCCAAACCAAAGGCACGCTGTCTAACCTCAATTAGACTACTATTGCTACACTTAATTTTTTTTTTAATATGCACTGATTGTTGTGAGATATCATGTCCCTTCCATTGGTTATCCAAGACTTGTAACTTTACTTTTCAAGCCTCCAGTTTGATTTCTACAAAATTCTTTTAATTGCCTTAGTGGTAAGCCTACTTTATGCAGAATACTGCAAAATATTGCTGAAAAAAATTAAGAAATCAAGACAAATGGAGAATTACAACATTTTTATGAGTGGAAGAGGCAATAAATTGAAGAGGTCTGTTTTTTCCCAGTTTGATCTATAGACTCAATATAATCCCAATCGAAATCTCATGAGGGTTTCATTGTTGGGTGCAGGATTTGACAAACTGATTTTAAAATCTATACGAAATTGCAGAGGGGCCAGAATATGTACGATATTTTGAAAAAAGAACAAAGTTAGAGTACTTAACACTACTTGATTAAAAATTTACTAGAAAGCTACAATATTCCAGACAGTGTTTTACTGATGTAAGGATAGACATACAGATAAACGGAACGTAATAAAACACCTAGAAATAAACTTACATGTAAGTCGATTGATTTTCCAGTGTTGTTAATATAACTCAATGGGGAAAGAAAGTCCTTTACATAAATAGTTTTGAAATAACTGGATATCTCCATGGGAAAAAAAAATGAACCTTAACTCCAACTTCATACTGTACACAAAAATGAATTTATAGGGATGCCTGGGTAGCTTAGTCAGTTAGGCGTCTGCCTTCGGCTCAGGTCATGATCCCAGGGTCCCGGGATCGAGCCCTGCATTGGGCTCCCTGCTTGGCGGGGAGCCTGCTTCTCCCTCTCTTCCCGGCTCGTGCTCTCTGTTGCTATCTCTGTTTCTCTCTCTCAAATAAATAAAATCTTTAAAAAAATTAATTTATGAAGGCTCATGAACAAACAAGAAAAAGTAAAAGTCAAAATTAAAATACCTGTAAGAGAAAAGAGAAAAGAAAACATTCAGGATCTTGGCTTAGGAAAATATGTTTTAAAGAACATAGAAAGCACAAACCACAAAAGAAAAAAATGGTAAATGAATCTTTAACAAAATTAAATTATTGGGCAACCTATAGATGGCAGATAATATATGTAATACATATATTTGACTAAGGATTCTTTTTTAGGATATAGTAAAATTCTTAACAATTCAGTAATAGGACAGCAAACAATCCAACAAAAAGTGGGCAAAAGGTTTGAAAAGTGACTCAATACAGAATGGCCAAAAAGCACATTAAAATGTCCTTGACATCTTGAACTGTCAGGGAAATACAAAATAAAATCAAAATGAAATTCTACCCTCTAGAATTGCTGAACTTAAAAAATAAATAAATAAAAGCTGACAATACCACATTTTGTCCAGAATGTGGGACAACTGAAATTTTCATACACTGCTGGTTGTAGTGAAAATTGATACAATCACCTTTCTATTCAGTTTGGAAGTTTCTTATCAAGTTAAATCTGTACCTACCATATAAACAAGCAATTTCACTCACGGGTATTTACCCATGATAAATGAAAACGTATGTCCACAAAAAGACTTGTCCATTCCCATTCTTAGTGCTTTTATTCATAAAAACTAATGACAGGAAACACCCCAAGTGTTCATCAACAGGGCAGTTGTTTAAGAACCTGTGGTGTATTTATCCAATGGAATACTACACAGCAACAAAAAGGATAAGCTACTATAAACAACAAAATAGATAAATCTCAAATCCATTATGTCAAGTAAAAGAAGCAAGACACAACAGACTATATTCTATATTTAGTTTTAGAATGGATGCAAATAATTTATAGCATTAGAAATTAGATGGGCAGTTGCTCAGGGAGGAGTATGAGTTGGAGGATTGATAACAAAGAGGACATGAGATAATTTTCTGGAGACATGTTCAATATCTTGATTGGAGTCATGGTTACATAAGTAACCAATATATGTAAGTATATTTGGCAGAACTCACCAAATTATACTTTTAAAATGTGTGCATTTTATTTTATGTAAATTACACCTCAATAAAGATGAGTCAAAACTCATTGAACTGATAGAACCATAGAATGTTAATGGGTGCATTTTATTCTGAGTAAATTATACCTCAATAAAGTTAGCTTAAAGAATGTTTTTGAACTTAAAGAATGTTAAAGAATGTAATTGAAGAAGAGAACAAATATTTATGTTCAAGAATATTCACCTCTCATCACTTTCAATAACAAAATCATTGGAAAAAAATTGAGGTCTTTAAAAGTCATGGTGAGGGGCACCTGGGTGGCTCAGTCAGTTGAGCATCTGCCTTCGGCTCAGGTCGTAGGGTCCTGGGATTGAGCCCCGTGTTGGGTTCCCTGCTCAGTGGGAGTCTGCTTCTCCCCCTCCTCCCCGCTGTGCTCTCTCTCACTATCTCTGTTTGTCTCTCTTTCTCAAATAAATAAAATCTTTAAAAAAATTTTTAAAAAGTCATGGTGGATCCATCCATAAACTGGAATATTATGCAGCTATTTATAACTCATATTCTCAATTTTAATTAAGGACACTAGATACATATATACTGGTGATTTTCTTTAAGTGTAATTCTATATGTAGGATAGATATAAAAATAAACAATGATAAAAATAGCAATATTTTAAGCTTTGTAAGCCATATGGTCTCTCTTGCAACTGGTCATGTATACTCTAGTAGCATGCAAACAGCTATAGACAATATGCAAACAGATGAGCATGGATGTGTGCCAATAAAACTTTATTTACAAAAATAGGCAGTGTAGTGGATTCGTGCTATGGGCCATAGATTGCCGAACCTTCTCTAGAAGACAATTGGAAGCTCTTCTATCATATAGAAATATCCTTATTTTATTTTATTTTTTTAAGATTTTATTTATTTATTTGACAGAGAGAGAACACCAGCAGGGGGAGCGGCAGGCAGAGGGAGAGGGAGAAGCAGGCTCTCTACTGAGCTGGGTGCTGGACGTGGGGCTCGATTCTGGGATCCTATGATCATGACCTGAGCTGAAGGCAGGCGCTTAACTGACTGAGCCACCCAGGTGCTCAGAAAAAGCCTTTACTATTAGGACTTCTTACCATCGTTTGAAAGAAAGTCCTACAGTTTTCTCTATGTATTAGAAACATAATAGACACGTTTGATTCAAACAGAACATATCAATTGATGAAAGTTTGCATGATGGGATTGCTGGCTTAAAAATGAATACCATGTAAAGAGTGAGTTATCAAATTCCTTTAAAAATCTATTTAGACCAGCTATATTTTATTCATAATATTTTTTCTGCACAAGACAAAGAGACTATACTTGAGTTTGTCAGGAAAGCAGAAACCAAGACAGAGAACCTCAATAAACATTAAAACTCACTGAGCAGAACAATGCCCATTTTTCATCCTACATGTATTTTAGACATTTCCATTTCCATTTCGAACTATGAAAAAAAAAAAAGCTAAGGAACAGAAAAGACAAAGGAAAAATGATTTACAATGAAAAAAAAGTGTATCTCTTTAATATTCAGAAAATCCTTTAAGTGGACTTTTGTGTAACAGGGTCTAATAGTCATTTTTCCCCAACAAAACTGAGAACAGACCAGGGTAAGAGAGACAAAGATTCCTGAAAGTCCAAGATTTATTTAGGCACCTCCTAAACTGGAAGAAGGCAGACAGCATGGACACTGTGTGCACCAAACAATGAACATGTAATCGCAGCCCCTGCATACCCATGTCACTATTAAATTTGCCATGAAAACGCTGACTTGGTAATTGCTGATGATTTTCTTATTTTAATTACGTGATAATTATAAAATTATACAACAATTTCTATGGAAAAATAGGATATACATATACTATACTATATAATATAGTATAGTACAAATGTATGTTTATAAATATATATATGTATTTATTTAATAGTATAAATATATATATTTGCCTTGGGTTTGATTGCAGAGGGACTAAGGATACATGGGAGCCCCTAGCAACAACTGAGTCAAAGGTCAAAACTCTTGACTCACTTATCATATCATGAGTTTAGCTTTTGTGTCAGTTGTGGACCCATAATGTAGCCCTGTTGATATTCATGTTGTTCTAAGCAGCAGTGGACATTTGACCATTTTATGGAGATTATTTGCTGATTCTGTTTTCACCAGGTAAAATCTCAGGCATGGAGAGTTTATTAAACTCCTCAGGTTAAATGCATTGACCTCCCCTATCTGTGAGAGGCATGTCTCCTATAAATTTAATGGTAATCTTCCCTTTTCCATAATTTTCAATTTCATTATCTTCTCTTTTAAAAAAATTATTTATCTACTTAGAGAGCATGAGCAGGGGGAGAGGCAGAGTGAGAGGGAGAGAGAGAATCTTTTTTTTTTTTTTAAAGATTTTATTTATTTATTCGACAGAGATAGAGACAGCCAGCGAGAGAGGGAACACAAGCAGGGGGAGTGGGAGAGAAAGAAGCAGGCTCATAGCAGAAGAGCCTGATGTGGGGCTCGATCCCATAACGCCGGGATCACGCCCTGAGCCGAAGGCAGACGCCCAACCGCTGTGCCACCCAGGCGCCCCGAGAGAGAGAATCTTAAACAACTTCCACGTTCGGCGTGGAGCCCAATGCAGGGCTCAGTCTCACGAACCTGAGGTCATGACCTGAGCCAAAATCAAGAGTGGGATGATTAACCAGCTGAGCCACCTGGGCGCCCCAGGAGACCTGATATTCTTAAACAGCTCACCCAGCATCAGTGATAACAGGAGTAACAGCCAACAGGTACAGCTCTCCATTTCCACTCCCAGAACCTTTGCATAGAACTTGACCTGTGACAGGGTGGATAAAAATGGAATTTGTCAAATATTCAGACTTAAATATGATTATATGTTAAAACTCCTTAGTCCTGAGATTGACACATAATAGGGGCTTGGTTTGTGTTCTTCATGTACTTTCAGGTTTCTGCCATTGAATACTCAGCCTAATGTCATGAATCGTTGTTTATACCGAGGATGGTTGATAAAAGTGAATGTTTTTCATTTGTACTGAAAATATTGTGGTTTGACCCTACTTCTGCCTCGGCTCTCTCACGCTCCCTCACATATGTTTTGTTCTATAAGCTCTACTCTACTTTTAGTTCTTTCAAACTTCCATGCCTTTATACAATGCCATGATGTTGTAAATTCTCTTCCCTCTGGCAGAAGTATTTCTTATCTTTGTCTTCCTGATGACCTGGGACATCTAGACTCACCTCAAACCTCACCTCCTCTGTGAAAAGTTATCTAAATGTCCTTTCCCCAAGGGAATTAGCCTTCCTTCCCTGTGCCTCTATTTATCTCATATATTTCCATCTTTCCCAGTACATTCTAAGATCATTGGGCTGACACATAACACCTCGCTTGTCTTTCCTTATCTCCTGTGTTTGTAATGTCTCTCAGTGCTCAATAGCTATATTTTTAAAGAATTCCCAGGTGCGCCTGGGTGGCTCAGTCGGTTAAGCATCTGCCTTCTGCTTAGGTCATGATCCCAGGGTCCTGGGATCGAGTCCATATGGGGCTCCCTGCTCAGTGGAGAGCCCGCTTTTTCCTCTCCCTCTGCCTGCCGTTCCCTGCTTGTGCTCTCTCTCTCTGCCAAATAAATAAATAAAATCTCAAAAAAAAATCCATTGATTAAATTAATCTGTCATTGAATGTCAAATATATCTGTTTGGAAGACTGAAAAAAATTATGACAAATACTTATGATGTAGGCATTATATAATGTATGAAGGATACATGGAATTCACTAGTAATTCAAAGGCTCAAGAAAAATAAAATAATTTGAGTAATTCTGTATGCAATGCAATTCAATGAGGGGGAGTGATGACTATATCAATCAGAGTTAAAAAATACACCTGTTTATAGCCACCATTTAATCCTTTGAAGAAGCTCATAAGGGTGGTACTACTTTTATCCCCATATTGCAGATAAAGGAACTGAGACCCAAAGTCACATAGTTAGTAAATGATAGAACCAAAATTTAAACAGAGTTTTTTTTTTTTACTCTAGACTATTATGCTAAAATATTTTGCTAGCTCCTAACGGAACTGTCTCCAAAAATATCAAAGCAGCAGTACATGAAATGAACAGAGAAGCCAAATTCATTTAAAAAAATTTTTTGATAAGTTGGGATGAGTTATTCTGATGGATTGTCTCACTTAGCTAAACATCCCATTCTACTTAAGGATACAAGTTTAAAAATAACTTCATGAATCTTTCATAATTTGCTCACTTCTAGAATTCAGAATTTTGCTGAAACAAATATAAGCAATGTTCTGTTCACAGTGTTCTGTCCACACTGTTTAGTTCCAAATGTGTTTTCTGCTATCATGAGTTTTTGTGTCAGGACCTGGCCTGGACAGTTAACCAGTGCCCTCTCTCTGGGCAGTGTTCCTCTCGTGCCTACAAATCCTGTGCCACATGAAATAAGGTCACATGCAATGAAGGTGTCTTGTTCTTATCAGCAGTGATGAATATAATACCTGTTGCCTAAACTTGCACATGTGTAAACAGAAACTGACTTGAGGATCTTACTGAAATCACAATTGATGGTTAAATATGTTGCCAGGAACTTGCTAAAGTAGTTTCCTGTTTGTTTTCTCTAGTCTCTGTACAGCTTTAGCCCATTCACCTAATAGGTTCAGTGATATAGTTAAAACCAGGAAATGTAATAACCAACGTATGAGCCCAGCACCAATCCCATCTGTTTGAAGTCGCACTCTCCAGAGTGTCAGCTTTGACAAGATGTTCTCCACGGGGTTCTTGTGAACCTCAGCAGCTAGTGCCTTGATGAAGGATGTTGAATAAATCCCACTTACTGAATGGAAAATCCCAACAGGTTTCTAATGTCCATTAACCATATGGCTTTGCTATCACTTTTTGATCTTCTGTGCTCTTAGCCAGAGAGCCCAAACTGGCCAGAGAACATCACTCCTTTCCATTCTAGAATGTACAGCATAAAATCATACAGCTTTTCAACTTTGGGTGGGTATCAGTGAAGAAAATTACATTGAAGAGTGGCAATGGCATGGCCCCAGACTTTCCTGTCTTGTTCTTGTCATTGGGCAACAGAAGTGGGTCACTTTGTTTGGACATATTATGTAGTTGGTTTCCCTTGAAATCTGTTTTCTGAACCAACATTAGAGAGAAGGAATGATAGGCTTGCAAACCCTTAGGGCAATAATTTAACCAACCAAGTGGATAGATCATGCTACAATTTTTGGGAAAAGCATACTCAGGAAACAATGTGGAGGCCATCGTAACTCTGAATTAAAGAGACATAGCTGGAAGACAAAGGAGGCCAAAACAGCTGGAGTTCATAGGATAGAGTACTAGAGAGGAGAGTATTGTACGGAGAGAGATTTCTGTGTTCTGCAAACACATGTGAGGTAACTCCTTAAGGCTAGAGAGAATTACCTGAAGTTATTAGAAGTAGCAATCCCTGGGGCTCACAAATGACTAACAAGAATTTCCATTTGCACAGCTAGAGTGGAAAACCTCATAACTCAGGGGGCATAAAATAGAGTGTTGAAAAGTATCTTAACCCTAGTTGTGGTTAAAAATTAGCCATAGACTAAACACTCATCTGCTCCATCTCAAGAAACCTTAAAATCAAGGCCTAAGATTTTTTTTTATTAGTTTCAGAGGTAGAATTTAGTGATTCATCAGTTGCATATAACACCCAGTACTCATTCCATCAAGTGCCCTTCTTAATACCCATCACCCAGTTATCCCTTCCCCCCACCCACCACCCCTCCAGCAACCCTCAGTTTGTTTCCTAGAGTTCAGCATCTCTTGTGGTTTGCCTCCCTCTCAATTTTCATCTTATTTTATTTTTCTTCCCTTCCCCCTTTGTTCATCTGTTTTGTTTCTTAAATTCCGCATATCAGTGAAATCATATGATATTTGTCTTTCTCTGACTTTATGCCAGTAAATTTGACAAACTTAGTTAACAGTGGGCAAATACCCTGAAAGACACAAACTATCAAAGGCAACTCAAGAAATACACCTATCAAATAGCACTCTATTAAATAGAATTTGTAGGTAAAGTCTTTCTCACAAATTGAATTGCAGGAGCAAATGACTTCAGTGGTGAGTTTCAGCAAGTGTTTCAGGAGTAAACTATACCAATTCTACATGAGTTCTTCAAGAAAATAAAAGACGAGTGACTATGTCATAAGTATCTTATGAGGCCAACATTATTCATACCAAAACCAGACAAAGACATTGCAGATAAAGAAAACCACAAGCCAGTATCCCTCAAAATTTTGAAAATCAAATCCACCAATATCTAAAAATGATAATACATTACAGCAATTTGGTGTTCATCCCAGGACTTCAAGGCAGATTTAAACTTTAAGAATTAGTCAATGTAATTGACCATATTAATAGACTAAAAATAAAAGTGAACATATTATCATCTCAGTAGATGAAGAAAAAGCATTTGAAAAAATCCAACATCGATTCCTGATGAAAACTCACAGGAAACTAGAAATGGAAGGTGCGATGGACTGAATGTGTCCCCCAAAATTCATATGTTGAAATCCTAACCCTCAATGTGATGGTGTTAGGAGGTGGGGCCGTTGGGAAGTGATTAGGTTATGAGTGTGGAACCCTCATGAATGGGATTACTGCCCTCATAAAAGGGACCCCAGATAGTTCTCTTGCCTTCTTTGTTTTTGTTTTAAAGATTTTATTTATTTGACAGAGAGCACAATCAGGGGGAAGGTGCTGGCAGAGGGAGAGGGAGAAACACAATGCAGTGCTCGATGCGGGGCTCGATCCCAGGACTCTGGGATCATGACCTGAGCCAAAGGCAGATGCTTAACCAACTGAGCCACCCAGGTGCCCCTAGCCTTCTTTGTTTTATGTGAGGACACAGCAAGCAGTCAGCAGTCTGCAGCCTGGAAGGAGTCTCACTAGCACCTCATGCTGTCACTCTGATCTCAGACTCCAGCCTCCGGAACTGTGAGAAATAAATTTCTGTTGTTTTTAGCCATCCAGTTTATGATTCTTTGTTATAGTAGCCCGTGCCGAGTAAAACTGAAGGGAACTTTTTCAATCCCATAAGGATCATCTACAAAAAAAGCTACAGCTAACAAGGCAAGGATCTCCACCTTCACCACTTATAATCAGCATTGTACTATAGCTTCTGGCCAATGCAGTGGGTCAAGAAAAAGAAATAAAAAGCATTCAGACTGAAAAAGAAGTAAAAACTTCTTTATTTGCAGATGACATTAATCATCTATGTAGAAAATCCTAAGTAACGTATAAAAAGCTACTAAAACTATTAAGTGAGTTTGGGCAGGAGACAAAGTACAAAAGCAATATATAAATATCAACTGCATTTCTTTATAAGAGTAATGAACAATTTTACATGTAAATAAAAATACTATTTATAATTGTATTAAATAATTAATTGGGTTGTTTCTTTACTGTTGAGTTTTAAGTGTTATTTGCATATTTTAAATACAAGTCCTTTATCTATCAGCATCAACTATGGGGCACAAACAAAAGTGAGTTAAGAGCAAAAAATTCCCATTTCCTACCCAGGACTATGTAGATGTCATGACAGAAATCTTTGAAAGTCTGCCTTCTGCAAGACCATTAAATGTGCCAATTGGATTTCCCTGTGGCAAATACCGCACAGAATGGAGATGAAGGTCAGTTATAATCTTGTGCAAAATGTATTGGCATTTCTATACTGTACAACAGATACATGCCTGTTTAGGACATTTGCAGCTTGTTAAGTTTATCTCCGACATCTCAGAGTCCCTGGGAATTTCCAGTATGTGGCACTTACTTAGCCACATGCTTAGTGCATAGTAGAAGGTTATTATTCTGTGTCACGGTCCACTGCTTAATTCACCCTGCCAATAGCTAGTAGGATGGGGTGCTCCCTGACTGGGTCTACCAGATGAGAAACATTCCCGACATTGTCATTATTGTCTTTGTAAGTTGATTTTCCATCAGGGTTAGAACTTGAGAAAAATAGTTTTTTTCCCCCAAGAAATTATTCTTAGTAGTAATATTAGAAAGCTCAGCCCAGATAAAACACTGTATTCTTACTGATGGAAATTTGGTATCTAATAAATGTATAAATATAATTTCTCTGCAATTTGAAGACTTTTAAAAAAATTCACACATTTTTAGAACAGTTTCACTAATAATTTGGCTACTAAAAACGTGAATTTTATTGTAGCATTGCTTTAAAAACAGAATAGTTAAGTGTGTTATGAAAAGAACACTACCTCTCTTATCATTTATAAGTCTTTTTTTTTAGAGAGGGTGAAAGAGAAGGTAGGAGGAGGGAGAGGGGGAGAGAGAATCTTAAGTAGGCACCACTCCCATTGCGGAGCCTGATGCAGGATTTGAATCCACAACCCTGAGATCACAACCTGAGCTGCAATCAAGTCAGACCCTTAACCGACTGAGCCACCCAGGTGGCTATAAAAAATTCTGTATTTGCTACAATTACAGTTCTAGGGTACCCAGTTCTCAAACCTGTTCACAAATTGTCTTGATTACCTTCTGTCCTAAGTGAAATCGATAGGTATGTTAGGTGTAATTGATTCTGTAGATACTCTTTATCAAGTTGAGGAAGTGCCCCTCTATTCCTAGTTTCTAAGAATTTTTAATCTAAATGGGTGTTGAATGTTATCACTTTTTTTTCTGCATTACAAAAATCATGTGATTTTTCTTCTTTTCCCTTTGATACGATGGATTATATTTATTGATTTTTGAATATTAATACAGCCATGCATTTCTGGAATAAACATAAATTGGACATGCTCTAAAATTATTTTTTTATATATTGCCAAATTCTATTTGCTAATATTTTGCTAATAATCTTTGTTGTCTGTATTTATGTTGAATACTGGTCTATATTTTTCTTTTTTTGTTCTTCGTCTATTTTTGATATTAGGGTAATACTGGCTTAAAAATGAGTTTAAAGTGTTAACAACTTTTTTTTTCTGGTAGATATAAGGTGTAATTGTTATTAATTTTTCTTTAAACATTTGGTCGAGTTCTCCATTGAAAACATCCAGATCTGAAGGGCTTTTTTTGAGGAAGTTTTTAAAACTAAAAATTGAAATTCCATAGTAATTATAGGGCTATTCAAATTACCTATTTTGGATCTGTTGTGGTATGGTAGTTTGTACATTTTGAGTAATTGTTCTCCTTCATCTAAATTGTCAAATTTATGTTTGTAGGGTTCATGGTATTCTATTATTCTCTTTTGGTGTTAGCAGGGTCCATAGAGATTTCCCTTGTTTCATTCTTTTTTTTTTTTTAAAGATTTTATTTATTTATTCGACAGAGATAGAGACAGCCAGCGAGAGAGGGAACACAGGCAGGGGGAGTGGGAGAGGAAGAAGCAGGCTCATAGCGGAGGAGCCTGATGTGGGGCTTGATCCCAGAACGCCGGGATCACTCCCTGAGCCGAAGGCAGACGCTTAACCGCTGTGCCACCCAGGCGCCCCTCCCTTTTTCATTCTTGATTTTAGTAATGTGCATCTTCTATTTTTTAATTTTTATTTTATTGTAGTAAGAACACTTAACGTGAGATCTGTCCTTCTAACAAAGCTTTAGGGTCCAATACATTTTTGTTGAGTGTAAGTATGATGTTGTACAGCAGATTTCTATAGCTGATTTATCTTATTTAACTTAAACTTTATGCTTGTTGATTAATAATTCTCCATTTCCTCCTGCCCCAGCCCCTGGTAACCACCATTTCTATTTTTGATTTTATGAATTTGACTATTTTAGATAACTCATGTGAGTAGATGTATGAAGTATTATCTTTTTGTGTCAGGCCTATTTCAGTTAGTATAATGTCCTCAAGGTCCATCATGTTGTTGCATATTACAGAATTTCCTTCTTTTTAAAGGCTGGAAAACATTCCATTTATGAATAGTACTAAGACTTGTGTGGCTGGAGCACATGGGCAAGTGAGAGGGCAGTCAAAAACTGTGGGAGATTAATAGGGAATGGATCTGTATTGAGCAGAGCAGGTGATTTAAATTTTATTGAGTTAATTATTCTAAGTTTTATGAACATTTAATAAGGCCTTATTTGGCAACTATTTGGTAACCATACTTGGGGGGAGCAAGAACAGAAAATGGGAGCTATAAGCTACTGCTGATATTTGGATAAGACATGATGGTGGCTTGGATTGAGGTGGTATAGTGGATTTGGTAAAAAATTAATGTGGTTGGATTTGGTATATATTCTGTGTTTGATTTTGCAGGTTAGTTTTGAGAGAAAAGTGCTCAGAGATTTCTCTATATCTTTTTGGACTGAATAACTTGAAGAATGGAGATCCATTTATGGAAATGGTGTATATTGTATGAGGAGCAGATTTGGAGTATAGAGAGTTTGGTTTTGAATTCAGGTTTTGTGAGTCAATAGAAAAATATTCAGATGTGGTATATGGGTCCAGAGTTTAATGACAGTTGTATGGTGTTGATTCTCCCCACACATTCTCCATGCACAAAAACAAAACAAAACAGAACAAAACAAAACAAAACAAAACAAAAACAACCCCAAGTATATATAACATCATCGGGGAGAACAAATAAGACTTCACATAATGCATACCTTCATCATTATTAGGAGACAGAGACTACCATGCATTATGAATTACCTCTAGGTAGAATAAAGAACAACTTCCAACAGAGCTTCCATTACTAATCACTGCAAGGCTATGGTATGGAGATTAGGGAGAGGGATATTTAAGGAACTCTATGGAAAAATTGTAAAACAAAGCATAGATAAAATCACCCCCAAAAGAGAAAATTTAACACCAAATGACAAAATACTAAACATGAACGGGGATTTGGTGTTCTATAGAATTGGCTACAGGGAAGGCGTTTGAATTCAAGTGAAATTAGAAGTAGAAGCTTCAGAGAAACATTGCTTTAGGAGAAGAACGGATACATAGAGAAAGTGCTGTCCCTTGAAGATGTCTTCATGAAGGGCAAGGATGGCAGTAAGAGCAGAAGATTTAAAATCCTGCAGAAAAAAGGGAAACAAGACATATCAACTGACCTAACAATGTCATTCATAAAAAAAATAACTGCACAAAAGGGACAGTCTAAAATCATTGTGTCCATGAAATGAATAGAAATGGAAAAAAAAAAATCACACAGCAAAAATATATAAGAAACAGAAAATTCAACGCAAGGTATTTCCACTGATAACAACCCCTGCCCCCCAAAATAGAAACTCATGAAGTTTAAGAAAACTGTAGCCTGGCCCTCTAAATTGAATTAAATATCCTCATGCAAACATTAGGAGATCTTGAGTCAGAAATACAAAATCTAGTTACAGAAAAAGAAAATCAAACAAGGATAAAACAAGAGTTGTTTGAACTAAGGAAAGATATAGAAGTAAAAGATAAAATTACGTTAGCTAGGAATATTAAATTACCCAAGGAATAATAGGTTTAAATGAAAATTTAATAAAAGGTATTGAAATAAACCAGGATAAAATCCAATAAAATAAATTAGGAGGAAGAAACAAGTAAAAAGTACCAAAGAGAAAGTGATAGAAATGAGATACAGAAATAGAAGCTCTAAGATATTATAATTGGGTTCCTAAGAAGAAATCCAGTACAGTAGAATGGAACTAGTATTTAAGATAACAATCCCAATCTCCTTCCCACTCTCCCCATCCCCCGCCAAAAAAAAAAAAAAAAAAAAAAAACCACACACACACACACACACAAAAACACCTCAGTGTAGTGAAATGGGTAAAATTGAACGGGGATGATCAAGTCAAGAGAAATATCGTAATACAACTATTCAGTTTTAAAGATAAATAAAAAATTCCCTGGGTCTTCAGGCACAAAATGAAGAAAGTTTCAAAGAAAAAACAATTAGCTTGGTGTCAAAATTCTCACAAATAACATACAAATGAAGGCAATAGTGAAATGACATTTTCAAAAACTTAAGTAATAAAAATACAAACTAAGAATATTACAGAGTCAAGCTTTCTGTTAAGTAAAAATCCTGTAAGAAGTTAATTCTGAATATATAGGAACAGAGAGAATTTTGTACTCAAAAGCTCTTCTTGAAGAATGTATAGAGGATAAAATTCAGCCAACCAAGACATGACTGAGGAAACTTTTGCAAAAGACATATGGTGAGAATCACATATATTTAATTGTAGATCTAAGACTAAAAGGTTAGTAGCTGTGTAGAAGGATAGTATTGAAACATGTGTTTTTAAAGATAGAAAAGAAATTCAACTGAAATATGGGAGTAGACAGGATAGAAAAAGGGAAAACAGAATAAGGTCATCGACTGTCGTAAAGGTTAAAAGGCAGAAGGCAAACAATTTAAAAGTGAAATATTAGTTAGTAAACATGTAATAAGAAAAAAGGGATTAAGGGCATTTAAAAATGAATTAATATGATGGTATTTACTTTTTATTAGTAAAAATCCTTCCTTAATACCAAAAGAAGTAAAAACTGTTTTAAATGCCAAAAGGGATGTTGTTTGAAATGTGCCAATAAAAAACACCAAATAGAAAGAAGCAGTATATAACATAAAACACAGGAATGAAAACAAAAGATATGACAGAATTCAGATCCACCACATGCATCGTATCAATACATGTAATGAGTTTAAATTGACTAAAAAGGAAAATATTTTCCAGTTAGTTCCTAAAGAAAAATCCAAGAGACAAAACAAGGGACACACCTAAAATGCAGTGATTCAGAAGCATTAAAAATAAAGAGATGAACCAAGTTTTTACTAGGTAAATGGAGATAATATAAAAGCAGAAATTTTTATCTTGGTAACAGATACAGGAGAATTTAAGTAAAAAACAAATTAACTTTAAATAAGAAAGGATACTCTATAATGCTAAAAATTTTATTTAATAATAAAGTTATACCAATTATGAATATCTGTGCACAAAATAACACAGTAAACACATATAAAACATGTATAGGAGATGCACGGAAAAATGGATGTAAATACAGTATTAACAGAAGATCTTAGTATACCACTCTTCATACAAAAACTGTGAAGTAGGAGAAAAAGTAAGCATATAAACACATAAACAACATAATTAGTAAGGTAGATATTTTGGTGATATATTGAACTGTACACCCTAATAGTAGACACTATACCTTTTTCTTAAGTACACATTACATTCACAAAAACAGAATGCCTAGTACAGCACAAGAAAGGAAAGAGAAATTCTATAAAGTAAAGCTATTAGAACAACATTGTCTGATTCCAGTGCCAGCAAACAGAAATCAAAATAGAAACCATAAAGCAAAACAGATTGAAAAAAACAAAACAAGAAAGCTTTACCTAAGTTGGGAAAAAAAAATGCTATTGAAAAGCTTTTGGATTAAAGGGAATATACAAAGAGAAATTACAGCATTTCTAAAAAAAATGATAAATACAGTCATCAGTAGTGATAGTTACATATAAAAAATACGGAGTAGTTCTGCATATTAACTTTTGCTTTTGTTGCTTGTGCTTTTAGTGTCATGTCCCCCAAAAAATCATACTGAAAAGCTTCTACATAACAAAAGAAACAGTCAACAAAATGAAAAGGCAACCTTTTTTTTTTTTAAAGATTTTATTTATTTATTTATTTATTCATTTGAGAGAGAGAGTGCGCACAAGCAGAGTGAGGGGCAGAGAGAGAAGCAGACTGCCTGCTGAGCAGGGAGCTTGATGCGGCTCTTGATCCTGGGACCCTGAGATCATGACCTGAGTTGAAGGCAGATGCTTCACTGACTGAGCCACCCAGGCACCCCGAAAAGGCGACCTATGGAGTAGAAGAAAGTAATGGCAAATCATATACCTGACAAGGGTTAATATCCAAAATATATAAAGGACCCATATAACTTAATAGCAGAGAGAGAGAGAGAGAGAGGGAAAAAACCAAACAAATCAATTTAAAAAATGAGCAGAGGAACCAAATAGATATTTTTCTAAAGAAGATATTCAGATGTCTAGCAGGTACTTGAAAAGATGCTCAACATCACTCATCATCAGGGAAATGCAAATCAAAACTGCAATGAGATATCACTTCACATCTGTTAGAATGGCTATCATCAAAAACACAAAAGATAACAAGAGTTGGCAAGGATGTGGAGAAAAAGGACCCCTCCCTGGTGCATTGTTTGTGGCAATGCAAATTGGTGCCGCCATTGTGGAAAACAGCGTGGAAGTTAACAAGTTAAAAATAGAACTACCATATGATCCAGCAATCCTGCTTTTGGGTACATATCCAAAGGAATTGAAATCACTATCTTGAAGAGATAGCTGCATTCCTATTTTCACTGCAGCATGATTCACAATAACTAAGA
This sequence comes from Ursus americanus, assembly GCF_024610735.1. Taxonomy (NCBI): domain Eukaryota; kingdom Metazoa; phylum Chordata; class Mammalia; order Carnivora; family Ursidae; genus Ursus; species Ursus americanus. The sequence continues at coordinate 93,113,097 of NC_142164.1, forward strand.
CATGTAAACAACTTACACATCCATCCACGTTTGAATGGGTAAATAAAATGTGATTTTATATATATATATATATATATATATATATATATATATATATATATATATATATATATATGAAATTCAACCATGAGAAAGATGGAAATCGTGCTGTTTGCGACAATGTGGATGGACCTTGAGGGCATTATGCTAATAAATAAGTCAGATAAAGAAAGACAAATACTGTATGATATCACTTATATGTGAAATCTAAAAAGCTGTTTGAGGAAACAGAGTAGAATGGTGGTTACTAGACGCTGAGAAGTGGGGGAAATGGGGAGATGCTGGTCAAAGAATATGAACTTCCAGTTATAAGATGAATACATTTTGGAGATCTAACATACAACATGATAATTATAGTTAATAATACTATATTCTATACCTGCAAGTTGCTAAGAGAGTAGATCTTAAATTCTCTCAACACAAAAAATAAATGGTAATTATGTGAGGTGATGGAGGTGTTACCTAACTCTACAGTGGTAATTAAAAGGTTAGATAAGGTATTACAAAGTAAATCACAAGAAAGCACCAGTAGGGAACTAATACAAGAGCAAAAATTAATGGGAACAGAAATGGGAGATGAAATTAATAAATCAAAACTTTGGTTCTTTGTAAAATTTAGTGATGGGGAAAAATAATCTATGAGCTAATTTAATCAAGAAAGAGGAAGAAAGCACGAACTGTATGTGTATTGAAAATAACTTTGGGGGCACCTGGGTGGCTCAGTCATTAAGCGTCTGCCTTGGGCTCAGGGCGTGATCCCGGCGTTCTGGGATCGACCCCACATCAGGCTCCTCTGCTGGGAGCCTGCTTCTTCCTCTCCCACTCCCCCTGCTTGTGTTTCCTCTCTCGCTGGTTGTCTCTCTCTCTGTCAAATAAATGAATAAAAATCTTAAAAAAAAAAAAGGAAATAACTTTGATACAAAAACGTAAAAATAACTTTAAAAAACTACTTTGTACAGTTCCAATAAACTTGAAAACATAGTTTTGATATAAATTTATGCTTTGTTACCGCATTAGAAACTTTCTTGGTAACATTCTTAGAGGTACTGGAGAGTTTGTTAAATTGAATCATGAATGCTGTCCTCCCAGTAGCCAGTTTTGTAAAATGGAGCTTTCTGGATTCTGATTCACATTCTGTACTTTTAAATGCATCCAGGTGCTTTAATAGAAGGAGGACTAGGGGATGACCTTGAGTTAGTCACATTAAAATATTAGCTAGCTTTGGGACTTAATGGATTTTCTTTCCCTCTTAATTTTTGTAGACTATGAAGAGCTCTGCAAGTTACGTATAAAATTAACCAAGGAGTTCTCAAAGATCCTTTCTATTGTTAGTATTCTATATTTTTGTATCTGTAAGCTTTTTGTCTCTTAAACATTTTTCCCCCCTGAACCTATTGATAAGCCTCCCACTGTTTTTTACCCAGCCCCAGTTTACAATTCAGTGGATTTGATAACACCAAGTTCATGATAAGCAGTTCTCACTGCATGGTTACTTGATGTCCATGGTCAGTTTTTCAGCATACCAGTAACATCTTTCTTAAAGGAGAATAATTTTTTGTTGTGTAGAGCAGGGTTGTCCAATGGAGCTTTCTGTAATAATGAAATACTCTCTGTTTACACCACTCAATATGGTAGCTGTTAGTCACATGTGGCTATTGAGTATTCAAAATGTGAGTAGTGAGACTGAGGAATTGGATTTTTAGTTTTTTAATTTTAATTTATTTAAATCTAAGTATCCATGGGCGACCTGTGGTTTCCATATTAGATAGCACAGGTGTAGAGGATGGCTTTTCCCTAGAAATAGGGGTTCACTCTGTGATTCTCCTATTGAGGCCTTCCAAAGACTCTACAGAGTATCCTTGACATGCTGGAACTTTCAGCACAAATGAATATGCTAAGTTGTATTTCCAAAATGGTAGGATAGTTCGTATTGCACTCTGCATCTAGTCAGAGCCTTCTCCTGCATTGGATGTCACTCAAAATTGGCAGGCTGCTGAGTCACCAGACAGGTGGATAGCAGTACCATAACGGGCAGTATATGCCTGAACATACATATCATTATATGGTATTGCATCGCTAATAGCTAGAACATAGCGGTTTGGAAATAAAAGTAGAATACAGGATAGGTCCATCTCAACATCTAACTGATCCAGTTGTGCAATTTATGATTCCTGACTCACAATTTTAGGCTCTGATTAGTTAGAGGCCATGGTTTCCAGAGGGGAAACACTATGAAGAGCAAGGGTGCTACTGAACAATGGGAACTGAGAGAAGGATATCTCACATTCAGAAGTGTCCCTAGGGCATCTCTTGATGTTTCCATGTGAAGAGGTTAATATAAATTGGAAATTTTAGCAACACCAGCTTAGCAAGGGCAGGACTACTAAGGGTTTAACCCTTGGGGATGAATTTTTGGTTCACCCTACCAGGCAAGCAACCCAAATGAGACTTAAGTACTTGCAGAGGTTGACAGTAATCCAGAATGCTGGTGAAGAAGAGTGTCTATTATGGCCTCAGGACCGGGTACAGCAATAGTCATAAAAGTCTTTTTAACTGTTAAGAAGGTTACGAGTGACAAAGATTGGATTTTTGCTTCCACTCTCAGGGTGTATACTGGAGGTATTAAATCGGTTGACCCAGTTTATGCATCTCCTCAGATCTTCTTGGCATTATAGGCCACCCTCTTACTCCCACCACCTGAAGACTTGACCACTTACTAATGGAGATCCTTATCCATCATTGTCGTTAACATATATCCTCACACTACTGTCTGTCTCAGCCTCCCAGGGTAACAAAAGGCTTCCACATGTCTCAGAGAAGAAGCTGCCACAGCTCAGACACCCCAGTCCTACAACCCATAGAAGCTAATGCTACTTCCACCCCTTCTGGCTGTAGATGATGTCTTGCAATCATGAATGGGGAATTTAACTGACCTAGTGGTTTCCTGGAGAAGCTCAGTAACCGGTGTGATACAGTAAGCGGGAAGATTTTCTTAGGTAAAATCCACTCCTTTTCTTCTTCCCACATATTTTCTGAGGTGCAGTGGCTCCATATAGCCTCTCAGAGGATGGTCCATGTGATTGATTAAATGGCTACGCTTGCTTTCTTTCTTTCTTTCTTTCTTTCTTTCTTTCTTTCTTTCTTTCTTTCTTTCTTTCTTTCCTTTGTAAAAGATTATTTATTTTAGCGCACGCATGTGTGCGCGAGGAGGGGAAGGGCATGGGGAGAGGGAAAGAATCTTCAAGCAGACTCTCCTCTGAGCATGGAGCCCACTGTGGGGCTCGATCTTATGACCCCGAGATCATGATCTGAACTGAAACCAAGAGTCGGACACTCAACCGACAGAGCCACGCAGGCGCCCCAAGTGGCTACGCTTTCTTATGAAGCTGTTGCCAGTTTGATAATGTTCTATATTGTGTTTGTTTGTTTGTTTGTTTGTTTGTTTCCTTGCTTCAGTTCTCTTTTATGACTTATTTCTCCCCTGGAATTTCTCATGTTCTCTGAACCCCCCACCAATAAAATGTCAGTATTAATCTTTGCTACAGGCTCTGTTTTCTAAAAAACTTGGGCTGAGGTAGGGATATTTAATGATTCTGCACATGTATTCAGTAGACTGTCTATAAGAGGGAAAACTGAGAAGATGAGGGAGACTTCTTGTCATGAAAAGGAACAGGAGGTCAATTGTAAGGAAAATCACAAAGAGAAATGAGGTGATGTGTGAGATGCATGAAACAGAAGAAGAAAAAAACCCAGAAACCTGAGTAGCATGAAGATGGGAAATTACTCACCAGATTTAAGCATTAAGCTTTCTTGAAATTTCTTTCAGGGACAAGGAAGAGTAACAAATTTGGAATATGAAATTAAGAGTGTTGTTGACAGAAAGAGAACAAATGAACTCCCAGAAGACAGCAGGCTGTCGGGAATCTGTCTTCTTTTTTTACCTTGGTAGATTTCTTTAGAATTTCACGCAGATATTTATATCAAGGCTGACATTATTATAAGTTGAGATAAAGAAAAAGCATGGTGTGTGACCTTGGCTAGTTACTTGTAAAACGAACAAGAAGCAAAGAAAATAACAGAAGTCAAAGAATATTAAAAGCATCATGTAATGGTTTTGTGGTCCTGGCTCCTTAAGGGGTTTTCTTTAAAAGTCTGTTGAATCCTGGTTTAGGGACAGCAATAGAGAGACCAGTTTCCAAAATTTTATTTATAGCCTAATCAAGGCAAAAAGTTTTCTGTGGTGAGAGTGTAAATATATAAGTCAGTGTCTTTGTCTTCTATGTTATTTTTTTCTCAAACTGTTACATGCATCAGAATCACCTGGAGGCCTTGTTATGACACACTGTGGCCTTCCCCAACCCCAGAGTTTCTGATTCAGTAGGTCAAAGCTAGAGTTGCAGATTTTGTATTTCTAGCAAGTTCCTAGGTGATGCTGATGTTGCTGATCACAGGAACAAACTCTGAGAACCACTGTTCTATGTTATTTGGAGGAGTGATGTTATAGCCTAGTCAGGATGTAATTTTAAGAACTCTGATGTCACAGAGAAGTAGGATTCTGTTGCTAAATCTCCATGGGGACTGTTGGAAGGATAAATTTGAAATTTAGGATCAATCATGTCCTATAGAGTTTTACATTTTAATGCAAAAAAATCTATTCACACTTAGTTTATTTGAGTGTTGGAAAGAAGTTTTTTTAAAAGGTGTTTCATAAGCAGTTAGCATTGATGTTGCCATTGTATGTGTAAAAGAGTCCTATGAAATTTTTTCTATTATATAGGCATGAAGAAAATCCTTATGGGAAACCATCTAGGTGACTTAGCTGAGATCTCTTGTGACATTCTCTCTCTCTCTCTCTCAATACTGGAAAAGAGTTACTGACACATGTGTGTACCTATTACATTTTTTCTTAAAATAAGACTGATGCCCTTAAGTATCATTCTATCTCAGAAATTGAAGAGACATTGAAAAGTTGCTGTTTAAAATGATTAACCACAGTGATAGCAGTTGTACCATGAGGTAGAGTTTATTTAAAAATTCAAGTTGCAAGGGACATGATATGAGAAAAATAACTCTTCTTTCCCATGATTCAAAAGGAAGTGTGTAAAAGAAATCCTAGGCCAGTGATCTTGACCTTGGAGGCACACTCGAATAACATGGGAACTTTTAATAAACATGATTCCCATCCTTCATTCCATATTAATTAAATCAGTCTGTGAGTATACATTGGTTTTATATTGCTCTACATAGTAAGTAACCACAAACTTAGAGTCTGAAAACAACATAAGTATGTTATATCACAGTTTCCCATGGGTCAGGTTAATTGTGTTCCCTGATCAGGGTCTCACCGGGCTGAAATCAGTGTACCATCCTGAGTTACGATTTCATCTGAGGCTCAGAGTCCTCTTCCAAGCTCAACAGTTGTTGGCAGAATTCAGTTGTGTGTGGTTGTTGGACTGAGATCCTCAGCTCTCAGAGGCCAGCTGCCATTCCCTGCCCTGTGACCCTTTCTACAAAATGGCAGTTTGCTTCTTAAAGGCCAACAGGACAGCATGTGTTCTACCTTTAATTTCTCTAGCTTCTTCTGTATCTGATCTATAGATCCTATTTAAAAGGTCTTACATGATTAAGTCAGGCCAACCCAGAGTAATCTCCTTATTTATTAATTTAAAATCAACTTATTAAGAACTTGATTACATTTATAAAATATCTTTGCTCTCTCCATATAATGTAACCTAATAACAGGAGTCATATCCCATCATATTCACAGGTCTCGCCCACACTCAAGAGGATGGGAATTATTTTAATATATATAATTTATTGTATTACATTATACAATATACATTATATATATATATCTAAATATGTTAATCAAATAGTAACATAGCTAAAGGGAGAAATAGGTAAAAATACAGTAATAGTAGGGGATTTCAATACCCTTTTCATCAGTGGATAAATCATCCAGACAAAGAATCAACAAGGTAATGTTGGGCTTGAACTATACATTAGACCAAATGGACCTAACAGACATTTCTAGAACACTTCATCTAAGAGCAGCTGAATACACATTCTTCTCAAGTGAACACGAAACGCTCTCTGGGATAGATCATATGATAGGCCCCCAAAACAAGTCTTAGCAAATTAAAGAAGATAGAAATCATACCAAATATTTTTTCTGACCACAATACTGTGGAACTACAGATCAACAACAAGACAAAAGCTAGAAAATTTACAAGTACGTGGAAACTAAACAACACACTCCTGAACAACCAGTGGGTCAAAGAAGAAATTAAAAGGGGAATAAAAAAATATCTCAAAACAAATACAAATGGAAATGAGCACACCAAAACCTATGGGATGCTGCAAAGGCAGTTCTGAGAGGGAAGTTTATAGTGATAAACACATATATTCAGAAAGACAGAAAAAACTCAAATAAGCAACTTAACCTCATACCTCAAAGAAGTAGAAAAAGAGGAGCCAACTAAGCCCAAAGTTAGCAGAAGGAAGGAGGTAACAAAGATCAGAATGGTAAGAAATGAAATAGATACCAGAAAAATAACAGAAAAGACCAACAAAACTAGGAGATGGTTTTTTGAAAAGATAAAATTGACAAACCATTTGCTAGACTAAATAAGAAAAAAAGAAAGAACATTCAAATAAAATCAGAAATGAAAGAGGAGATATTACAAGAGATACTGCTCAAATACAAAGGATCAGAGGAGACTATTATAAACAATTATATGTCAACAAATTGGATAACCTAGAAGATATGAATAAATTCCTAGAAACATACAACCCACCAAGACTGAGTCAGGAAGAAAGAAAAGCTGAACAGACCAGTAACAATCAAAGGGATTGAATCAGTAATCAAAAATCTCCCAACACAGAAAAGACCAGGAGCAGATGGCATCACTGGTGAATTCTACCAAACATTTAAAGAAAAATAACACCAATTCCTCTCAAAATCTTCCAAAAAATTGAAGAAGGAACACACCCAAATGTATTCTACAAGGCCAGAGTTATCCTGATACCAAAGCCAGATAAAGGACACTACAAGAAAAGAAGATTATAGACCAATATCCCTGATGAGTATAGATGCAAAAATTCTCAACACAGTATTAGCAAACCTCATTCAAGAACACATTACAATGGGGGTGCCTGACTCGCTCAGTCGGTTAAGTGTCCGACTCTTGATTTCAGCTCAGGTCATGATCTCAGGGTGGTAAGATTGAGCCCCATGTCAGGTACCATGCTCAGCACAGTCTGCTTGTCCCTCTTCCAACCCCTGCTTGCACTCACTCTCTCTCTCTCTCTCTCTCTCTCTCAAATAAATAAATAAAATCTTTAAAAAAGAGAACATATTAAAATGATTATACACCATGATCAAGGGATTTATGCCTGGTATACAGTACTAGTTCAACATATGCAAATCAATAAATGTAATAATACATCACATTAATAGAATGAAAGATAAAACTCAAATGATCATCAAAATAGATGCAGAAAAAGCATTTGACAAAATACAGCATCTTTTAATGATAAAAATCCTTGACAAATTGTGTAAAGAAGGAACATACCTCAGCATAATAAAAGCCATATATGACAAACCCACAGCTAACATTAAAAACTGAAGGCTTTTCCTCTAAGATCAGGATCAATACAAGAGCGGCCACTCTCACCACTTTTATTCAAGACAATACTGGAAGTCCTAACCAGAGCAGTTAGGCCAGACAAGGAAATAAAAGGCATCCAAATCAGAAAAGAAGGAGTAAAATTGTCGCTATTTTGAGATGATATGATTTTTATATAGAAAATCCCAAAGACTCAACCAAAAAAACTGTTGGAATGAATCGATTTCAGTAAAGTTGCAGGATATGAAATCAACATGCAGAAATCAATTGCATTTCTATATACTAGTAATGAAACATATGAAAAAGAAAAATAATTTGAAAAATAATTTAAAAAAGAAGTAATAATAATAATAATCATCATCATCATCATCATCATCCCAGGACCTTGGGATCGAGCCCTACATCGGGCTCTTTGCTCAGGGGGGATCCTTCTTCTCCCTCTCCCTGCTGCTCCCCCTGCTTGTGTATTCTCTCTCTCTGACAAATAAATAATTAAAATCTTTAAAAACAAACAAAAGCACCCCCAATACATTAAAAGAAGCTCTTCAGGAAGGAGGAATATGACGCAGACAGAAACTTGGGTATGAAGAGAAACAAAGACATGAGGAGTGTTGTAAATGAAGTAAGTGAAAGTTAAATATAAACTAATTTGTTATTATTTTGATTTCTGTAACAGATAAATGATTTTCTAAAGCAAAAAAGCAATGAATTGTGTTTAGAGCATATGTAAATGTTGAATGACAACTACAGCATAAAGGATATAGTTGAAAATATATTATTAATAAGACATTTATAGTGCACTTGAAGCCATAAACTATTATTTGTAGATAGACTGTAATTAATAACAGGTGTATATTGTAAACTCTAAGGTAATCACTAAAAAAATAAGAATATAAACAGTGAACCAGTAGTGGAGGTAAAATGGAATCATTAAAAAATTGATTAATTCAAAAGAAAGGTGGGGTGTTGGGAAAGTTTGGATATAAAAGAGTTTGAAAGAATTTTGGGGTGATGGAACTGGTCTATACCTTACTTTGGTTTTGGTTACACAACTGTGTATGTTTGTCAAAACTTACAGAACTGTACACTAAAAACTTACAGAACTATACACCGTACAAAACTTACAGAACTATATAGTGAATTTGAGTGTATGTAAATTTTAACTTTGTAAAAGTTGGAAAAATTGCTTTCCCATTACTCTAACACAAGAATATTTCACTAAAAATGTTTTTAGTCCTAATCGCTAGAATCCAACAGGTGTTTACTAAATAAATTATGAGAAGTCAAATTTATTTGTTTTTTTAAAGAATAATGAGATGAAGAATATATAATATATCTGGATTTCTGAAAACTATTAGAAAGTCACGTTATTTTCCTAGTGGGGGAAAATAGGAAAACTATTGATTAAATGTAGGGTTGATTTATCTTGACTAAATCCGTGCTGACAAATGAGTTGGCATTGCTGTGATTAAAAATCCCATGGAGGGGCGCCTGGGTGGCACAGCGGTTAAGCGCCTGCCTTCGGCTCAGGGCGTGATCCCGGCGTTGTGGGATCGAGCCCCACATCAGGCTCCTCTGCTGGGAGCCTGCTCTTCCTCTCCCACTCCCCCTGCTTGTGTTCCCTCTCTCGCTGGCTGTCTCTATCTCTGTCAAATAAAATCTTAAAAAAAAAAAATCCCATGGAGACATTTCCATAGAACTCTGTCCTCAGTGCTTCCCTCTTTATTTGTATCAGTGCTTTGAATGAAGCTTTAAAGTTTCCTTCTATAGGTAGATCATAGTAATTGGTGTGATATAGACTATGTTCGGTATCAGACTAGAAATACAAAATAAGTCTTTGAAGTTAAAAAGGTGAAAGGACCACATCATATTTGTATTTATTTTTTAATGCTACAGAGAGACATGTTACATGCATGGTAAGAACTATTTAAGTATAGAATCGATTGCCTTGAGAAGTAGTGCTTTCCTGTGGCATTTGTTGAATATAATTTGGTTAAAGCCACAGAGCGGTTATAAGAAAAATCAAGAACTGTTAACAACATGTCTTAATTAGCGAGCTTTAAGGTATCTTCCGACTCTTGAGAATGTTAAGTGTTTCTGAAGTGCCTACCATGAGTGGGTCATTATTTCCAGCCTTGTAGTGGATTCAAACTAGCATAGAGCCTTGGCCTTTAAGTATCTCTTGATTATGCTGTGCCATTAGCATACCCTTCAGAAGATACCCAGCATCTGAGCGCTGCTCAGCGTGTCCACCTTCACCAGCCAGGTCCAAGCTCCTCTCTGGTCTGAATTCCTGTCCCTGAGCAGAGCTCTCCACTTCTTCCCTGTCCCCTTCAGTCAGATTTCAACAAGGTAGTTTCCTTGCTATTTTTCAAATGTGGGGGGGCAAGCCCCCGACTGAGGACCTTTGCTTTTGCTGTTTACCTGAAATGTTCTGCCCGATACCTGCATGGCTCCTTGATCGCTTCCTTCATGTCTTGACCAAAAGTTCCATCTCAGTGAAGCCTTGCCTGGCCACAGCTCTCCATACTGACACTTAATACCCCCTCTTTAATTTTTTTCTCTTTAGCATTTATCACTACTTAATATACTATATATATAATATATATATATATATGTTTTTTTGTTTTTTTTTTTTTAAAGTAGGCTCTGTGCCTCCAAAGCAGGGCTTGAACTCATGACCCTGAGGTCAGGACCTGAGCTGACATCCAGAGTCAGATGCTCAACTGACTGAGCCACCTAGGCGCCCCTTAATATACTACATATATTATTTTAAAATCTTATTTGTGTGTGTCCCCACCAGCATATAAGTGCCATAATTTTGTCTATTTTGATTCCCTCTGTTTAGAACAGTGCCCAGCACAGGGTTGGCAATCAATACACGTTTATCAAAGGAACGGAAGAAATGATAAGTCTGTGATTCGTAACCAGCCATATTTATTAAGCAGTCATTAGGGACGTGGCACAGAGCTAAGCACTTTGCATACTAATGTGGCCGGAGTCCTCATGACAACTGAGCCACAGGTAACAGGGAAGGAAACAAGGTTCAGAGAAGTCAGGTAACTTGTTCAAGGTCACACAGCTGGTCAGGGCTGGGCCAGGATAATGTTCAAGGGTCCTCAGCCCCACAGTTGTCCAGCGCACTCAATCAAAAGCATGTCTCACCTCATGCTTCTCTTTGGCCTCCGCTTAATCAGAGGGTTGAGGTACATGTCTTCCAGGGAGAACAGGCTGTTGACTGTGATTCTGTTACAAGGACATTTGAGAGATAGAAGACATTTCTCCAGCATGTATTTGGTAGATTTGATTTGGTGCTGCATTTCAGGAAGTCAGGCTCTATGGGTTACCATGGTAACAGAGAGCAGCTGCTCACGAACTCATTTCCTGTGGAGTGATAATCCCTTTCTCCCTAGTTTTAGCTGGGAACAAATCTGGTAACTTGTTATGATGTGGCTGTCGCCAGTGCTGATGGTTCTATTTAGACCTATATCTGATACTTTCTTTTCTCCTTTTCATTTTGAAAGTTAGTTAACCACATTATAGAAAACTTAGAAAGAAAAACAAGAAAATTCATCATCACCCAAGCCAGCACGAACTCTTTGTTTATTCTGATACTTATTTCTCAGAAGGCGAATTCTGGTTTTGCCATCGACTTGCTATTTGACCTTGGAGAAACCTTAATTTTTATGAGACAAAATAAATCTCAACTCTCATTGATGCTAATAATTATTATTTTATGAGTTTTGGGCTTTATCTTTCTTTTTAGTTTTTATCTTTGAAGATTAAATGAAATGAAGTATGCAAATAGTCTGGCACTAGGGGCTTCCAAGAAATGTTTGTGTCTCTCTTTGGATTTTCTTCTTTTTCCTCATGTTATGCCCTAACCTGCCATGCCACAGATATCACCACCCTCAATGAGCACTTTTAGAGGCACATTTGAAATGTTTAATTATCAGAAAATATATAACCAGTGGAAATACAGTACTAATATATGAAAGCTAAAACTCTCCCCATGATCTTGGCTTCTCCAAATGACCATCTTTTCAAAGCCCTTTGCCTCCCTGTATTGTTGGGGCTAATTACATAGAGTGTCTCTATGCCTCAGAGCCAAAGCGTCAGCTGAAGCTCAAGGGTCTATATTGCATACTTGTACTGGACTCGGAATCACCATGCCCAGAGCTTACTTAGACACACAAGTATTGTCCTCTGCTCTGTGTTCAGCCTCTGAAAGGTAGCATCCCAGCTCTGTTCCTTATTAGCTGTGTGACTGCAGTGCTTTGGTTTTCTCATCTCTGAAATGCAGATGGGAAGAGATGTAAATTCATAATTGTTGCTGGGACTAAATGAGAGAGTGCGTGAGAGTGCTCCACGTCATGGCTGGCTGATACTTCTCACAGGCCGAACACCTGAAACCTTAGGGAAAAGAGGAAAATCTTAATTGCCGTTTCTCACTACTCACCTTTTGTTTTCTTTTTCACTTAGAGACTATTGGACCCACTTCTGTCCTTCCTAGTTTTCCTTTACAGAAATAACCTTCTTTCCTCCTGAGTTTTTGGCTTGTTTTTTAATTCTCATTCTCTGCAATAATCACCTGTATTGCAACATCAGTACCGCTGCACACACATGTGCAAAACTCTGATATGCATGAATTTTGCCTTCTGTTACTTCAAAAATATTTGCAAACACCTTACAGATTGCCACACACTATTCCTAGCACCACAAATCTTTGAGGAGAAAGTCAGTCAAGGTTCCTCCATTTTCAAGCTTAATTCTAGTGGATGCTTGCAGCCCTGAGTGCTCACATACTTCCTGTTTTCTATCCTGCCCCAGTTTACTGACATCTCTCTGCCTTGCATCCCATCTTCATTGGATTTTTCTTTGTGATCCTTTTTTTTTTTTTTTAACCCCAGTATAGTTAACATACAGTGTTATGTTAGTTTCAGGTGTACAATATAGTGATCCAACACTTCCATACATCACAGCTCGCATCACAAGTGCACTCCTTAATCCCCATCACCTGTTTAACCCATCCCTCCCACCCCCTTTCCCTCTGGTAACCATCAGTTTGTTCTCTATAGTTAAGAGTCTGTTTCTTGGTTTGCCTGTCTCTCTGCCCCCCCCCATTGGCTCATTTGTTTCTTAAATTCCACATATGAGTGAGATCACATGGCATTGTCTTTGACTGACTTATTTCACTTAGCATTATACTCTCTAGCGACATTCATGTCATTGCAAATGGCAACATTTCATTCTTTTTCATGGCTGAATAATAGTCCAGTGTGTGTGTGTGTGTGTGTGTGTGTGTGTGTGTGTGTGTATACATACCACATCTTCTTTATCCATTCATCTATTGATGGACACTTGTGCTGCTTCCGTATCTTGGCTATGGTGAATAATGCTGCTATAAACATATGCATATGATCTTGCACTCTGGAGTTAACCCAAACTAATATGCTTAAGAGGGATGCCATTTAATGAACATTTTATTCAGCAAACGTTTATTGGGCCCATGCTGTATGCCAAGCTCTGTGTTATCTCCTGTACCATAGATTCATTCTCACAAAGCCTTCTAGAAAGTAGTACTTTAACCCAAAGGATATCGGTTGAAAAATTAAGGCAGTCTGGGAAAGTAAATCTTCAGGAGGTAAACTTTTAAAAATCATTTTTAAGCCTTACTAATAGGCATTACTCTATTCCACGCTGAATTTGACAGCCCCTAATGCCATGTTTTGAGCTGACATAGGTGATGACTGTGATCAATGACATTCAGAGGAAGCAAATGAAATGCTAATTTCTAAAGTCAAAGTGGGTCATGCCATTCCAAAGCAAACGGGAAATCCAAAACATTCAAATGGTATTTGCTAAAAGTAAAATTTATGTCAAGTGTGCAGCAAAGGGGAGTTGTTGCCAGTGGGGTTATTAATCCTGCTTGAGGTATTAACTTAAGATATTAACTTGTTACCAGTCAGGTATCCATCTTGGAAATGTCTCCCCTGCATAGTAATGGTGGCATATAACACTGCAGGCTAAACTTATTCTGTTGCCATTTGGGGTTCTAAAAGCCACCATACATTAAAGATTCCATCCGAGCTTCCATCCTCATGCAAGAATTGATGAACCAGGAGCTTTTCTAATAACAGTGAACACCACATAAATGGAATGTTCATTCCATAAACTCCATTGTTAATAGGATAAAATCACTCTGGGTAAATAAAACTAATAACACTTTCTTCTAATTGATGCTCAAGGGCCACCTACCATGTCTGTGTGATAAGACTATAATAAATTAGTCTTATTTTCAACTCGTGGGGGATGCTGTCCTGAGACTAAGAGATTTGTTCAGACTTTCATAGTTTTTCCTTGCCAGTTAACCTCTATTAACTTTCTATCTACCTAGTTCCTCAGGAGCATTAACCCAGGGATGTGCACGGATTTGTGAGTATGCAAATGTCAGACTCTATTTCCCTGAAAGCTGAAGAAGGGCTCCTAACTGACCATGCATAGGTACCCACCTTTAGAGTGGTAGACCACAATGCGGACATTTGAAAAATAGCACCTTGACACTTCCTTCCCAAAGTAAAGGATGACAGTGGATTTAGTTCATATGCCCTCTCACAAGAACCTCCAAGATTTGTCTGTAGACAAGTAAGCCTGTAAAACGATGTATTTATTTACATGTGATCGATATTTCATGCACACAGTTTCCTCAGAGATGACTGAAGCCAGAGACATTCACAGTTGGCCCACTCATCAACTGCCTAAAACATCCCCCTACCTGTAAATTAGAGATGATAAATCAGAGTCCTTTCTTGAGAGACGGTGAAGAGTTTGTGAAGCAAATCGTGCGGAGTAGCCAGCCAGAGGCGGGTCCGCAATAAGATCTCACAATGGCCATTTACATCATAGTAATTACAGACTTAAAACAATTACCAAACGTTTCTCAATTCAGATTGTTTTGATGCCTCCAACACTGTTTCAAGGGAGGCACCAGGGTAGATAAAACAGCACAGAATTCTGCAGGATGCAACCCTCAGTTCTTGTGCCAGTTCTTTGGAGATTAACCATGGAGATGCTGGTAAATCACAATATACTTCGGAGCTTGAATTCCCTCCTCTGTCAAACCAGGCTGACCGATGCCTACATTATGCTGACGCTAGAACAATGAAACAGGATCATTTATGTCGTGCCATTTTAAAAAATACATAGAACGACCTATAAAGCATTATTGGGAGTTTAGGGTTTAGTTTTGTTAAATGAAAGATCAGTAACTTCTTTGAAATATCTCTCAGAGGACTGAAAATCCATTAACGTTATTTTTATCTATAACATTATTTAGTCTGGCTGAGGTTCTAAAATGTTTAGCTTCTGAATTTCAAAACCATCAAATCAAAACAAAACTGCCAAGAGTGCGGTGCAGAGAGCTAACACATGTCTACGGCCTCGCCTTATCTTCTTTCTGCAACTCACCGAGATTGCATTCTGCTTTTCTAGTCAGCGAATATAGACATGTGTTTCTCACAACTAATGTCTTTCACTTTCTCACACATGACAACCAAAAGGATGCTACAGGCCCTGACCATGCCTTAAAGAAAAGTAGAGAAATGTTTCGCTTTTAATTGACCAATGCAGAATTTAACTTAGAAATGCTCACTTAGCTTTAAATATCCAAAAGTAAGAGCTATTAAAAAAAAATGGCATACAATTTATCCTTTTAAATATATGCCTTCATTATATTTCCCAGTGTCCCAGTAATAGAAATAATAGAAAACCTTGTCATAACCATTCTCTTACAGAAATGAAAGCATGTTAAATGAAAGAGGCATTTAAGAGAAAATGATCTTCCTTAAGCCAGTTTGCTGTGCTTTTTTGAGTTACATGGTAGAAAGCACTGATAACATAATCAACTGATTTTGTGACTATTTTGATATAATATTTTTAATAATAATTTAAACATGCACACTCAGCACTTGTGGTGACTGGTGATATTAAAAATGCTATCAAATTGGGGGCCATTTACCTACGTGACTCCCCTGAGCCTGGGACTCTTTAGAAGTGAAATAAGAAGGTAGAAGGAGGAAGTGTGTTTCACACCATGGTTTTGTCCTATGGTTGTGACAACTCTTCTTTCTGTACCTCAGGTTTTTTTCTCCCTCATCTCGTCCCACAGGGTAGGCCATGGGGAATGTGTATGCACTAACACGGCCCAGAGAGTTGTCGGGCCAACACCAATTGTGGTCTGCAGTGGACATTGTCTTTTCTCTCTCTCAGTTCTTGACTCACAGTTTCTGGCCTCTGACTTCTATTCCTTCCTCTCTCCTTTTTCTTATTTCAGTACTAGGATCAGTTACCCATTGCTTTATTCATTGGGCTGCCTCTAGTTCATCTATGTACTTTCTTCATCTGCAGTATGAAAATAGTATTTCTTTCCTTGCAGAAGCATTGGCAAGATTAAATGAGATGATGCTTAGCCCAACACTCTTGTATATAATAAGCTCAATAAGTTGTAGGTATTGTGACACAGATTATCTACTCATATGACTCTCTGGTCCAAAGTGATTAAAATGCAAATATCTTCTCTCTACAATTCATCTAGATTACATTCTGCCTTGCAAGTCAGTGAGTATAGACACATGTTTCTCACCACTTAAGTCTTTCACTTTCCCACACACAACAGCTATAAAGGATGCCGAGGGACTTGGATTTTATATTGAAAGAGGTTATCTGCTTTTTTTTTTTTTTTTAACTTTCGTTCTACTAAGTCTCTTTGACTTTGGTTCTCACTCCCTTGTATCTTCAAAGTTTCTCCCTGTCCCAGGTAATTTAGGTTATCTTGGTATCTGATTCCCAAATTCCCATTTGCTTCATCATGTGATCCTTCATTCAGTCAGAATGTGAACATCCATAACCAATTTTGTGTTGTAATCTGATATGAAACTCTTTTTTCTTTTTGTGAAATGAATTTGCCATTAAACAAATCCATGCAACAAGTTAATTTGCAAGTTGTTAACATACATCATCATAAATTGCTAAGTCTGACACCGCAGTTGATAAAAACAAAAATCTCTTCTCTCTTTTCTCTGAACTTTTTCCAAATATAGCTTTTGAAAATTTGAAACGTTTTGTAGAACTATGGAACACATACAAAAATGTTCACAAATTATAAATGCATAATGCCAAGAATTTCACAATCTGAACACACCCATGTGTTCTCCCTGCCTAACTCCTGGATGCAAGAGCACAAATCCTTAAATCCAGCAGTCCTTCTCTTCCTCTTCTTCCCCTTCAACCACATTTGGAATTTGAGGACATTTCCTATGAAAACTTGGAATATCCACAGAGTGGTGCAGTAGAGGGACAAAGATGAAGTCTTGAGATTAGGGGCTGTTCTGTGTTTCCACCAAGCTTGGCTATAGAATCTCACTTTCTAAACAAGAAGAATGACAATATATTGTAGGCTTTGTTATGTGTGTAAGAATAAAATGCATGCAAGCAATAGCACAATGGCCATAAAGGGAGAAATGGAAGTACACTAATACTAGGTTTCCATAGCATCTGTGAAATGGTTGTAATAGATGCAGAATAATGACTGCAAGCAATGAAATAAGTGGAAAAAGGGGGCCTTCAGGATGTTTCTATTTTAAATCTCGAAGTTGTATCTATCTAAAATTATTGCTTTGGGTAATCAGGTGTTCTTGCAAATTTGGATGGAAAGACTCTAGGTGAGAATGTGATAAATGTCCACCCAAAGAGCTAAAGATAATATTTAGCTCTGCCTCCTTTTCCTTTTTTGGATCCTATTACCCATCTCTCCTTTGTATTTCACTAGTCAGACCACGCTTTTACTGCACATCATAAAAAGATAAAGTGAGAATTGTGACAAGTTTTGCTGTGGGCCCGGGAGAACAACTGTCTACTTATTGTCAAGGCAGACCTAACATGCAAATGTTGTTAAAAATGCTATACTTTGCAACCAATAGCAAAAACAACCTACAACTAGTTGAACTGTCTTTGATCTTATTATGTTAAATGCCTGGCATTTCAATTTAAACCAAAAGTACAGGAGAATCCTGATCTATGCATTAATAATGAGGCCAAGGTTTTGAGTAGGTTTTACAGAGGAGGCATGATATCATATAGATTAGCACTAAGATGGGATGCAGTTAAAAATGCACATGGACCAGAGCCCACTGGCAGAATTGGCAGAGCTGAGTAACACAGAAAAATAAACTCAAAGAATATAAGGAAGACTGTTTCTAGCAGTGTGCCTGTAAAGGTTTAGCAATAAAATACATGTTATTTTCAAATAACCTTCATGTAGGTCTATGATAGGTGACATGTCCATACCGTTCTGAACCCAAGTAACTTAAAATGCAAGGAATGATATAGGTGCCTTTAAGAAAATGGTAATTCTACATATGAAAAAAAAATTGTTCTTTCGTTTCCTATAACTATTATTTTTAATCTACTCAGAGCTTGGACTAAATTTCATACACTTGAAGTGGTGGAAAATGACTGCCTAGCTGTTCAAATATTTTCTCATCAACTTGATGGACACTGAGAAAAGTACCTCCCCTTGGGTAGATTAAGAGTAAATAATTACAGCAAGTCCTTCCAGGGATAGCCTTATGAAAAACCAAATCCTGAATACCTTAGATATTTTCTTTTTAAAACATTTTTTAATTAAAAAAATTTTTTTTGAGAGAGAGTGTGCACGCATGCACGTGCACATGGGGTGGGGAGGGGCAGAGAGAGGGAGAGAGAGAATCTGAGCCCAACATGGGGCTCGATCTCAGTACACTGAGTTCATGACCTGAGCCAAAATCAAGAGTTGGACACTTAACTGACTGAACCACCCAGCGCCCCTACCTTAGATACTTTCTAAGGCTCTTAATTTTCTTAAGTGATAAGTAAAAACATATTAAAATAAGAAAAATATTCATATTTAAAAAATAATGCAGAGAGGAAGACTAGTTTGCATTATGTAAAATATCAAGTTCTGGTTTTTGCTCTTATAAGTTGTTTCCCCTTCCTCCATGCCATCTTAATATCTTGTTTGTTGGGCCCATATTATGCTTGCTCAGCCATCCACCATCACCATCATGAACTTCCCCAGGACTTTTGGACATGTAGTGACTACCGCTATAAGACATACTTCTTGGGTATACTTATGACTCAGGTTTCTGTATGTGGAAAAGTTTCATCTTTAGGGAGAGGAAAGAATGAAGCTAACTCAGAAAGAAAATTAAATCATGGACAAAAACTGAAGAGATTCTGAAGTTGTTCAAGAACTTGTATTCTAGTCATTTCTGAGGCCTTATATGCCTTTGGGGCTTTTACAAGGCCAGAGAAGCAATGAAAAAAGGAAGGGCTGTTCATTTAGGATGTATCTTAGGAGGAATATAGTTTTGCATAAAACTATAAAAATGTTTGGTGGTTTTAGTGAAAAAAATATTAGCAGAAATGAAATCAGTCTAAGTTCTTTTTCTTTAGAAGCTATCCAAACAAAAATGCATGACTTTTTTTTCCATGTTCAATCTGTATATATATCAGGTTATTACTGATTACCTCTACTTGCAAAAATGTTTCTCTAGTAAATATATTTCCTAATCAGATTAATTTCTCAGTGAAAAACATGACAATATTTCATATGTATGCAGATGTCTTTGTGTATATGTATCTGAGTATATATGTATATCATATATACATATATGTATGTACATAAGAATGTATAGATATAAGATTTGATAATTATGCAGAAATTACTTTTTTTTTAAGATTTAATTTATTTATTTGACACAGAGAGAGAAAGAGCACAAGCACAAACAGGGGGAACAGCAGGCAGGGGAGAAGCAGGCTCCCTGCTGAACAAGGAGCCTGATGTGGGGCTCGATTCCAGGACCCTGGGATCATGACCTGAACCGAAGGCAGGTGCTGAACCGACCGAGCCACCCAGGCTCCCCAGAAATTACTATTTTGGATTGATGACAAGCTCTTCCAAGGAGCTAAGGTTTCTGTAGGATGAAGGAAAAAAGTCTTTGTGGAAATTGTTTTGGAGTAGGTACCTGCAATACGAGTGAGCCTTGAGTTACTCTTCATATATGACAGATGCGCTTTACAACTTAGAAAGTTTTTCCATGCATAAACCCATTTGACTCCCTTAACATTACATGAAGACCGTCCCAGTTATAATTGTATCCAGTTACAAACATAACACAACAAATAGTACAAGTTTAGTATTGTAAAAGAATCATTTTATTACGCCCACAGTTTATGTGGGCCAGAAATTTGGAAAAACCACAATAGGGAATACTTGTTTCTTTTCCATAATATTTGGAAACTCAACTGGGAGCCTTGGAGGCTGAGGGTGAAGTGATGGCAGGGGCTATTATTATGTGAGGCTCATTCATGTGGGCTGGCAGGGCTTAAAAACTAAGGCTGCCAACAGAAAAAAACCAAAAAACAAAAAACATCTATACATGGCTTCCCTCATGACTTGGCACCCTTACAGCATTAGAGCCTCAGGGTAATTGGACGTTTTACATGCTGGCCCAAGGATTCAAGAGCTAGTGACCTCGTGAAAAAGGCAGGAGCATTGCCTTTCATGATCGAGCCTTAAAAGTCAAGCAACATCACTTCCAACCCATTCTGTTCATTAGGAGTGAGTCATAAACCCACCCAGATTAAATAGGATGGGGATTAGAGTCTGCATATTGAAAACGGTGTGGCAGTGTTCTAGAAGGGCATGTGGGATATGGGGCGTTGTTGCTGCCATCTTCTGCAAATACAGTATACCACGGAAGCTAAGGTTCAGAGAGATCGAATGACTTACTGAAGTTGAGCAATAATTGGTAAAACCAACACTGGGTGTTTGGAAGACAACATTTGTGATCTATAAATCATTGTTCAAAGTCTGCAGTGAAACAAGTAAAATGAAATTGTATCCCAGCCACAAAACAGAGGTGGGGCGTCAATATAGTAACAACAGTTTAAACCTTCAAAATTTAAAACATTGTCTCTGATAGCTATTTTTCTCTTGAGGATCCTCCTCTGTCCCCTCTCTATATTAAATTCCTGTATTCTGGTTGTTCCAAGCTATATTCAACATGCAGGAGATATTGTAATCTAATGCAATGTTAGAGTAGATTTCCCATTGCCAAACTCATAAAATGAGATTTGTGTTGTGCAATTTAATGATATCTGGTGGGACTACTTCGCAGCAGACATACATTTTCCCTGAGGGTTTTCATCATTGCCAAGTCAGTTTTTGTCTGATGTGCTGCTTTATTTCTTGGCATGCTGGATCTTGAAGGTTTTCCCCTGCAGCAGCTGAGTGTCATCAATGAGGACATACGTCTTAAACAAGAGTGCTCTCCCATGATGGTATTCAAGATCCTGAGGGGAAAATGAGCCTTCACTTAGGTGCAATTCAACAAGGACAACAAGGATTTTCCAGTTCAGTAGCTGAAGCTGGAGTCTTGCTGTTCCCAGAGCAGCAGCTGGTGTCACTGGGGGAACCATGGCATGATGTTACTCTCGTGAATCAGTGATGTGGGTAACAGTGCCCTGGCATCTGAGGAAGGGAAGGACTCAATGGCAACAGGGGATATCATGGCTCTCTGACTGACAGAAGCAAATGTTTCCTTATAAAATTCAAGTCCACTAAATAACGTTGTCATCAAACCCATATTCAGGTTACTTCAGCCTTCACAAACAGAGGACCTACAGTTTTCCTAACATCAGTGGATGCCTAACAAAGTATCAAAATGAAGAAGATTATCCAAATGGCTCTCTTTATGTTCTTTTGGATGACTTCTTCCTGTGGTCCTTTTGCCCCATACTTAGAATTACCAACCACATCAGTTTTGCCCAGGGCACAGCTGTTTTTATCAGGCAGCTAATATTTTTCTCAGCTTTAATAAATAAAGCAGAGCTACTGCTATTCGACTTGACTGGTGTATGATAGCTTCCACGAGGGTGAAAACTAATAGGCATGCAAAGAGCTTAACCTTTCACAAAATTCAGACTCATTGAAACATGCTGGATAAATCACATATTTGGGAACCAGTCTGCACTTTGGAGATGTCTGATTTTGCTGAATTCCTCAGTCTTGCTGAATTTGAGTTTCTCCTCTTAAAATCAGTTTTAAATGTACCACATTGAATTGCTATAAACTTTAATTTTGGAAAACATTAAAAAGGAATATAACATAGTCTCAACACTTACATTTACAGTATTTACTCAGTAAGTTTGTTAAAAGTGGCAATTCCTTGTTCCCATTCCCGGTATGTCTGGGACAGGACCTAGGAATCCACATTTAATAAGCTCCCTGGACAACTCTCATCTTAGGATAACACCGTTAAGTAGGACATATCACTCAATGGAAATAGAAATAGAGATCAATAATAATACCTTTATTTTTATTTACTTATTTATTTAAAGATTTTATTTATGTATTTGACAGAGATTGAGAGCACAAGCAGAGGGAGCGGCAGGCAGAGGGAGAAGCAGGCTTCCCGCCGAGCAAGGAGCCTGACATCGGGCTCGATCCCCGGCCTCTGGGATCATGACTTGAGCCGTAGGCAGACTCTTAACCAACTGAGCCACCCAGGTGCCCCAACAATAATACCTTTAAAAAACTAGGAAAACCAAACATGAGCAAATATCCTTTTTTTTTTTTTTAAGATTGTATTTATTTGAGAGAGAGAGGGCATGAGTGGGAGGGGTAGAGGAAGAGGGAGAGAGAAAAAAACCCAAGCAGAGTCCCTGCTGAGTGCGGAGCCCCATGTGGGGCTCAGTCTTATGACCCTGAGATTACAACCTCAGCCGAAACCAAGAGTTGGTCGCTTAACCAACTGAGCCACCCAGGTGCCCAGAACAGATATCCTTTCAAGAACTTTAAAAAGTAACTCAAGAGCAGTCACACAGCTATGAATGAGCATGATTCCCACTGGACATGCTTATGTGCCTTTTCATTACAATTATAAGAAATAATTTACAGAAATGTAAAATGTGTAAATTGTCTTTCCCGAAGTAGACCTTAGACCCAAGTCAGGTGAACATCCCTCATCTTAGGCATTAAGTGTCCCAGTGCACTTGGCATCCCATCATATTGTGGTTTCTTCGCTGACCGAATTTTGCAAATGTCTATCCCGTGGTGTCAGCTGTTGATGAAAAGTCAGACTTCCTTCAGGTGGTGCTGTCAGTGCCCTTGGCGCTCCCCTCCCTTCCACGGTCACACACAGACATTTGCTCATCTGTCAGCCACCCTAGGATTTGTGTTCATAGTTACCGTCCACTCCTTGGGTAGTTTAAAATGTTCATCTCTCTCCTCTCCTCCAACTAGCTCAAGCAAATTTAGGATGAACTCTCACAGACTTTTACTTCTGGATTATAATGGTGAGAGGATATTTGAGTCATTGGGGGAAAAGAAAAAGGAACATTAAGTGGTAGATCCAGTCAGAACTTGTTTATTCATGGAGATTCACTAAATGCAAAGTGTGTGTAATCATTCAACAGTCTTATCTCCGGCTACATAGTGTGATTTTACTGTATTTTGTAAATTGTTAATAGAACATTATGTGATTGCTATGTTCATACTGGTTTTACAGATGAAGAACCTGGAGCTTAGCTGGCATGAGGAAACATTTTCGAGATTATTGATGTGTTCATTATCTAGACTGTGATAATGGCTTTATGGATAGACAGATGTGCTAAGACTTCTCCACCTGTTAGTTTTAAAACCTGAGGTTTGGGGTGCCTGGGTGGTGCATTTGGTTAAGCATCTGACTCTTGGTTTTGGCTCAGGTCGAGATCTCAGGGTCGTAAGATTGAGCCCCACATGGGGCTCCACGCTCATCGGAGAGTCGGCTTGGGTCTCTCTCCCTCTGCCCCTGCCCCTGCCCCCCTGCTTGCTCTCTCTCTCCAAAATAAATAAATAAATCTTTAAAAAAAATAAAAATATGCAGTTTATTTTATGTCAATTATGCCTCATTAAAGCTGTAAAAATCAAATGGAATGCTATATAACATGTCCAAGATAACACAAACAGAAACCAGTACTTCTGTCCTCTCACCTCTGAAGCTTGTTCTTACTCAGGCATGCCGCAGAGTCCTCTGGGAAGAAGCCATTACCCAGCTGGCAGGGAAGCAGAGGGAATGAAGGAAAGTAACAGGAATTTTGGGTGTTCTTAGAAGGTTAGCCTCTCCTCCTGATATGTAAATCAGCTTAAGGAGAAAATGAAGCTCACACTATGGTATTTTGATTCCAGGTTGCCCCGGGGTGATCTGCTCCGTCATTGTTTCCAGGGGTAGAGATGCTGGCAGGTCCTCCTCCCCCCCCCTTCCCCCCCCCCCCCCCCCCGCCGTGAGATCTCCTCTCAAAGGGACAATTCTGTGCCACTGCCACGGGTTACACCTTGAGTAGGGAGGCAGCTGTTAGTCAAAGGAGATGGGGATGACTTTCGGACTTGGGAAAATAGAGAAATAGTGCAAACTCAAAGCTACTAAGCTGTAACCCCCATTAGGGCTCCACTTGTGAATCTCTTACAGTTATAAGCCCACGTGGCATATAGAAGATGCTCCGTGATTAGTTTTGGAATGAATGATTGAATGACTCGCTAATTCTAAGAGTTAAACCCAAGTGGCTCTTTTACCATTAGATTTATGGCAAAAGTTAGAACACTATTGATATGGTACAACACTTATTTTGGAAGAGGGGAGGGATGAGTATCTAAAATAAAGTGTGGAAGTGATCTAAAGATTTCAACTGCCTGTGCTTCCTGTACAAGCTAAAATGATATCGTTTACATTATAATCAACTTTCTTCTGTTACTGCATTCAGTGGTAAACTCTGGCTCTTATTAGGGGCAGATTTGTCTGCATTAACAGACAGAGTAACATCGCATTAAGCTTTTAGTTGACTCTGCTTGTTTTCCCACAAAACTCAGTTCATCATAAGTTTTCTGAAGAAATGTTACTCTCATTTTTGTAAATAATCATAATTAGCTATATTTCTATATTCATTGAAGGATAGCAGAAGTTTTAGACAGGCCAGCTACATTATATGTTATAGGACATGACTCAAGTAAATCATAAGGTGTGCCAATCTAATTTAAAAAATGGTAGGGAAATTTTCTTTTCGGATAGCTTGGGTGGCTCAGTCAGTTGAGTGTTTGCCTTTGGCTCAGGTCATGATTCCAGGGTCCTGGGATCGAGCCCTGCAGCAGGCTCCCTGCTCAGTGGGGGGGGGGGGGGTGCTGCTTCTTCCTCTCCCTCTGCTCCTCCCCCCCACCCACTTGTGCTCTCTCTTTCAAATAAATAAATAAAATCTTTTTAAAAATTCCACTTAAACTGTTAGTTTAAATTAAATTCCACTATTCCACTTAAAACTGTTAGTTTAAATTAAAAGAAGAATCATTTTATTTCTTAATGATGGAGACTTGCAGACCATGTAAATGCTATTAATTTTCAGCAAAAGGCACAGATTTTTTCTTGTCACTTCTCCAGGCCACACGATGTTTGTTTGCTAGATAATATCTATTCACTGGGTTTGGAGATTTGAAGCTGTTAACTTTCAAAACCTCTCTCTTGGAGGACAAGTTCAATCAGTATAATGAGCACAATGAGGCCTGGAATTGTTATGTTGCATTATGCAGTGATAGAATTTATTCCTCGAGACACCTAAAAATGAACAAATACATTTCTGAGGCACAAGCACATGTATTCTACTTTGTAGGCTAAGATTAATTTAGCATGACCAATAAGGTTTCAGAGTCATATTGGGAAAGTGCACCTGTCTGGATGGCTCAGGTGTAAATCTTATGATATTACGAGGGAATCGAGGATAGTCCACAGAAGGTAGCACAACTGGGACCGAAATCGAGAATTTCATGGTAAGGAACCCATTGCTATAAAATTATTGAGCCCTTTTTCTTTTCTGTCTGTGCTGGGGAGATTTTGCCATTCCCTGAGTTCTTTTGTTTTAGAAATGTACTGATGGTAGAGTTTGAACTTTTGATTGTTTAAGAAAAAAAAAAGACTAGCTAATTGGATTGTAAAAATCCATCAAATTGCCTCTAAAATCCTTTGAAGAAAGGCTTAAACTCTGTTTTCTTTATTTGCTGTCTCTGTTGAATAATAACAATATTAGGCTTCTTGTTGTTTTTTTTTTTTACCTTTGCCATTTCCCTGCAGTGAGATTCTTTCCAACTTAATCCTCTAATCTGTAATTAGCCGTGGATAACAACATCTTGATTCTCTCTCTCTTTCTCACTCTTACTGTTTGTTTTAGGTACACAGAATGATGTGATTAGCAATATGCATTTAGTAATCTGTTTAGGAAAATGTGGAATGTGGTGGAATTTGGTTATTGTCCTGCCTGGCTTCCCTATATTAATCCTCCTACCTCTTTTTTCCCCCTAATATTCTTTTTTTTAATTAAGTTTTTATTTTAATTCCAGTATAGCTAACATGCAGTATTATATTAGTTTCAGGGGTACAATCTAGTGATTCAACACTTCTGTGCACCCCCGGTGCTCATCAGGACAAGTGTACTCCTTAATCCCCATCACTCATTTCACCCATTCCCCCACCCACCTCCCCTCTGGTAACCATCTGTTTGTTCTCTGTAGTTAAGAGTCTGTTTTTCTTGGTTTGTTTCTCTCTTTTTTGTTTCCTTTGCTCATTTTTTTGGTTTGTTTCTTAAATTCTACATATGAGTGAGATCCTATGGCATTTGTCTTTCTCTGACTGACTTATTTCACTTAGCATTATACTCTAGCTCCATCCATGTCATTGCAAATGGCAAGATTTCATTCTGTGAATCCTCCTACCTCTTACCAAAGGGGGAAGTTCAGGCAAAGATACTGAAGGGGCTAGAATGTGTACCGTGCAATGCAGTGTTGGGTCTTAGGCGGACCGTATTTGCATAGATGAACCCATGGAAATGAGAAGGAAGGAAGGGAAAGGCAATGAGGAGAACCCGCTTCAAAAGCTTTGAGAATGAAGTCCGGTGCTCTGAGGGTGTTTAGCATCCTGGATACTGGAGTCACCAAGAGGTCAGTGGAGGCTGTGTGCTAGCAAGTAGATTTGCACAGCATGTGATGCTGATTGGAGAATAAGCTGGAAGAGAGGTAATTACAACTGAGGATGACAGGTTGACAACCACAGTGGAGAATGGGCGAAGACACAGTGTGCCAAGGCCGCTGTCCACAGGCCATGGCGCAGAGACTCGGGGGTCTCGGCCCAGCTCGAGCCTTTCGGTCAGCTCTCGGGGCCTAGTCTTGGAAACAAACAAGTTGCCACAGTGCCATCTTTCCCTCCGGAATTCCTTGCACTGCGTGCAAACACAGTCCCACTGGATAAGGGCGGCAGTGAAGCTGGCATTCTAGCCTCTCGCTGGACAGCTGCTCTCATTCCTCACGCGCGTATTTCAGTTGGCAGGTCCAACGAGCAACCTAGTTAGAGACCTGCCTGCGGAATTTGTGAGGGAGCCTTCCGGGCTTCGCCCCTTCACCTTTCCACATCCGGGCAAATCATGCTTGTCCAGACCCGAGAGCGCCCAGAAAACGGCTTCAGGGTCTGTGTCTGCCACGTTATGCGGGAAAACTCAGGAATTCTGGAGTGACGGTGAATGCCCCCCCCCCCCCATTTACGGCTTCAGAATATGGAAAGGGAGGGATTTGCATCCTGCCCCGGGGAGAATTTTCACAGGACATCAGGACATCTGCTCTAGTGTCCTGATGTCACCTGACTGCCCCACACTGGGGACTCTTCTGCCAACTCCAGCCCGCTGTTCTGCTCTCACCTGTTTGGTCGTGTCTGGTTAGCACACAGCTTAGGAGTTCATAGTATCATTAACGTTTCAAAGTCTAACATGAGTCTCTTAAGATTTTAAATCTTTTTTGGGGGGCGCCTGGGTGGCGCAGTCGTTAAGCGTCTTTCCCAAAAGAAAGTCTACTTTTCACTTCACTAAAGGAAAAAAATTATCAGGGAGTGGGGAAGTGAGCAAAATAGCTATGTGTGAGCCGGAAGGGCATCGAGGGAAAGGAAGACAGAAATGACACTGTCCTGACTCAGCTTGTTATGAGGAAAGGTAACGGAGCAGAAGGTAGGTTGTCGGGGCAGCTGTGGTCGTGTTCTCCTGGAGTAACCAAATCTGCTTTAATGAATGAGCAAGTGATTGGTCATAAGTAACCATTAGGACAAATTGTGGAGGGAGTTTATATTACAGAAAAAAAGAACAAATTTTATTCCTGTATTATTTCAGGTGATCTATTTATTATTTGATATTTAATGAAGATTGGCAGGGAATACTAATCATGTTGATCCACCAAAATCATGCTATGATAAATTTTAAACATAATATTTTATTTTGCCGGCTTGTAAAAGAAGTCATTTACAGAAGAAGTCTTTATTTTATTGTGGTAAAGTATATACCACATAAAATGTATCCTTTTAAACATTTTTCTTCAAGATTTTATTTATTTATTAGAGAGAGAGAGAGAGCATAAGCAGGCAGAGCAGCAGGCAGGAGAGGGAGAAGCAGACTCCCCACCAAGCAGAGAGCACGACGTTGGACTCAATCCCAGGACCCCGAGATCATGACCTGAGCCAAAGGCAGACACTTAACTGACTCAGCCACCCAGGTGCCCCTCCTTTTAAACATTTTTTAGTGCACAGTTCAGTAGCATTGTTAGAGGAGGTTATCAAGGGCACGTGACCACTGGTTGGCCCACGAGCTGGACCCAGGCAATCAGAGGCTTCTCACCCCCCTCCCCTGTCCTTTAATTGTCCATCCTGGCAACCATTCCTTCACTAGGAGGTGTTTCAAGGACATAGCCTTGAGGGAGTAATGTGTTGTTGAGACCATCTGGATTGTGTACATGATTCAACCCTGTTAAGGCCTCTATATAAGATTCTGGTGGGTGCGGAGATCTACTCCTCTTGTGGTGCCCAAAACAAGCCTTATATGCAAGTTACCTTGCTGGTTAACTCTTCCACCCACCAATTCAGAGTGGTCTATCTCTATCTTCTGGCTGTCCTTGTCCTCTGTGTATAGGGGCCAGGTCATGAACAAGCAGGCATTAAGTACATTCACATTGTTTTGTAACCATAACCGTCATGTCTTTCTAGAGCTTTTCCATCTTCCCAAACCAAAACTCTGTACCCATTAAACAATAGCTCCCAATTTCTCCTTCCTGCCAGCCTCTGGCAACTACCACTTTAATTTCTATTTCCATGAATTTGACTGCTCTAGGTACTTCATATAAGTAGGATCATACAATATTGGTCTTTTTGTGTCTCAGTTCACTTAGTATAATGTATTCTAGGCTCATCCATATGGTAACATGTGTAAGAGTTTCCTTCCTTTTAAAGATGAATAATATTCCTTTGTATATATAATGTTTATCCATTCATCCATCAGTAGACATTTGGGTTGTTTCCATCTTTTGTCTATTGTGAATAATGCTGCTATGAACACTCACTATTTTAAATTTTAAACACAAATGAAAATTTTAATTAGTCATGAAAAATCTCAGGATTAATGTAACTTAATCCTGTAACTTCTTTTTTTTTGCTTGATTAATCATGTATAGCATTGTTCAATTTGATTCTACCCTTTAATTTAAATGTTAATACTGAGGATATTAGGAATTTTCTCTAAGAATACATGTAGCTGAGCACTATGTGTTAAGATTTCTTGTATAATGGGTTTTCCAAATTGACTTGCAATGTTTATATAGGATAAATAATAGAAAATGTGCTTATTTAAAGATTCCATCTACAGTACTAAAACTCAGCAGTGACCCCAGAAAGGGTTTAGGACTCATCTCAACCAACAGATTTCTTAGGAGTATTTTATCCCAGATAATATTTATAATTGTTCATCATATGTAATACGAAGCCAACTGACTTTTAGTTAATATTGCTATTGTTTGTAAATTCTCCACAGGTGATGTGTCCTCTTAGTGTTGGCACTCAGAGTAGACAGATTTCTCCCACAGCTGTCCTTTGGTAAGTCAAGCAGGGTAAGAAGTGGAATTTGGTTTTATCAGTTATTCATGGTCATCCCTGACCATGGAAGCTATCATACTTCTCCAACTTTACTCTCAAGATTTTACAGATGGAATGCTTTTATTTTGGAGAACTATGCCCTCATATTTGAAAACTATATAAAACCAAAATTTATCACTGACATTTTTCTTCACTTGGTAAGAAATCACACAATCAATTTGACTTAAGTATTTTCTATACTGAAAATCTCTGCATAGAAAAGGTGGAAGAAACAATTTATTCTTTTTTTTCAGCTTTTGTTTTTCCTGTTGACAGTTTGTAAACTACTCCTGAGCTGGTTTACAGTGAATATTGTGTATCAGAATATTCTGTACCTGTCCCTCTGTTCTCCTCACCCCCCTTGAATGTAGACAGATGAGAGGAAAGATGGCCTTGTTGGAAGGTGACCTCTCCACATAACTAGCATGTCCCCCTAACTCAACTCTTCTCCATATTTGTTCTCACACCGAGAATTGATGTGATTGATTGACTGGATACTAAACCATACTTCCTTTTCATAGGTGGGTCTGTTTGATCAGGCTAGTATTGTTTCATTAGATGGAATGCCCCTAGGATTTTTGGGTCCTTGCCCAGGAATGTGGTTGATGTAGATCACTCTTTCTACTTTACTGGTGATCTCCTCTTTTTATCTTTTAAAAAATGCTCCACTATTTATTGAGGTTGAACATCATAAAATTGTTGAAAAATAAAGTTATATGTAAATTATCCTTCATTCTGTCACTCTGAAAAAGGATGATATAGAGACATAGACAATTACAAAATGGGATCCTTTTGGAAATTCAATAAACTTTAATAAAATTAAATATAAATTAAGAGATTGCAGAGAAATGAAATTAAGAGTGAGACCTATTAAGCCACAGAATGACTGAAAATTTACAACTGAAGGTGAA
Source organism: Ursus americanus (assembly GCF_024610735.1). Taxonomy (NCBI): domain Eukaryota; kingdom Metazoa; phylum Chordata; class Mammalia; order Carnivora; family Ursidae; genus Ursus; species Ursus americanus. Next base: position 93,143,727 of record NC_142164.1, read on the forward strand.
GTACGCAATGGGATGATGAGGTATTCAGCATAGGAGTTAATGAAGTGGAGAACAAAAAGAATAACTAGGTCAGCAAAATCAAGAAGTCAATTTTAAGTTTTCCCAAAAAACTTCTTTTTAAAAATAAGCATGTATTTTTGTTCATTTTCTTATTAGGTGTTGTTTAAACCCAGAACAACATATGAGGTAGGTATTTCTAACATCCAGTGATATGTTTCAAAAGGAGCTTGTGAACAGCTTTACTGAAACATGCTTTTCCCAGGGAGACATATCAAGCAAAAACGTCAGGGGTCATGTAGCTTAACATTCTAGCATTTCCATAAACATATTTAAGCTTTTTCTTCCTTTAAAAGAATAAAAACAATTGATATTGATATTTCACTATGTTCTTGATACCTCAAATTATCATACACTCTTAGATTTACGTACTTAGCTAGAGGGTATGGTTAAGGGAAGTTAAGTAGAAATTAACAGCACATGGAACTTTGTGCATATTGTGTTACTTTAAGAAAGAAAAAATATGTAATCAGTTAAAATCATTCTAGCAAATCCTAGGAAATTAGTAGTGATAGCAGCACATTTTAGTTTTGATGATGTAATATTTTCCCTAAACTTCTGAATTTTTTAAAATTTAAATTCAATTAGCCAACATATAGTACATACTTAGTTTCAGATGTAGTGTTCAATAATTTATCAGTTTTGTAAACTTCTGAATTTTAATCCAAGCGCTTCTACCCCACAGTAGCAGATATACCCGACAGTGAACTCCTGTGGAGGAGAAGGCAGGAACTTTATCCTTGGGTGCTGGACTACTATGGTATTTTAGTATTTGATTTGATGCATAAATGCTATCAAATGACAGGTGATGAAAAATGAGTAGTGAGCTTGTCAAATACTGCATTACCCAGGTAATTAGCACTAGATGTTGCAACCAACCACCCAAAATCTCAATAGCTTAGTCAAAGTGAAGATTTATTTTAAGCCCTATTTGTAGGCTGATAGTAGTATTCAAGGACTAGGACCATGATGATTTCCATCTTATAATGCCAGCTTCTTCTAGAGCTCCTCAGCATATTCTGGGGCATCTAGTGCATCCAAGTAGATAAAGAATGAGATTTTTCTTATGGCTAAGCTTGAATGTGGAGCACAGTACTTCTGCCCCCCTGTTATTGCCCAGAACATGTTTTCCTGACCATAACCTAAGGGCAAAGGAAGCCGGGAAATGTAGTTTCCCAGTGTGCTCAGGAAAAGGAAATGAGACAGTAAGCATATGCCCATTCTCCCAAATAGCACTGTTTAAAAGAGATTTCTGAAAAAGAACAAATACAGCAGAAAGATCTGCAGAAATATATTTATGTGAGTTTTTACAGTTCATTATATATATATATATATATATATATATATATATATATATAATCTATGTCAGTTAATAGAATATATCTTTTTTTTTCTTTTCACAACAACCATGTTGTGTGAGAGGCAAGGGATATATTATTGCATTTGTTTCACAAATTAAGAAATCAAGATTTATGGGGGAAAAGCAACTCTTTTTTTGTGCGGGGAAAAGCAACTCTGAAAGTCATATACTTGGCAGAGCCAGGAAAAATAGAGGTCAGATAGATCCTTTGATTTTTGTCTGTCTCACTCTATAGTCTACTCCACAGAATCACCAGCTCACTCTCTAAAGCTCACTCACCTAAAAACAACTCTGGAAAGGGCCCTATGGAGTGTCTCTATTTAGAGGATAATTTAAGAATGTTTTCTTACCCCTTTCTCTTTCTGTTCAAAGTGACCAGCCAGTTTTATGAAGTGCATGGCCAGATTTCTAGGTTGAGTGCAAAGTAAATCTCTGTGGCTTGGTTCTGCTCTGAGAAGAGAATTATCTGTCCTAGATACAGCGCTGTTCTGTTGAGATTGCTCAGGTGAGAGCTAATCAAGGCTCCTTTTGATTTAAAATTATAGGGACTTTGGGTATCTGGGCATATTGATACTGTCAAATAAGCCATAGGCTTGAAGTTAGTTTGGGTCCAAGTGCCATCCTTTATCTGCTCTGTGACTTTAGTCAACTATGCGCCTGTAAGCTTGTTATTTCATCTGAAAACTGGATGTCATGATGTCCTTCCTAAATAAGTCATAGGTGCGATGAAAGGATAAACCAGTTAGTGGATGTGGAAACATGTTGATTATGCAGTTGTATCCTGTGACTGGAATATGTAGCTGGTTTATTGGGGAGGCTCAACGTATTGGAATTATACACAGAAAAAAGGCTCTTGTTCTTTTTCAAATTACCCTTTCAATCTCTACTCCTAAAACACACTCTCTTGAATTCCCCTTTCTCTTCTTTAATGATATCTTGGGACGTTCCTCTCACCGGTGGTCATTATTGTTTATGAAAGACTAATGCAATATAAAACCATCAATCTTGTAATCTATTACATTTTCCTCTGGCAGCCTCCCATTCCAGATTCTAGCGCTTTTAGTATGTTGGGGTTGAGGTGGACAGTGGTAGAGTAGGGCAAGGGGTTCCATGTCCAACCTGTCTACATTTGTAGTTCATTTTGTATTTTATTTCCTGATTTTCTTGCTGACTCCACCTGGACCTCAGTGACCTCTTTGTGGTCCTTTTTTCAGTTATGTGTTTGTTTGGGGGATTCTTGGAAGGGACCTATAGGGCCTCCCCAGTGCACAAATCACTGAGATATGAAAGATTTGGTAGAAACTCATCCCTGCATCAGTTCACCACCCATCAGCTCTCAATACCAGCAGTTCCCTATGGCTCGGTCTTCTCTTGCTATGATTTTTCTCTGAGGTAAGATATGTAAACAAGATGACGGAAGATCACCTACCATCCATAGTGTTCACTGAGCCCAGTAGAGCCTCATATAACCTTGCTACAACTGATGGTGAGAGGGCAGGTGAACTTACAACTGCACACTCTCTTCCCACTGTGTTCCTCTGTCTTTGGTTGTCTTCTTTCCTGGCCATATGGGTCAGGGATAGAGCAGCAAGTCCACTTCCTAATCTATTTGAGGAGTAAATTTCCCATCTCCCTTTCTTGCAGTTCCGCACCCATCATTTTTATACTCACTTTCTATTATTTCGGTGAGACACTGCCTTCATAAGTAATTGCACAAAGTGACTGTGACGAATTCTTTTGTGACATACTCTCAAAGAAAGGGATATAAGTGGAAAGTCAGATCTTTGAACACCGAGTTACTGCAGAGAAGACAGCTAGGTAAATAGTTCATTTTCAACTTATTATTGGCCTTCAGGGATTGAGTTTCATATTTAACCCTACTAGTTTGGGCAACTAGAACCTTGTAGCAGTGATTTCAGCAGAGAATAGTATGTACCTCTGCATGTGGGAACATGGGAGGTGTGATTAATTTCTACCTCCAGTGGAGAGATATGGTCAAGTACACTGAGGAAAAGCAAAATGACATGGGAATGTTTATGTTTCCATTACTCTCCCTGAGGTGCACTGGCTTTGAAGGCTCTTGCCCATAGGCTCTTATTATAATCTCTTAGAGAAATCTGCCTTTAATCTGGGCCCTTTATCTTGTACCCAAGACTGGGCAAGAAATTAAGCATATGCTCAGTATTTGCTTGTTTTCCACTTCTTAAGGCCCCTGGAATGGATGCATTGATGAGTTCCATCCCCTGTATAGCTACATCACTTCATGGGCTAGAACATGATGGCCAGGTTCCCTTAGGGCAGGACAGCTGCAAATGCCCAGGACTTGGTATGGCAGGGTGAGCCTGAGTATCCACGCTGACCCCCAGTGTGTGGTCTTTTACTCTTTTCCCTAGATATTTTTCTTTGCTTATGACTGGACACAGGGTTAAGTTTCCTTTATGTAATTCTCCTGGTAACCATGACTCATATCCCTTAACTTGATACCAAGGGAAGGCTAGGAGAGCCTAATGGGCTATTGAGCTCTTTCCATCCCTCCTTCCAGGGCTTTTTTATACCCACCCCTGACTGTTCTAAAGTACCAGAAAATTCCTGTAAGCCAGACTTCCAACTGGAGATCCAACCAGCCCATCATGGTTTACTACTAATGACTACTCTGATTTCTAACCCCTTTGCCCTAGCTTGATGTTATGATATTCTAGCCTATCTAAACAGAACATAGCCTAGACAAAAAAAGAGGTGTTTAGATGAATGTTCAAATAAATTGATCATAAATAAATAAATAAATAAATAAATAAATAAATAAATAAATACAGAGGTAATACTGAACATATTATTCCCTCCATTTTCCCCTAACACTTAAAATAATATTTTAGACCCCTGTCATCATTCCACTGAGCAATTGTGATGGTCTTCCTCTGTGTGATATTGTCATCTTCAACATCTTCATATGGTTGCTAGATTATATTTGCTAAAATACAAATATGATATTGTTGCATTTGTACTTCAAACCTTTCACTTCCAGCCATCATTCATAGATCCCGTGTCTATACTATAAAGAACCAACCCTAGAGCTTCACTTTCATTGCCCCTCAGTGCCACACTCCAATCTGAGTGTGATCTCTTAACATCATTCCTTATACACTAAATTATTCATCTATAATAGACTAGTCCATTTCATGCCTCTACAATTTATCCCCTGTAGTTCCTTCTACATTTCCCACTTCTATAGTGGTTGAAATTTTACTTAAGGTCAATTTTAACCTGCTTTTCAAAGCCTTTCCTGATGATCTCAGACCATTACTTCCTCTTCTGTATTTCCAGGGTCCTTTATTCATAATATCATCATATCATTGATCACATCCTGATATATATATATGGGCTTCCATATGCTTCCCCTACTGGATATGATCTCCATTAAGAGAGGCCCAGTATCTCCTTCAGCTTTGTACTCTAGATCACAGACGATTTTCAACACATTGTAGCTGCTTCCTAAGTATTGGGGAAATAAAGACACAGAATTATAAACAATCCCAAACCCAAAGATGAATCATCATTTGGAGATTTTTCAGAAAACCTATCTGTAGCAAACCTTAATTCATTGCCAGTGGAGTGCAAATTACAAGTATTATGGAATGCGATTTGAAAATATGCATCAAGAATCTTAAAACATTCTAATTCTTCAAGCCTGAAAATTTACTTCTAGAGATCAGTTACCAAAAGGGAATCAGAGATGTTAAAAAAAAAATTTTCATTTGTAAGTGATAGATACCAAGCCAAAACAACTTTAAAAAGTGGAAACAGGCTGTTGCTAGAGCTTGAAAAAATACTGGAGAAGGTCACAACATTGAAGGAGGAGTTGCAGCACTGAGGAACCAAGATCAGGCAGTAAGGAGCAGTATATTCCAGGACTCTCCAGCACTCCCATCTATCTTTCCTCTCTGCTGGTTTTACTTGACTTCATTCTTCAGGCGGGTTTCCCTTGAGGGAGAAAATATGGTCCCCAGCAGCTACAGATTCCCATCCTCTCTGCTTTAGCAAACCCAGAGGTAAAAGAGCATTCCCCCCCCCCATTCTCTTAGCATCTCTAAGACCACAAAAGGTATTGGGTTGATAACACCTTTGTATTGTTCTCAGGAGACCACCCCTTGACTCATCACTGTTTCCAGGAGAGTTGGATGAAATGTTGGTAAGCCAAGACAGGGTTGTTAGAAATTTAAAAACAGGGGCGCCGGGGTGGCTCAGTCGTTAGGCGTCTGCCTTTGGCTCAGGGCCTGATCCCAGGGTCCTGGGATCAAGCCCCACATCAGGCTCCTCTGCTGGGAGCCTGCTTCTTCCTCTCCCACTCCCCCTGCCTGTATTCCCTCTCTCGCTGGCTGTCTCTCTCTCTCTCTGTCAAATAAATAAATAAAAATCTTAAAAAAAAAAAAAAGAAAGAAAGAAATTTAAAAACAAATGCATAAAAAATTGTTTATTTACTGTGAGTTAGAGGATTATGTTCAAGGAGATGCATCACATTATAATACTAAAAAATGCTAGAAATGTAAAAACAAGCAAAAAACAAACACCTAAGTTAGTGGTAAGGTTGGATAAATTATTGTGTGGATACATCGAAACTTTATACATTCATCTCCAAATTTTTTCTAGAATTTTTTAAGGATTTGAAAAGATGCCCATGATATTATAGTAAAAACAAAACAAAAAGATACAAAATATTTGCAGGAAATCCACCAATAATAATTGAAGTTAATTTTAAAGTATGAAACTCTTCAGGTTTTTTATTTCTTCTTTGTAATTTTCTGGATTTTCCAAATTTTCTACAGTGATCATTAATTTTATAATTAAACAGCTTAAAATTAATGATAAATATCAGGAAATAGAAACATGATGGTTAGTTTTAGGACTATAAGATGATAATCTGTAGTCCCAGCAGAGAAACTATATGAAACCACAATTTTATTTTCTCCATTACCATCCTTTTTTGAGGTCTAGTGTAATTCTTGAGGCCTGGGAACACGGGATATACATGTTTGTGTTTATTATAATCTGTTTTAGGAGAATGGGGATATTGCCTGAGGCTCTTGTATAATTAATCTTTAAGCTAAGTAATCCAAGAATTAATATTCTGCAGGCAACATCTTCAGAAGCAAAGCCAAATTATCTATGATTGTTGACAGTGTGAATTGAGGTAAAGTTGAAAATCCAAATATATTTCATAGCTAGTAACAGTGCAGCTGTGGATCTCATGTCAAATGGGAAACTCCTAAAGCAATGAACATTTTAAAGAGCAAGCTCTCATTTATTAATGTTTTCTATGTTTTCCATTGGGAGAGGTAATGTCAAACCTCATGGAGTAACAGTGTAAGGTCAAAGGTGTGACAGCAGGTCAGAGGAATCTAGTTACTCTTCTGGGAAATCCAAGGCAGAACTAAAGAGCTGCCGAAAGGAGGCGTGATCACCGAAGAACATTAAAGAGAATCGGTTAGGTGCATTTTACTCTTGATGAGATGGGTAAAGGATGATAATTAAAAATGGCAAAAACACTTCCACCTCTAAGATCTATAAATGGGCTGGATTTACCCTCCTACATGAATGAACTAAATACACTGGCCAGGGACGCCTGGGTGGCTTAGTCGGTTAAGCATCAGATTCTTGATTTCGGCTCAGGTCATGATCTCAGGTCCTGAGATCGAGCCCTGCATTGGGCTCTGCTGGATGTGGAGCCTGCTTAAGATTCTCTCCTTCCCTTTCCTTCTGCCCCTCCCCCTGGCTCATGTGCTCTCTCTCTCTTTCTCTTAAAAAAACAAAAACAAAAACTGGCCAAAATATATGAAACAAATTTCTTAAGGTATTGAATATCAGATCAGGCAATGAGGGACTGTGATCCCTAAGACTTGGGAAACAAACCAGTTAACCTGACTGTTGATAAAATGGGCAGACCAAAGGCTGATACTTTAAAAAACAGCACCAGATGCAGAGTTTGGAATATGGGACAGGTCGTGTGCTATCAAAAATGATGGAGGGACAGAGACAAGTAAGACTAGGAAGACAGATGGTGATTCTTTAGCTTGGGATTTTCTCTTATTTTGGTTTTTCCTGTTTGTTTTGTTTCTGTGCTCTTCTGGGCACATTCTTCAACTTTAGGGATTAGTTGAAGAGGCCCTGAAAGCAATGCATTTGTGGTCAAAGATAGTAAATCCAGGACCAGGACAGATGAATTTAAAAAAAAATGATACATAGACTGCTGACAGGTGTACTTTTTAAGGGATGTGAGTTCTGCGAGGGAGCTCAAACCAAAGCAGTTGGACATGAAGACAGGCCCATTTTCAGTACAGCTTTGTCAAGTTGTATTTCATTCTGTCTTATGCCAGATCTTTGCAACTCAGACTGTAGCAAAAGAGTGGCAACTGTCCACTGTGGAGTTCAGGTAGTAAATCCCAGCATGCTTGAATGCCAGTATGCCTTCAATTTTCTAAATAATAGAAGTGAAAAAAGGATGTGTAAGAAAGAGTTCTCATTTGTCCTTGTTTGAAGCATTTTCTTCTTACCATTATCAATGACCTAAGTAAGAGGAAATTTAATAAGCTGTTAAAATTATTTAAATATTCATAAAAAATAAGAAAACTTCTTTAGTTTTCACATAAACATCCAAGCATCCCTTTCTACTAAATGTGCTCTCATCTTTATGGCTTTCATTTGCTCATTTATAGCTGGGATTTCTGCCAAGCTTCTAGTGAAATAAGATGTGTTTATGACTAAGACTGAATTTCACAGCTTTAAAAAACTACAACTAGATACTAAAAACCTTGTATCTGAAACTAGATACCTGAGAAATATCCTTCTATTGAACTTGACAAGTGAGGATTTACTTTCTAATCTTTTAGTGTGTCCAGTGTGGATGGCTGGAGAGACTGAGCTCAGGCTTGATAGCCTTGAACACTGCATGTCACAAAGGCCAGCACTGAGCCCTGCTGTCACTCCACTGGCTGGCTGGCCAGTACTGTCACGATGGAATCCGAATGGCTTTCATGCTGCAGAATTTAGAATTTAAAGGTGATTTAAGAGAACAAACATCTGGAGAGAGTAGCACAGAGTGTGCTAGGAATTCTAAGAACCTTTTTTGTACCCTTTGAATTTTTCCACAGCCTTCATGAGACAGAAATATGAAAAGAGAACAGGAAAGGGACATTGCTAAGTTGGCCACAGGCTTTGGCCGTGCGTGCTAAGGCAGGGACATAATTGCTGTTTTCTGGAGAGGACTTTGATAAGTTGTCCACCTAGGGATATATCTGACTGTCCTATATTTTGACCCAATGAAGAAGAACAAATGGTGGTTCTCTAAAAAGAAGGTAAGAAGATATGACTTCAGTTTAAATGATGAAAGCACTTGAGTGTTTTCAAGCTGTAGTCTTCCTTAGCAAATGGTCTATGGATGATGACCTCTTAGTATAAAAACCAAGAGACACCAGTATAATTATCAAGAAAAACCAGTGCCCCTGCTGTGGTTTATAAGTGAGGCCAGTATTGTTTGGGAAGAGGAGGCTGTGAGAAGAGGAAAAATAAAATAGAGGTATGGGAATAGTAATAGTAACATTCAGTGTCCTCAGAGAAAGCTCAAATGTGTAGTATTTGTTGAAAACAGATGGTATATATATGTATGTTTTGTCAAAATGGCATGTCATTTTGGGCAAGATCAGGAGGGCAACATGAAGGTTAAAAGAATTGAGTTGTTCAAGGATACATGCATAACATTCCTGCTTTTTCCCCTTCCTTCCCTCCTCCCTCTCTCTTCCTCCCTACCTCTCTCCTTCCTTCCTTCCTCTTCTTTCTTTCTTTCTTTCTTTCTTTCTTTCTTTCTTTCTTTCTTTCTTTCTTTCTTTCTTTCTTTCTCATTTAAGGCTATACTACCTTAAATTTATGTACTTTTCTTTTGCTTAAATATGTGTATTGCTGTCGTAACTGGCCTGTAAAGTCCCTTGAAGAGAAGATATAGAAATGTAGAAATGATATCAGAGATAATTTTCAGTAAGCTGATTAGGGAAATGAGGATTAATACTGCTGCTAATGTAATTTATGTGCAGAATTCCTCCTAACATATGTCCCTGGCATCTTCCAAAGTCACATGGTCTCTAGGGGACAAACCCCATATTGAGGAATTGGTTAATTTCATCTAAGTCATCAAAATTATGTGTGTAGAATTGTTCACATATCCCCTTGTTATCTTTCAGATGCCTGTAGGTCTTTAGTGATAGCCCCTGTTTCATTCTTGATATTGCTTATTTGTCTTTTTTTTGCATCATTTTTGCTAGAAATTTATCAATTATATTGATCTTTTCAAAGAACCAGTACTTCATTTCTTTCATATTCCCTATCATTTTTCTGTTTTGAATTTCATTGATTTCTTCTCTTAATTATTTCCTACCTTCTGCTTGCTTTGGGTTTATTTTGTTCTTCCTTTTTTACATTCTTTAAGTGGAAATTTAAGATTATTGTTCTGGGCCCTAATGTATACATTTTGTACTATCAATTTCTGTCTCATCCCTGCTTTAGTTGTGTCCCACAAACTGATATGTTGTATTTTCATTTTTATTTTTTTAAGTTTTTATTCAAATTCCAATTAGTTAACATACAGTGTTATATTAGTTTCAGGTGTACAATATAGTGATTCAGCACTTCCATACATCGCAATGTGCTCATCATGACACATGCACTCCTGAATCCCCATCGCCTATTTCACCCATCCTCCAAACCCCCTCCCCTCTGATAATCATCAGTTCTCTATTTTTTTAACTTTCTTTTGGAATTTCTTCTTTGACCATTGATTGTTTAGAAGCATGCTACTTAGTTTCCAAAGGTTTGGAGATTTTTCTGTTATCTTTTAGTTATTTCTACTTTAATTCCATCCAGGCCAGAGAACACTTTCTGTATGACTTCAATTATTTTAAAATTGTTGACCTTCATTTTATGGCCTATGATGTCGTCTATCTTGGTATATGTTTCATAGACACTTAAATATGTATTCTCTTTTAGTTAGATGATGTATTCTATAAATGCTGATTACTTTATTGTTTGATGGCATTGTTGAGTTCTGTAGATTTGATGGTGTTCTGTCTAGTTGTTCAATCAGTGATTAAGAAAGGGATGTTGAAATCTCAAACTATAATTGTATATTTGTCTATTTCTCCTTTCGGTTTTATCAGCATTTACTACACATTTTTGAAGCTCTGTTGCTTGGTACATACACATTTAAGATGACATTTTTTTCTTAGTGGATTGATCCTTTTATCATTATTTAATGTACCTCTCTTTCTCTGGTAATTTTCTTATCTCTGAAGTGTCATCTATTTAATATTAATAATTCCTTGCTTCTTTTAGTCATGTTTGCGTGATATACCTTTTCCCACCCTTTTAGTTTCAACCTGACTGTATCAATCTGTTTTATATTTGAAGTCCATTTCTCATAGTCTATAGTTGGGTCATATTTTTTAATCCACCATGCCAATTTATTTCCTTTAATTGGCATATTTACATCATTTACATTTAATGCAGTTACTTATACAGTTTGACTTAAATGTACTATTTTATTTTAAAATTTTTTCTTTGTTAATTTCATTTTCCATTTCTCTGTTTTCTCTTCCTGTCTCCCTGTAGGTTACTTGATGGTTTATTGGATTTTCACTTTGATTTGTTAATGGTGATTCTGAGTGTTTATCTTTGGTTCCTTTAGTTGTTGCTCTAAGAATCATATCACATATGTATTACTTGTCACAGTCTACTGGTGTTATTGTTTTACCAGTTTGAGTGTAATATAGAAATCTACCTCCCTTTTCATCCCCTTATGCTCCCACATTTGCAACATGTTTATCAAGTATTTCCTCTATATGCTCTTAGAACCACATGAAACAGTGTTATAACTTTTTTTTTTTTTTAAGATTTAGTTATTTATTTGAGGGAGAGTGAGAGCATGAGTGGGGAGAGGGACAGAGGGAGAGAGAGAGAGAAAATCTTCGGCAGATTCCCTACTGAACGTGGAGGCCGATATGAGGCTCGATCTCAGGACTCTGAGATTATGACCTGAGCCAAAACCAAGAGTCAGAGGCTTAACCAACTGAGCCACCCAGGTGCCCCATTGTGTTAAAGATTTTGATTCCACTGTCATTCATAATTTAGAAAACTCAAGAGGTGAAGGAAGATTTATTGTTTTTACTCATATTTTTGCTTATCATGTTCTTTCAAACTTCCTGATGCTCCAGGGTTTCTTTTTGCTCGTTTTCTTCTTTTTAGAAAACTTATTCTACATACTCTTTTAGGGTAGTTATGCTGGTGAAATTTTCTGGTTTTATCATATTATAAATTGAGAAAGCTATTTATGACTTACGTGAATGGAGTGTGTGTGTATGTATGTGTGTGTCTTAAGTAAACTATGGTTAATTTTCATAAATTTTCTATGTGCAGTTGAAAATATGATGAGTTTGTGATTCTCAGAGTTTAATATTTATATCAATACAATATACTTGATTTATTATGTTATTGAAGTCTTCTATAGGCATAACATTTTTTGGTTTACTTGATCTACTGTTTGAAAGGTGTGCTAAAATCTCCTAGTGATACTCAGTTTCACTCTATTTCTCCTGATATTTTCAGATTTTTAAAATGAATTTCGTTTGCTAAATTACTGGGTGCATAAATATTAATACCTGTTTTATATTCATTGAGAATGTCACCTTTAGTGTTATAAAGTATTCTTATCTGTCTGTTTTAATGTTTTGTTTGACATCTACTTTTTCAGTTATTAGGTTTAGGACCTTTACTTTCTTTTTATTTGAATTTACATGTTTATCCATGCCTACATTAAAAAAAATGATTACCTGTCTTTTCTTTATATATCACAGTGCAATGTTTCATTTTATAAGCAAATCTTATTTTTTCTCCTTTAAGTAGGGCGTTAAACCTATTTGACATTCTTAAAATTATTTATTTATATGCACATGCATATATATGGTTTTGCACGATGCCATTTGTTTCATTTTCTGTTTCTTTCTGTGTCTCTCTCACACAGACACACACACACACACACACACACACACACACACACATTTGGATTCTTTTGGTGAATAGGAAAGTTTACATCTTTTGCCCTAATTGGTATCATTAAGCTACTACTTTTGTATAATATGCTTATTCCATCCAATTTTTAGTTTTGCATTATGAGCAATATTGAAATTAGCTAAAATTATCTGCTCCCCATCATCTAATACAAAGCAACATATTTTTATTCACAGTTCATAGCCATAAAGCAACCTGGGAACTTACTCTATTTTATTTACGCTCTCCTCATTTCTCTACTATTTTGTGTATTTATTCTACCTATAGTGTCAGAAAGTTTCATCATTACATACTATCATCTTTTCCTTATAACCATCATTTTGATTTATGTTTATAGGTTCAAATGTAATTAATGCTTATGTTAACACTGCTCCAGTCATTTTAATTGTCTGAACTTATTTCTTTATTTGATTCTTCAGAAAGCACTTGTGAAAATAATATTCTCTGAGCTTTTATTTTTGAAGATATGTTCGCTTGCTAAGTTAGTTTCCTAGGGCTGCAATAACAAATTACCAGAAATTAGGTGGCTTAAAACAACAGAAATCTATCATCTCATAGTTCTGGAAGCCAGAAGTCTGAAATCAACATGTCAGCATGGCTCCAGTCATTCCAAAGGCTCCAGGGCAGAATCTTCCCTTCTGGTGGCTCCTCATGTTCCTTGACTTATGGCAGCATAATGATGATCTCTGCCTCTGTCTTCACATGGCTTTTTTCATGTGTGTCTCTGTGTCTTCTTGTTTGTCTCCCTCTTTTTAAAAAGAAAAGCAGAGTGCCACATGCTGTACCTCCTTTAGATGTGTCTGGAGTCTTGGAAGCTTTCTATGTTCTCCTAAAAAATGGACCTTGAGAACTTGATTGGAGGTTCTAGCATGGGAGCATAGCTAGTTATATACCTTTGACTGAAGAACAGTCCTCCTCTATTGTAGAAGGACTTCCTCTTTGAATGAGTGCGTAGCTTCAGGAGGGATGCACATGGAGTGCTGAGGGAGGAAGGGGACACCTGCCAGCCAGATCTGCTGAATCAACACTAGCGATCAATGGGGTGACAGATGACACAGCCAGATTGCCCTCACGTCCTTGTTTGCCTCTTAGAAGAACACTTATCATTGAATTTAGGGTCCATCCTAAATTAAGTTAAAGATTTTGAGATCTTTAATTTAATAAATCTGCAGAGACCCTCTTTTCAAATAAGGTCACTTTTCCAAGCACCAGAAGTTATGACTTAGAAATATGTTTTGCCGGCCACTATTCAATCACTGCAGTCCACCTTCAGGCCCACAAACTACTTCTGTCCCATGTGCAAAATACATTCACCCCAACACCCCCCCTCAAATCTCAACCCATTATTATAACATCAAGTCCAAACCCAAAATCTCGTCTAAATATCATCAGCTCAATAGGTCCCAAAGATCATCTCCCTAATCATCTAAATCAGGTATGGGTGAGACTCTGGGTGTAATCCATTGTAGGGAAAATTCCCCTCCTTTTGCGGACCTGTGAAACTAGAAAACGAGTTGTCTGCTTCTCAAATACAACGACAGAACAGTCATTGATTAAACATGCCCATTGCCATACAGAGAAATTGGAGGCAAGAAAGGGGTCGCTGGTTCTAAACAAGTTAGAAACCCAGCAAGGCAAATTCCATCATGTTTTAAGACCTGGAAATAATCCTCTGTGACTTGAAGTTCATCCTTTGGGCCCATGGAGGATTTGCACTCTGCGTCCACCACTCTGCCTTCTGCCTCTGCACCCACATTTCTACTCTGGGAGATGGGTCCTTTTTTCGAAGGATATTACGTGTTTGTAGGTGATTAGCTCTATCAGCCTGTTTCCTGCCTGTACAGTTTTTGAAATCTGATTGCCCTCTTTCACTTGGTCTTGTCTCTGTCCCCTTCAGTGTGAGCCAGCAATGCTTTTGCTGATCCTACAGTCTCAAAAAACATTGTGGTTCTTCCTTGTATTCTATGGGGATCTATGCCATTAGACAAGAGGATCTTCCACAAATCTTTTCTTGGTAACTCCATATTTTTTTCTGACTTCTGTTGAGATGGTTGAGTGGATCCATTAGTCACCTGCCTAGTCTCTTCACTAAAAGGTTGTCCTGGCAAACCCTAGGATCCTCTATCTCTAGTGCATGCTTTTCCATCAGTGGATTTCTTTTTTTTTTTTTTTTTTTTAAAGATTTTATTTATTTATTCGACAGAGATAGAGACAGCCAGCGAGAGAGGGAACACAAGCAGGGGGAGCGGGAGAGGAAGAAGCAGGCTCATAGCGGAGGAGCCTGATGTGGGGCTCGATCCCATAACGCCGGGATCACGCCCTGAGCCGAAGGCAGACGCTTAACCGCTGTGCCACCCAGGCGCCCCAACCATCAGTGGATTTCTTAATTTTAGTTCATTTGCAATCTAGATAGGACAAAAACCTCCCAAATCAGCAAGTATTAGTTTGTTTTGATTAACAGTTATTTCCTCAATTTAATTCACTCCTCTCATTTTTACTATAAGTATCAAGGAGAAACCAGGCTATGCCTTCAACACTTTTCTTGTAAATCTCCTCAGTTTTTTTTTTCCTGCTCTGTTTTGCAAACAACAGTAGAGCACAATCCAACCAAATTTTATAACACTTTATAACAAGGATCGCCTTTCCTCCATTTTCCAGTAAATAACGCATTCCTCATTTCCTTCTGAGACCTTATAAGAAGCACTTCCAATGTCCATATTTTCACCAACAATCTCTTCAAGGCAATGTAGGCTTTTTCTATCATGTATCTCAAAATTCTTCAAGCTTCCACTCATTACCCAGTTTCAAAGCCATTTCCGTACTTTTAGGTATTTGTTGTAGAAGCATCATACTTCCAGGTACCAAAATCTGTATTGGGTTCCTAGGGCTGCCATAAACAAAATACTACAGGCTTGGGTAGACTGAAACAACAGAACTATATTCTTTCACAGTTCTGGAGACCAGAAGTCCAAAACCAAGATATAGGAAGGGCCAGCCTCCCTCTAGAGCTCTAGAGGAGAACCCTTTTTTGCCTCTTCTAACTTCTGGTGGCTCCTAGAGTTGCTTGGCTTGTTGTAGCAAATGACAACCTCTGCCTCCACCTTCATAAAATCTCCTTTATGTGTCTCTGTATCTCTTATGAGGACATTCATTGTTGGATTTAGGGCCCAATCTTAATCCAGGATTATCTCATCTTGAGATCTTTTACTTAATTAAATTTGCAAAGACTCCATTTCCAAACAAGATCACATTTACAGGTACTGGGGGTTAGGACTTGGACCTATATTTTGGGGGCCACCATTTAACACACTACACATAGAAATATTAAAATTCTTTTGTTAACTGATTCTTTTCTTTTGAGTTTCTTTTTTTTTTTTAAGATTTTATTTATTTTTGCGAGAGAGAGAGCGAGTGAGTGCGCATGAGCAGGGGAGGGGGCATGGAGGAAGAGGGAGAAGCAGGCTCTCCGCAGTGTTGAGCATTTTGTGTCAGTTTTCCCAGATATATAGTGTATCCTTTTAGTATAGTACTTTTTTAAAACTAAAAGCTTGCTTGAATTAAAATTGTATTATATTTCTTATTTTCCTATTCCATTGCTTTAATTTTCTATTTCTTCATATTATATGTATTTCAGATTTTTTTCTTATCCTCTGTATCTGCCACTTTTTCTAGATTGAATATATCTCTCTTAATTTCTTTTTCATTTAAAAATTTTCTACTTTTAATCTTCTACATATTTTAAGGCACTTTGCATGATGCTTAGTTTTCTAATACTTCTCCTAGTTTAGTCTTCACTTCATTTTTCGAAAAAACTATTTCCTTTCTGTCAGCTCACTTACCCACATCATTTGGTTGAGTTTTCTAGTTCTGACTTAAGCTTTTGTTTTATATTTTCTACATATTTTTAATATAAAGAAATAAAAGATTAAAGAATAACAATAGTTAAAAAGAAACATTAATTTTATTGTGCTTTTTCAAATATTACTTTGTAATTTCCATCTGTTTTGTGGCCAAAAATCTCTGGAGTTTCTTCACTTAATGCAGGAATGTAATGTTGCTTGTATCATTTGCTCTCTCTCTCTCTCTCAAAATTTGAGGAATTGAACAATGGATTTTGAAAAAATGTTGAGGCAATGAGGTCAGTGACTATTATCCTATTGTATTTAATGACTCAGAATTTCATAGAATTTAAAAAAACCTGAACAGTCGTATGTCACAATACGTACACATGTTTGTTTACAAAGAGGATGATTGAAAACCCAAACATCTTTGTCTTGTAATGCATTAGAATGACTTATTTTAGTTATCGTTTGTGAGCTTTCTGTTCTGTACCAGGCTATTTATTTACTTATTTATCTATTTAAAGTAGGCTGTATGCCCAGCATGGAGCCAGATTCGGGGCTTGAACTCACCACCCTGAGATCAAAACCTGAGCTGAGATCAAGAGTCAGACGCTCAACTGACTGAGCCACCCAGATGCCCCCTGGGCTTTTTACGTATGCCAAAACATAAGATTTTCTCAGCAAGTTATTTTATCCATTCTATAGAGGATACCTTTAAGTTTGAAAATATTAATAACTTAGCCAAGATAACACAGCAAGCAAGGGACAAAGCTCAGATTTGGTTCCAAAATCCAATCCTCTGAGCCACTCTTAGAAAGCTAGTTGCCTAGGTAATCCTCAATTCTATTACAACGATGCAAGATGCTATTTTAGAAATAATTTCTTCTTTTCTAGAGTAGTCCACCCAGCATCCTGGGGCGTTATCAAATATTTTGTACAGGTGGTGCGCTGGTCTTACTTAGCAAGGTCTGGCACCATAAGATTACAAAAGAAGTTTTATAAATATACACACTCACACTAACAAAGAGCAATTATGTAGCTGACTAACAATAAGAAATTTAATAGGCAAATTTCAGTCTTAACTGTCTAGCAGCATGTCAGCTTTACATTCAAATGCATCTTCAATCTGACCACTTCTCACCACCTCCACAGCTATCACAGTAAGTCCAAGCTACCTCCATCTCCCCTTAGTTTTCTGCACTAGCGCCCTGAGTGGCCTCACTACTTCCACTTTTGCTGCTGTACAGTTAATTATCCGCCCGACAGGCAAGGTGATCTTCAAGAACATAAAACAGATCACGTCAATCACTTTTCAAAACTCTCTAATGGCTGTTCTAATCGACAATAAAAGGAAAGTCCTTGCACTAATCTACCTTGATTATTTGTCCTTTATTGTTGATTTGTAAGAGTTCTTCATGTATTATGGATGTAAGCACTATATCAGAATTATGAATTGCAAATATTTTCCCCCATTTTCAGGTTTCTTTTCACTTTCTTTATGTCCTTTGAAGGACAAAATGTTTTAATTTTGTTTTTAATTTTGTTGAACCCTGATTTATCTACTTTTTTCTTTTGTTGCTTATGCTTTTAGTGTCCTATCAAAAGGCTTTGCTTGGGGTGTCTGGGTGGCTCCGTGGGCTAAGCGTCTGCCTTCAGCTCAGGTCATGATCCCAGGGTCCTGGGATCGAGCCCTACATCGGGCTCCCCACTCAGCGGGAAGCCTGCTTCTCTCTCTCCCCCTTGTCTGCCTCTC
This sequence comes from Ursus americanus, assembly GCF_024610735.1. Lineage (NCBI taxonomy): Eukaryota > Metazoa > Chordata > Mammalia > Carnivora > Ursidae > Ursus > Ursus americanus. The sequence goes on from NC_142164.1 coordinate 93,161,842, forward strand.
CACCCCTGCTTGTGCTCCCTCTCTCTGTCAAATAAATAAATAAAATCTTAAAAAAAAAAAAAAAAGGCTTTGCTCAACCCAAGGTCATAAAGATTTACTCTTATATTTTCTTCTAAGATTATTATAAGTTTTGCTCTTACATTTGGTTTATGACCTCTTTTGAGTTAATTTTTGTGTATGCTGTAAGAAAAGAGGTATAACTTCATTGCTTTGCATCCAGATACCCAGTTGTCCCGGTACCATTTGTTGAAGAGACTGTTCTTTTCCTATTGAATTGTCTTGGCATAATTGTCACCATAACTGTAGAAGTTTATTTCAGGATTATCAATTCTGTTTCATTGTTCTATATGTCTAATTATGCCAGGACCTGTTACTGTAGCTTTATAATAAGTTTTGCGTTTGGGAAATGTAAATCCTCCAGCTTTCTTTTTTCTTTTTCAAGATCATTTTAGCCATTCTGCATTCCTTGAATTCCCATATTAATTTTATTATCAGCTTGTCAATTTCTGCAAAAAAGCCAATTGAGATTTTAACAAGGATTGGATTGATGCTATAGATCAAATTTTGGAAAATTGCCATTTTAAGAGTACTGAATTTTGCTTCATGAACATGGGATGTCTTTCCATTCATTTATGTCTTCTTTAATTTCTTTTAAAACAATATTTTGTAGTCTTCAGAATATCAATTTTATAATTTTTTGTGAAGTTTATTCCAAGTATCATCCTTTTTAACATGCTATTATAAATGGAATTGTTTTCTTACTTTAATTTTCAAATTTTTTGTTGCTAATATATAGAAATCAAATAGATTTTGTATATTGATCTTGTACCCTGCAACCTGGCTAAAACCGATCATATATTAACTTTAGTAGTTTTTTATAAGTGGATTCCTTGTAAGTTCCTATATACAAAGTCATGTTGTCTACAAAGAAATATAACTTTACTTCTTCCTTTCCAGTCTGGATATCTTTTATTTCATTTTCTTGCTTAATTGTCCTAGATAGGGGCAATACGATGTTAAATAGAAGTGGTGAGAGTCAACATTCTTAGGGCAAAGACATTTAGTCATTTACCATTAATTGCAACATTTGATGTGAGTTTTTTATGTATGGGTCATATTTTCTTGTTTTTTTTTTTTCTTGGATAGTTAACATTTTAGATAATGTAGCAATTCTGCATACTAATACCCTCCTCTCCTGCTCATTGTTGTTTGCTTATTTGTTTAGTGGCTTGGTGGGTCTATTTTAGTGAAGTCTGTTTCCCCAGCAGGATGTACCTTCTGATGCAGTTATTCAGCCTTGGGCATGCACGCATTCACCCTGGGATGACAGTGGCTTCAGCAGGACTGTTGTTTCTTTTCCTGATCTCTCTAAGCTCTCTGCTTCAGTTGGATTCACATGCAGCTGTTAGGCTTCATTAATTACTGGCTGATTTTGCTGTTGGTTTCAATATTGCCCTGAGGCATAAATTGCTCCACAGTCTGATCCCATTACAGTCTGTCTCTTTTGCAGAGGTAATCATTTTTTTTTCTTTCTTTCTTTCTTTCTTTCTTTCTTTCTTTCTTTCTTTCTTTCTTTCTTTTCTTCCTTCCTTTCTTTCTTTCTTTTTCTTTTTTAGAGACAGAGCATGCCTGTGTGAGTGGCGGCGGAGTGGGCAGAGGGAGAGGGAGAGAGAGAATCTTAAGCAGGCTCCACACCCAGTGTGGAGCCCAACTCAGGGCTCAATCTCAGGACCCTGAGACCATGAGCTGAGCTGAAATCAAGAGTCCGACTCTTAACCGACTGACCACCCAGGCAGCCCTGCAGAGGTAATCACTGAGGCTAGTTTGTGAGGTTTGTTCCAATCCTATGATGTCTCTTCTTAGCCATCTCCTTCCTTGATTGTCTGTGATACGCATCTAGCTGATTTAGAATTTAGCTTGGTGTTCTTATTCGGCAACCAGCTTCTTTGCAATTGATTACCGCTAAAATCTCCATTGGTTTGGATAGCCTTGAACTATCCACGTTTTGTTCAACATAAACTAGTTTCCTTAGGGGAGAGCTTTAGAGCTCTCTGTTCTTACAGTCTGCCTGTTCCCCTGAGCAAAATCATTACTGATCCAGAGCTAAGGGCACAAAATGTGGCCCAGTTCTCTCAGAGTGACTCCTCTGCTTCATGAGTACAGTACTAGGCCAAGACACCATCCTCTGGTCTTCTTGATTTACTTCCAGCATAGAACTTCTACCCAAAGAGTGAGCTGGGGTAATGGTGATTAGAGGCCCAATATTGTAGCCTGCCAAGGCTGGAGTGAGACTCTGCCCTAGAAGTGGGAGCTGGGTAGAGAAGGAGCTCCCCCTAGGTCTCAGCCTGGTCTTTCATGGAATAGAACCTCTGCAACTCCAGGCTGTTGGGATTGAGAAATGCTGGTAGCCTCTCTCTCTTGGGGAGATAACGTTGTCCTGAACTGGGGCTTGGGAGGAGCAAGCCCCTGTGTTCTTGACTGCATCCTATCAAAGTGGAGTTCCGTCACACTGAGCTGGGAGGGGGATGTAGAGAGGAGGCTGTGGTTCAGATCCACAGACTCTCACTGTACTGATTGAGATTTGTTAGTTTTTCTTGAAAAAAAAGTATATATATATATTTTTAATTTGATGCATGTCCTTGGGATGATTTCTGGAGACTTTAAATGGTTGCTTCAAAACTCTGTGTGTGTGTGTGTGTGTGTGTGTGTGTGTGTGTGTGTGTATGTATAGGTAATTTTCACCAGTTATGGTTTTTCACTGGAGAAAGGATCCACAAAACTCATTTCCTTATGCCAACTTTCCAGAAGTCATCTAGAAATTCTTAATAAATTTGTGTTTTTTGTTTGTTTTTTTAAAAATTTTATTTATTTAAGAGAGACCGAGAGAGAGCACAAGTGGGGTGGGGGAAGGGCAGAGGGAGAGGGAGAAGCAGGACCCTGGGATCATGACCTGAGCCAAAGGCAGACACTTAACCAACTGAGCCACTCAGGCGCCCTGAATTTGTGTTTTTATTTGAAGCCTCATGGGTCAATGGAAGATGTGACAGTGCTTGAAGCCTCCACTCAGACATCCCCACCTTTTGTCACCTCTTGGCCTTCCTGGGAGAACCAAATCTCTACCTCTGATGCTCTGTGCTCCACATATCCTCTCCCTCCTCATATCCATCCAGCAACCAGTGCTGCCTTCCACCCTGTGGAGCATGGACCTGGCCAGAGGCACAGACAGGGTTGAAATCAGGTGACTGTGAACATGGCATTCTAGGACAGGACATGGCAATGCCTATCCATACCACAGGCCCTTTCAGAGTCAACATGGAAATGCCAAGCTTTCAATCACCCTGGTTCAAGTAAGAACTGACTGTGTCTCATTGTGAAGGTTGAAAACCCTTTGGAGTTGCTCATCTGTGACCCATGGCAAGTGAGGCGCCTAACGTTACTTCCCTGTTCTCAGAAGTCTCATTGGTTTGACTGTTGGCGGGGATGGAATAGGCAGCCAGTGGGCTGCATACGCTCTCGACCTCAGGCCAGGCTCCCAGGCACCTGTGACAGTTTGTACTTGTATGGCCAGGGTGCCCTTACAGGAGGAAGTGTGACATAGCAAAAAAAGAAAAGAAAAGAAGCAGCAGCAGCAGCACCACCACCACCACCACGACAGGTTGAGAGACCATGGAAAGAAACCGTTTTCTATTCTAATACCATTAAGAGCACTTTTTTCCCTGCCCATTTGACCTCAAAGCCCCGCATTTTCATTCGGCACCAGGCCCTGTAAATGATATCCTTGTGTCTGTCTTTAGACCTTGGCTGACACCACTTCCCTCCTTCTCCCTTCCACATTTGCGAGGTGGTCCCTTCTAGTTATTCTGCAAGTCTTGGCTTAGAAGTCACTTCTTCCCAGAATCTTTCTCTCCAGTTTTGATGAAGTCCTCCCACGTGCTCCAATATGGTCTCTCTTTCCCTGATCTAATTACCTGTACATAAGTGTCTATTTGCTCAGTTCTATCCCATCAAAACTCCTGAGGGCAGAGACTGTTTTCTTGTTCATTGTTGTATCTCTATGTTCTCTCAGAGTGCCAGACATCATGTGTTTAATTCCTAGCTGTTTAATAATAGTTAGAGATAATGAAGACTTTCAGGTGTGATCTCTGGGCTGGTTTCTGAAAGAGGACAAGGAAACGAGAGGAGATAAGGTGAGAGGAAGGCATTGAAGCATAGAGGAGGTATAGCATAGCCACCCTATCTGGGGGCAACCAATTGTTCCACGGGACTTCAATGTAGGACACAAGCTGGTGTGCACAGAGATGCCTTGTGCATGGTGTTAATAAGATTGGACCCCAGCTGGAAGATAATGTGGAGCCACTGGAAGGATTTAAGATGTGAAGTTAGTACGGCTTAGTGAGGTCACTCTGAGCCTAATGTACGAAAGCCTGGCTATCTCAGGCCCTCATTCAGGGGAGAAAGATGAGGGCCTGGGTTAGAGCAATTGGGTGCTGAGGAAGGAATAGATTAGAGTGGCCCTTAGGCAGATTAGTGGATTTAGTGATGGATGGAATGTGGAATATGAAGGAGGAATGACTGCAAGTATCCCAACTCAGGTGTCTGGATGATGGAGGTGCAGTGAGTCAGGGTAGAGGCAGAGAGGGACGAGCAAGTGTGGGGTCAGGAGCCTAATGGGAGATGAGGACATGGTTGTGTGTACATTCACTGAGGTGCCTTTGGGTCCAGCAGGAGGTGAGATGGCTTAGTCCTGACTAGACATGCATAGCAGTAGAGACCCAGGAGTTCTGTTCCTCAAGTACACAATAGGAAAATGGGCTTGGGACGTGGGTGTGGATTTTCTAATGCTGTTTCTATGGGCGAACACATGAGGAGCAAACAGCAAACTTAGAAATGGGATTTGGGGACATAATGTATAAATTGGAGTCAGTCTATATTTGAATTTTTAGTTGACTATTAGGGTTGACATTGAGAGCAGTATAAATGAGCAGCACTTCAAATAATAATGGTGGTAAAATCACACTGCAAAGATTCTGAACAAGATGGGCTTAGAAACTCTCCCTTCACCTCTGTCCTCAACTTCCTTCATCTCTTCATCTTCTTCTGGATTTCTGCCTCTATAAAGGCAATCACATGCTTGGTGCAGTTTTGTGTTTTTCTGTTTGACGCTCATGTTCATGAGAGAAAGAAATGTTTTCACGTGCCTTGTTGCAGTGAAATGATCCCCTGTGCCCTGGCAACATTTGAACACCGTGTTAAGCCAGGTGACCTAGGAGGCGGCAGACGCATCTTCCGCTGTGCCATCCCCGCCCGCGCGGCTGCGTGTGTGTGAACATCCACACGCGAGTGCGCGCGCACACGCATCACTTACTTCAGATCCACGGTGTGTATTCAGTTCTTTCGGTGCTGAGAGCCCTCAAACTTCCGAGTACTTGGCCGTGCTATTCCACCTGTTAGGATTTCTTTTCCTCCTCTGCCTGGAGGCCCATCTTTCTGGCCGATCCCGACCTGCGGCTCTGCAATCAGCGGGCTTCATGCTCACCCTCCCTCAGAGGCGCCCTCACCATCCTCAGGCTGACTCAGAGATGCTGGGTTTTCCTCCCACGGTGCAGCGCTGCACTGGTGGGTTTTCTTCTGCGTGTCCTCTTTGGGCATCGTGAAAGTCAGGGCTGCTCGGCGCCTGGTCTTTTCTGCGTACTAAGTGAGGGCGTGACCCCGTGATGCTGCGCGAGAGGCTCTGGGTGAAGGGTAAGGAAAGCTTTCAAAGTGGCCCTGGAATGAAGGCACGGAAAGTACAAGAACAAAAAAGCCAGCAGAGAACTAATTAATGTGCTGGGGACAGTCCACTACAGTTCTACACACTTTTCAGAAAAAAGAAAGGCTCGGTTACACGAGTAAAAGCATAAATTGCCAGAATTGATGGGCCCAGTTCCCATTTTATTCCCCAGGAATAGAGTATTAAATTTCTTTGTAAGAAAAGCAGTGGGGAGCCTTATCTGCTGGTCATATTTATGGGTAGATTTTTGCAGAGATGTTCTTATGGCTTATCATTTATCGGTTGTTTCTTATGAGCAAGCAATTCCCACCCTAACCAGGCATCGACAGCCTGGTGGTTGGCAGCTGAAGATAGGGTCACATCTATAAGTCTGAGAAGGAAATGAGCTGTTTCTGTTTCCTCATAAGGCCACCGGGACATTTGCTACCAACGGGGGTGGGGGGGTGACTGCCTACCTGGTGTGTGGTGATCAGTAAACCACGCACTAAAGTCATGAGCTTTATCTCCTCGTGGCACTCACAAATGACGCCTCTTTTCACAACCAGCTGTAGCTAATCAAGGGTAAAGTGACAGCCTCACTGGTAAAGCCACTTAGGATTATCAGGGAGAAGAAGGGGGTCCCTGGGCTGCAGGAGGTTATACTTTGGGAGGGCAGAGTTGAGAATCATAAGGCATTTGCAGATTCGGCCTGTATGGCATTGTTTTCTCAGCACAAGCTCCTGGAGGACGTTGCCAGGATGCAGAAATCACCATCCACCCTTGATGACCTGGGTCAAACACCTGTCGTGCAGATGTTTACTTTTTAGTGCACAGTATTGTCATGCAAATCCGTCCGCTCAATGTGCAGCTCACCATTTCAGATAGAACCCCTCTGGTCAAACAAACCAAAATGCTGTGTCTGAGATTTGTGTGGGTGGGGGAGGAGAGGAGGATCAAGATTTCTCCCACCTTCTGCTACATTCTCGTGTTTTCTTTTTAATTGCTTTAGAGTAAATGGATAATATATATATATATATATTTTTTTTTTGAAATGAGATCTGTAAATCTCCACGTTTCACTTTAGCACCAAACCGATGTTACATAAGAAAAATCTGTAGTTGTTCATATGAAGGGAAATTAGAATGAATGCTGCATACAACATTCTATAAAATGGTTTTGTCCTTCCTGTGGGGAATATGTTGACCAAAATGACCTGAATAGATGCCTAAATGGAAAACATCACAAGCAATATTCAGCCATGTATTGGATGGAAGATAGGAGGAGAAAACTATAGGATCCAAGCAGTAATTTTAAACCAAGGACTTACAGGTGAATGATCACTCAAAGAAAATGATTATGTCCAGATAGAAAACTACATATTTAACTCTGAACAAGGCTGTTTTAAACTTTCTCTTGAAGTGGAATAATATATGGCTGAAAAATGATTTTGAGATCTAACCCCATGGAATAACAGTAGAATCCATCCACACCTTTCTGCCGCAAGTAAACATAGGCCCAGTGGATTTGGGGACTTGCCTCCAAATCTATTTTTGTTTTACAAAATACTTGTTATCAACACTCAGAGCAGTCTCTTGCACTTAGAATAAAGAAAACATCCTTTCCCTTCAGATGATGCAAGGAGTAAAGGTACACTGCCCTTATCAATCAAGTGAGGATCTTCTGAGTATCCCAGGCATTAGAAAAGCTGTGTATAGCAGCACAGGATGCATTCTGCCAAACATGAATGAACCTGCCAGCCTTCCCAAGCCTAGAAATATCTAAAGCTATTCCTAGCAGACATTCAGGAGCAATTAAAGTTTCTGAGGGGTATGGAAATACACATTTTTTCCCCGTTATCTTGCATGGGATGTGTGCAGTGGCAAAATCCTACTATCTCCTTCCCAGCTCCCTGGCTACCCACTCCCAAGCTAAGAGAACTTCTCTGGAAAAGGCTTACATTGCCCTCAGGCCCTTGGCCTAAGCAGCCTTTCAAGAGAGTCATCAGAAAAAAGTCCACATGAGAATAGCTAAGAGCTTTCTCATGTCCCCAGACCCTACCTATCACCTGGTCTAAGGGTTTGTGGTAAAAGTGGATACTCTACAAGTTTTTGCCAATTTGAGTTCAACAGACTGTGTATACGGTGACAGCTCCTGACAGGAACCTGGAAATGCCACTCTTCTTTGGGAGGTAACTTAACTTCTGGGAAATAAGACTACCAATCATGACTATTATTTCAGCTCCTGTCATCAAGCTGGTAGCAGGAACCCCTATGGGAATTTAATTCAGCTCTCTGTTTTCAGAATGAAAAGTTATATTAGCTTCATTTTAAAGAGAGATTGGGATCATTTAGCCAATGCAGAGGGTGTGATAATTAGGATAAGAAAATTCACTTATTGGAGTGCCTGGCTGGCTCAGTCAGTAGAACATGTGACTCTCAATCCTGGAGTCATGAGTTCGAGCCCCACGCTGGGCATAAAGCTTAGTTAAGAAAAACAAAGTATTTCCCAACTAATTCCCCAAAGAATCTATTCACTTGAAAAAAAAAAAAAGAAAAGAAAATTCACTTACTGGGTGATTACAGAATGCCGGGCAGTGTTCATGAAGCACTTATTATATATCCCCATTTTTCAGATAAGAAGACAGGCTTAGGGAAGACATGTCACTCCTCCAAGGTCACATGGACTAAAAACACGAAATTCAGAACAAAAATTCAGGCAGGCAAACACCAACCTACCTCCATATAGATACTGTTTGCCCCAGAGCCCCCATTTCTACCCCCGTTATCTGGAAGCATCACTTCTAGTTTTCCGGTACAATCATCTTTCCTCTTTCACTGGAACAAAGGGATTCTAGTGGAGGCTGCCAGTCACAGTTGTGCACCTTCTGAGACACAATGGTAGGTGTAGACTCTGTGTCAGGCAGTCAGAGTGCTTCTCTGGGACATCAGCTCTGCTCAGCCCCTCTCCGATGGTGACGCTGTGAGGACAAAAGCCATCGGAGCCAGACTGAAGAACTTGTGGAAGAAACTGGCTTACAGGAAATGAAGGAGACCCCCCCACACACACAGAAACAGGGACCGGCAAAGAGGGTACCCCTGTTCCCAGTGTCTCTGAGGCCTGGCTGCAACACTGCTCGCCTTCCCTTTGGTTACTGTGACTGGTAGAGTCCCCTTGGTGCCTGAATTTGGTCAAGTTGAGTTTCTAGTATAGTTCCTAACCAGAATCTTTAAGGGGAAAAACTATAGATTATGTTTTATTTTTTGTCTTGTTTTCATCTTCTAATACAGTGTTTAGCGTAGAGTAGAAACTCAAAATAAAAACAGAAAAAAGAAGTAGCCTAGAATACTAACTGACCCTGGCCTCCTCTTTCTTGAATGAATATTCAAGATAAAGTAATATGCCACATACACTAATAATCGGAGGAAGACAATTCTAAATGGAAGTGAGAAATTTGACTTTACAAAGGAAGGTCAGACTTACGTTCTTTTCTCTCTCTGCAAGTTTTATACAAGATAAAGGAAGTCTTCAGGGTAGGTTTCAAAGAGGCAGAGGAGGCAATTTGTAAAAAAATAAAACAAATCCAGATAGGGAACTTGTGTCAGGAAGTGGATACTCTCTTTTATGATCAGAATCAAGTCACTGGGAGAAGAGCAGTCAGTTTTATACACTGAATATTATAATATCTAATTTTTTTTGAATGCTTACTATAAGGCCAACACAAGGTATGCAGTGAAATTTTCACGGTCTTATTAATCAGGATTCCAAATAGCAATTTCCTCCCCCAGTACAGCAAACAAGAAAACTGAAAAGAGAGCCTTTAACAAAGTAGCTTAAGGGTGCCTTTCTAATTAATGGTGGGAATGGGTTACCGTACCGTAATCAAAGTCCAAGGCCCGTGGATTTAACAAATTGCTTCAAAGTCTATGGTATTAGAAACTATAGGATTAGATAAAAGCCAAAAAAACAAACAAGCAAAAACAAAAACTAGAAGGTGATTTAGTTCAATGTGAGGTCAATGTGAATTTTATTGCTTAGCATCATAGGAAATAAAAAGTAACAATGTAGCATCAAATGACACAATATGATAATACATATAAAACCTCATTTTCAGAAGTTCTTAAACTACGGGGAAGGAAAGGTGTTTAACTTAAAGTTGACTTGAATCTGGTACGTGTAGCATTCAAAAAGAATTGGATTTGTACCAGTTTCTGGAAGGGATCATAGTTATGTCTTCTACAGCAATCATGAATGCACATTAGGAACGGCTTGATTAAAGTGTTATCAACAGGTCCTACATCTGCTTGGCCAGTGGAAACCTCTGTGCATACTCAAGGGTAATTTTCCAAGCCCAATCAGATGTAGAGAGGTGTGGCACGTGAGCTTCTCCCAGGATAACTTCACGTTGGACCCTTCAAAACCCCGCAACACTGTGAGTGATTCCATCACCTCCTCACTCACACCTCATTCAACTTTCTAGTGGTTCCCAGTGACTTGAGGAGTTCTGTCTCTTCCAAGACTCAACGCAACTTTGCTATGTTCTCTAATTATTGCAAGTCATGGAAGCAATTTCTAAGGCAGATTATGCTGGCAAATTCTCTTCAACTACCTACTTTTTCTTTATTATTGATTTTGTTGTCTCTCTTTTTGTTGTTGCAGTTTCAAACTTCCTATAAAATGGAGGAGAAGGTTGATGGATGTTGAACAGGCATTTTCATTAGATATAAATTTTGTTCTAAACCCCCATCTAAGGTTCCCAGACTTAGGGGTGCCTGGGTGGCTCAGTTGGTTAAGCATCTAACTCTTGGTTTCGGCTCAGGTCACGATCTCAGGGTTATGAGATTGAACCCCGCATTGGGCTCCACTCAGCGGGCAGACTGTTTGTGATTATTCAGTGTTGCCGAGCAAAGTCAGACTTCGTTAATTTAGATGCAAAACAAGAATATGCATGAGGGAAAATCAAGTTGGTCAATTGCTTGCATTGCTTTCCATTCCCTCAGCAGTTGTTACCATTTCATTCACTTAAAAAGCAAAATGAATACATGATTTTCACTGGTTCTTGGAAAATTTCCTCTATTTATTGAATGCAAGGGTATCTATTATTTTTCTTAATGTTAGTGGGTTAGAGCTATGGCTAAATAACTGTCTCCAGGTTACAGAGAGTCTGTCAAAGTCCTAAGGGTATTCAAGGCTTCTGCCTCCCCAAATATTTACTTGACAATACAAAGATAAAATTTTAACTATGGATCTGTCTACATTCTATCGAAGTGGCAGATTGATTCAGCCGGGGAAAAAGCATGTGCACGTTTACGGCACTGTATGAACATATGAACTGACATTTTTCTAATATTTTCATTTTGATTTGGATGCTGTGAGGATATAGCTGAAGTGTGACAAAGACTAAGTTAGTAATTGAAATTCAGAGTAGGGGTGCCTGGGTGGCTCATTTGGTTAAGCGTCTGACTCTTGGTTTCTGCTCAGGTCATGATCTCAGGGTCCTGAGATTGAGCCCTGTGTTGGGCTCTGCGTTCAGTGTGGAGTCTGCTCTTTCCTCTCCCTCTACTCTTCCTCCCACTCTCTCTCTCCCTCTCATAAATAAATAAACTCTTAAAAAAAATCAGAGTAGCCGATTTTGAAAAACACCCATTATGTTAATAATCCATACATATTGTACTTTTTGACACACACTTATTAACAAAACCTGTTTCCTCTTATTCATGGCTGTCCTTTTAATGATTATCACAATCAAGCATTTCCTCTGCCTGAGATACAGCAGAGTGTGAAATGCCACTAATTTCTTAAGATGTAATACTTGGAGCAATGCACAGAGAGTAATGAGGATCTTCGTTTGGTGTCATGCTGACAGCTTGGCTCTCTTTGGTTTTACGTAAATCTAAACTAGAGACAGTGTATGTAATGTAGTGAAAAAGAGATCAGGCTTGGGAGGTCTTGTCACAGCTCTGTTATCAACTTAGTGGAGGAATGTGGAAAATGATCATTTAGCCCCTTTCAGCCTCTTCTGCCTTGCCATTTTTAAAAGGGAGAGAAGGTGGAAGGGAAGGAAGTTGGAAAAGAAGCTCAAAAGGAAAGGAAGGCAGGGAAGCGAGAGAGGAAGGAAAAATTTAAAGGGAAGGGAAGAAAATAATAAAGGGAGGAACAAAGAAAAGAAGGAATAAGACAAGTATAGTTAGCTGAATAATGGCCTCCAAAGATACCAAGATCAAATCCCTGGAACCTACACATGTTACTACTTCATATGACAGAATAGACTTTGAAGATGTGATTAAATTTAGAATCTTGAGATAGGCAGATTATTTTGGATTATCCAGACAGGCCTAAATGCAGTGCCAAGGGTCCTTTTTGAGAGAGGCAGAGGGACATTTTACACAGAAGAGTAGGCAGTGTGACCATGAAGGCAGAGAGTGGAGTAATGGCCAAGGAATTCCAACAGGTACCAGAAGCTAGAAGAAACAAGAAACAGTTTTTCCTCTAGAACCTTTGGAGAGTTTATGACTCACGGACACCTTGGTTTTGGCCTAGGGATGCTGATTTTGGACTCGCGGCCTCCAGAACTCTGAGAAGATAAATTCGTATTGATTTAAGCTACAGAGTTTGTGGTACTTTGTTATAGTAGCCATAAAAAGCTAATACAAGCAGTCGGGCAAAAATACAAGGAAGTATTAGTATTAGTATGTATTACTAGTTTGCTAAGGCTACCATAACAAAATACCATAGTCTGGTTGGCTTGAACAGCAAAAACTTATTTTCTCATAGTTCTGGAGGCCAGAAGTCCAAAGATCAATGTGTCAATAGATTTGGTTTCTCCTAAGGCTTTTCTCCTTGGCTTGCAAATGGCTGCCTTCTCCCGGTGTCCTCACATGATCAGTCCTTGGTGTGCATGAATCCCTGGCATCTCTTTGTGTCCAAATTTCCTCTTCTTATAAGGGCACCAGTCACATTGGATTAGGGCCCACACTAACCGCCTTATTTCAACTTAATCACCTCTTTAAAAGGCCTATCACCAAATACAGTCACATTCTAAGGTACTAAAGGTTAGGGCTTCAGCAAACAAATTTGGCAGGACACAATTCATCCCATAAGAACATGTGAAAGTCATATATTATTTTCTGCTTCACTCAACATCATCACTGAAACAAAAGCAAGATATGTTCAGTCTCTTCATTTGTTCAGCAAGTGTTTGTTAAGCACCTATTGTATATCAAGTGGCATGCTTTTGCCAGGAATAACATGATAAATGTGACATCACACTTCCTCTTAAAGTTCTCAGAGTATAGTTAGAGTAACAGGTAAAATGATCATTACAATAAAGTGATATGTTCTAAGTACAGTTATAGTTTAGAAAGAAAAGAAATCAATTGTATTTGAAGTTTGGAGGCAGTAAGGAATAAACACTATTGATAAGAGAATTATTGAATTGGATCAGGAAGAGGAGTAAGATTTCCCCCGTGGAAGAGCTGAGGAATGGTGATCCTTTGAAAAAGAACATGTGCAAAATATGGAAGAGAGGAACATGTAAAACTTTAGTTCAATAGAAGCCAGGTCCTTGAATTCAAAAGAAAGCATGCAACTTGATGATGCATCTACTCATAAATGGGCTATTATGCCATCCTAGAAATTTGAGTTTTCTTCCAGGCAATGATAGGAAAGTGAAAATATTAAGCAAAGAAGTGATATGATTGAATTTTTATCTTAGCAAGAAAGCGTGGAGGATGAATTAGTATGGAGAAGAAATGAAATAAGGTGGACACAATAAAAAAGTACAGAGGCCAAAGGGGAAATAGTGAGGGCCTGCATTAAGGGCAAGATCAGCATGATTGAGGGAAGAGTAGGGGTGTGAGGGATAGAAAGAAAGAAAATTGACTGAATTTAGAATCTGATACAAAATAGAGAGAAGGAGGTAAAGAGAATACCCTCAACAGAATAAAGGATATTTTTTTATAGTGGATTATTGATGGAACAAATGAACTCAGGTTTGACATGTGTTTAAGGCACTTAATAGAATATCCAGGTGGACGTGTTTTCCCTGGCAGTGGGACTGATGGATCAAGGAGCCAGGAGCCCTATCACTGGTAGAGATTTAGATTTAGATTTAGGTATATCAAGTTTTAACTGGCTATTAATAACATCATTGTAGACGAAGTCACTGAATGAGAAGTTATAGAATAAGAATGAGTATAGGGTTGTCCCATGAATTCTATGGAAATCAACTCTTCAGTTATAAACAGTGAAAAATCAGGGGACCTGGGTGGCTCAGTCACTTAAGTGTCTGCCTTGAGCCCAGGTCATGATCCTGGGGTTCTGGGATCGAGCCCCACACCAGGCCATCTGCTCAAGCAGGGAGCCTGCTTCTCCCTCTCCTTCTGCCCCTCTCCCCAACTCATTCTCTCTTGCACGTGGTCTCTCGCTCTCTCAAATACATAAAATCTTAAAAAAAATAATAAAGAGTGAAAAATCAACAGTGATTACGAAAGCTGGAAAAGAGCTAGAATAAAATGGTACTACAAAAAGTCAAGTTCAGTAACATTTAGGAAGGGAATGGATTCTTGCGCCAAATGCAGAGTAAGGTCGGGAAATATGACAGCTGTGTCTACTGCATTGAGAATTAGGAGATCATTGATAATATTGGCAAGAGCAGTATCAATGGAAGGATGAGGGGAAAAATAATTACAGTGAGAATAAAGAAAATGGGAAGAGGAAAGATTCATTTTTACACCTAGCTTTTAAAGGTTTTTATTATACAACTAATCTACAGGGGGCACCAGGGTGGCTCAGTTAAGCGTCTGACTTGATTTCGGCTTAGGTCATGATCTCAGGGTCCTGAGATGGAGCCCCGCATCTGGCTTCATGCTGGGTGTGGAGCCTGCTGAAGATTCTCTCTCTCTTCCTCTCCCTCTGCCCACAACCCCCCCCCCCCCGCCCCGGCTCACTCATGCTCTCTCTCTGTCTCTCAAATAAATAAATAAGTAAATCTTTAAAAAAATTTAATCCCCAACTAATCTATAGATCATATTTTATAAAATATCTATGCATTGCATCACAATTATATGCAAAGCAAACTTAAAAGTCTCTCTTTGTGCAACTGTGTATTTTTCTGTCCTCACATGCAACCATTGTTAACAAGTTGATGTATAACCTTCTCTTTTATTTCATGTGAATATATGCATTAAGCACATACTTTTTTAAAGGAGTATCTAAAATCTATAACAAAGGATTGACAGAGTTTGCCTTATTAAAGTAACCATTTGTATGACAAAACAATTCATGAATTTTGAAGATAGAAGACTGGGAAACAATATTTTTATTATATTCAACAACAGGAATGGATATCTAGAATATACAATAAATACTTACAAATCAAATGGAAAAGACAATCCAATAGAAAAATGACAAAGGTTATAAACATGAAACTTAGAAGCAAATATAATGATAAGTTGCCATATGAAATATATTCAACCTCATTGATTATCAGGGAGATTCAAAATAATAATGTAATAGCTTGTTACCATCATCTATTGCTGAAGCTGGAAGGAAAAAGGCGCTCACACACTGTTATGAGAGTGTGATTAGAAAATTTTTAAAGGGCAATTTTTACAATATCAATCAAAATGTTAAATACACATAGTTTTGGCACAGCAATTATCCTTGTCCTTCTAAAAATACACATATATACAGAGATATAAGTACTATGACGATCACTGCTGCATTATTTGAAATGGCAAAGAAGAAAAAGAAAAGAGAATCTAGATGTCCATTGAAACTGGAGTGGGTAGGGGCCCCTGGGTGGCACAGCGGTTAAGCGTCTGCCTTCAGCTCAGGGCATGATACTGGCGTTATGGGACTGAGCCCCGCATCAGGCTCCTCCGCTGGGAGCCTGCTTCTTCCTCTCCCACTCCCCCTGCTTGTGTTCCCTCTCTCGCTGGCTGTCTCTATCTCTGTTGAATGAATAAATAAAATCTTAAAAAAAAAAAAAAAGAAAAAGAAAATGGAGTGGGTAAATAAATCCCTATATATGTGTACACAACACATACACACAAGTGTAGATGGTGCTTTCTTATCATTTTCAAGTTTTATCTTATAGCTTAATAGGTAACAGTTGAGAACTGTTATTGATTATAACAGAAGTATTATAGGAGAGGGAAAGTTCACAGTTGTAATTCCGGAAGAGAAAAATAGATTGTGGTAAGAAAAGGGAAAACTCTGATGCCTCATATGACCAAAGAGGAGCCCGGGGAGTAGAAAGCAGTGTGGGGCCATTCCTTGTTGTAGTTGATTAATGTGGAGAAAATGTGTGGTATAACCTAGAGCAGGAGAAAAGTTTCCATATAATAGCACTAGCATTATTATTCAAAAAGGTATAGAATAAAATTACATTTGTAGAAGGAATGCATTTGTGCATTTGATTTCGAATACTTAAGAAGGCTAGCTGCAGATTGAAAATGTAAGTCTCCACCTTTACCCTCCCCCTTCCTTAACACCAGTGACATTGAACACTCCAGAGCTTATCTTCCACCCCTTCAGTATTCCCATCCTCCAGTCAAGGAGTCACAGACACTAACACAGAGAAGTGTGAAGTCCTCCTCTTGGCAAAGCTGGGAGTAATTATAGCCAGGAGAGGATCACTGAAACTCAGCAGCTACTTCATAACCTTTCTTTTCCTTTTTTTCTTTTTTCTTTTTAGAGAGAGAGAGAGAGAGAAAGAACACACAGGTGGGGCTGGGGCAGGAAAGAGAGAAAGCATCTTTTTTTTTTTTTTAAAGATTTTATTTTATTTGTTTTAGAGAGTGTGCGAGCAGGGGAAGGGCAGAGGGAGAGGGGAAGCAGATTCCCTGCTGACTGGGGACCCCCGACATGGGGCTGGACCCACGACCCTGAGATCATGACTTGAGCTGAGACCAAGAGTTGGATGCTTAACTGATTGAGCTACTCAGGTGCCCTGAGAGAGAGAAGCTTAAAGCAGGCTCCACACTCAGGGCAAATCCTGACTTGGGTCTTGATCTCATGACCCAGAGACCATGACCTGAGCTGAAATCAAGAGTTGGATACTTTAACCTGCTGAGCCACTCAGGTGCTCAAGGTGATAACCTTTCCAACACCCATGGTATGACTTGGGGGAATGAAGGAAATAGGCACTGAGACTTTCTTCTGTTGCAAGAGTGAGGCATCCAGGGTACAGGGCAAAGAATGAGGACGATGGATAGAAAATTTTTTTGGAAGGATAGAGCTATGAGAAAGGGAGAGAGTTAAGGAAGGAGGACGCATCCAGATATTCTCTTAGAAAACTGGAGTCCGTAGCAATTAGCTACATAATTCAGTAATGGATTGCTTTTCATTGGAATATCTTGTGCATATGAGGTTTAAGGCAAGTAAGTAAAGTAGTGTTGTGTACAAGTAGAAGGAGGACCTCTCATCTATGATTACTTAAATAACATTAGTGTGGAATAAAATTTTAGAGGAAGATCAATCTTCACAGGACAGCCCCACAGGAAAATAGGAATTTGATCACACTAACCAGCCATTCTAACATTTTAACATGTGTCAGCATTTGTTTCAATACAGAATACAAACTCTATCCTAGGCAACTAGTGGGAAAAAAAGT
This sequence comes from Ursus americanus, assembly GCF_024610735.1. Taxonomy (NCBI): domain Eukaryota; kingdom Metazoa; phylum Chordata; class Mammalia; order Carnivora; family Ursidae; genus Ursus; species Ursus americanus. The sequence goes on from NC_142164.1 coordinate 93,179,205, forward strand.
ACAGTAAATCTAAAGTAACAAGAGGAAAGGAAGTAATAAGAGCAGAAATCAATAGAAAAATAGAGAAAATCGATAAAAACAAAACCTGGTTTTTTGAAAAGACCAATAAAATTAATAACCATTTAGCCAGAATAATAAGAATAAAAGAGATAAAACACAAATCAACAATATCAAGAATGAAAATCGACAATATCAGCACTACTGATTTCACTGACATTAAAGTGACAATAAGAGAATGCTATTAACTCTATGTCCATAAATTCAATAAATAGATGAAATAGACCAATTCCCTGAAAGACACAAAATACCAAAATTGCTCAAGGAGAAATAGGTAACCTGAATACCCCCAATTATATTTTTTAGATTGAATATATAGTTAAAACCCTTCCAGGAAAGAAAACTGCAGTCCCAAGTGGTTTCACTGCAGAATCATCCCCAAAGTTTAAGGAAGAAATAAGACATTTCTACCCAACGTCTGCCAGAAAACAGAAGAAGACACTTCCTGACTCATTTTATAAAGCCACATTACCTTAATACCCAATCCGAACACAGGCATTAAAATAAAATACAACTACATGGCAATTTCTCTAATTAATATAGATGCAAAAATCCATAAGAAGATAACAGCAAGTCAAATCCAACAACATATAAAATGAAAATACATAACAACCAAGTGGGGTTCATCACACGAATTCAAGGCCATTTCAACATACAAGAACCAATTAATATAATTCAGCATATTAGCACACTAAATTTAAAAATACCATATTAATAGATGCTGAAAATCATTTGACTAATTTCACACCTATTCATGATTAAAAAACACTCAAAAACTACTAACAGAAGGAAGCGTCTTTAGCCTAATTGAAGGTATCTACAAAAAAAAAAAACCCACAAAACACACACAAAAAAACAAAACCCTGCAACTTACATTATACTAAAAAGTATAAGATTGAATGCCTTTACCTTAAGATCAGGAATAAGGCAAGGTTGTGTTCTCTGACCACTGCTATTCAACATTTATTAGAAGTACTATGTACATTAGAAAGGCAAGAAAAAGAAATGCAAGACATACAGATTGGGAAGGAAGTAATAAAACTTTCTTTTTCTCAAATAACATGATTGTCTTTGTAGAAAATCCAAAAAAATCTACTACAAAACTCCTAGAACTAATAAGTGAGTTTAGCAAGGCTACATAGTACAAGGTCAATATACAAAAGTAATTTGTATTTCTATATGCCAGCAAAGGATAATTGGAATTTAAAAATTTTTAAATGGTAATACCATTTACAATTGCACCTCCAAAATTAAGTACTTGGTATAAATCTAACAAAATATATGCTGGATCTGTATGTGGAAAACTATAAAACATTGACAGAAGAATGAAAAAATTCTAAACAAATAGAAAGCTACATTGTGTTCATGCATTGGAAGACTCAATACTGTTAAAAAATCAATTATCCTTAGTTTGATACGTAAAATCAACACAATTCTAACCAAATCACTACAAGATTGTTTCTAGATATTGACAACCTGATTCTAAAATATATATGGTAAGAAAAAGGTACTAGCATAACCCAAAAGAATTCCTTTTTTTCTTAAGATTTTATTTATTTATTCATGAGAGACAGAGACAGAGAGAGAGAGGGAGAAGCAGGCTCCTCACTTGATGCTCAATCCCAGACCCTGAAATCATGACCTGAGCTGAAGGCAGATGCTTAACCAACTGAGCCACCCAGGCGCCCCAACCCAAAACAATTCTGAAAAAAGGAAGAACAAAGTCAGATGACTCACATTACCTGATTATAGGAATTTACTATAATGCTACAGTAATCAAGACAGTGTGATATTGGTGAAATAGTAGACACATAGATTAACAGAAGAGAAAAGAGCTCAGAAATACAGTCAACAGATTTTTGACAAAGGTATGAAGACAATCCGATAGAAGAAGGCAAGTCTTTTCAACCAACGGTGCATGCACAATTAGCGTCCGTATGTAAAAAAAATAAGCTTTACTTATCCAAAGTTTAAGTCAAAAGGAATCATATATATAAGCATAGATATGTGATTATCCTGATACAAGAAACAAATTATTGAATGAATGAATGCATGAGTAAATATGGGGAAGGAAGACAAATTTTCCTTACAGAATAGTTCCAAATAATTTATGTAAATACTTCCCAGGAAATGGATCTAAATTCTCCCCACTCCCCTTAAATATGGACTAGTCTTAATGAATTGATTCCAAAGAAAAGGGTATGGATGGGAAGTAGAGTAATTTTTCAGTGGAGAAGCTTAGCCAGTGTTGGTTTCATAGTTTTGACAAATGTACCATGGTTTTTAAGATGTTAACAACAGGAGAAATTAGGTGGTGGGATATATAGAAGCTCTTTGTAGTAAATTTAAAATTGTTCCAAATAAGATTTTACTTAAAGAATTCTTACTTCCACACTTAAATAAAAATAGTCTCTAAGATTCCTGAATACACACACACACACACACACACACACACATACACACACGTACCAATTGCTGGGTTTCAGGAGGCTGCCCCAATAATTTTCCTGACAGGGGTATTTTTCCTAATGATTCTCACCTGCCTCAGCTGGCAGTAAAAGCAGTGGAGCTCACCACACAGATTTTTGGCCTCCTGTCTCTATTCACAGAGATTCATACAGGAAGCCAAGAAATAATGGTTTGGGCTGATAGCGAAGTTCACCCTACTGCTGGACCTGGTGTTATACATCTGTCCCCTGTTTTACCTGCAAAGTAATTAAACTCTATACAAAATCCTGATATGCCAGAGCTTTTGAGACCCAGACTTTCTTGCCATCTGTATACTCTGAGAATTATGGAGAGGCAGATTGTGCTTGGAAAGCATTCTTCGTTCTCCAAACAGGCATTTATCAATCAGCAAATTCAGTGATTTCAAATTCTCCACTGAGCAAACATCACGGCTCATTTTGCAGGCTTAAAAGACAGTTCATGTTTCCAGGAGCGGGCTCAAAAATACTTTGGAAAATGTTTTTACATTCTGTCCTGCCAAATCCTGCAAAAGACAAGTATGCTCACTTCCTACTCACTGCCAGGCTATGTTCCAAAGCCAGGACCAGGAGACAGACTGCAGCCTCCAAAGGAAGGAAGGTTCAACTACTAGAGACAAATGCTTGGGTAAATAAGCTCTACGACCTAAACCAACTTGGGCACCCACACCTATTGAGTTCTTTTTGTACGTACACGACAAGAGCTGGCAAGAAGTTCAGCGTGGGTAAGGGTTGAACAGGGCCCAAAGCCTCACTTTCAGGTTATTATAAACGCCAGCTTCAGATCAAATTCTAGCATGTCTCCATTTACTAATTGCCCATTATCAAGTGTCCATAAGGTGGTTCATGCAGCTTGGAAGTGGCACCTGGTAATTACATTTTTAAACAAGTATCCTAGGTGACCCTGAAGCATACAAAACTGTTAAAACTACTACCTCAAGCTGTGCATATATCGGAGTTGACGCCTGCTTTAGCTGCCTCCCATTTGGTCTTTGGGAGCTAGAAGAAATCAGGAAAGAACTGATGGAAAGATGCCCAGGAGAGATAACATTTGAGGCAGATTGGATGTGCATTACACATTTTATTAAGCTTCTTTTTATAAAACATAACAATTATCTGGGGGGATTATTTTTAAATACACAGGCATGGAACCTACCCCAGACATGCTGAATCTTCATGCTTGCTGTGGGAGAGTCATATATGTTTTTCAAAAGCTCTGTGGTCAGTTCTAATGCATAGTCGTGTTTGTGAATCACAGATACTGAGCTAACCAAAAGCCACTTTCTGTTTCTCCTGCTCCAATTCTAGAGCTTCCAGCAACAGAAAAAATAGTATGCATCTCTGTACCTAGAGTTGTTGTTAATTAGCACTGGTTTCTCAGGCAAGGCATTTACTATATCACAATTTCAGTTCTCTCACAAGAAGGCACTTTAAACATAAGCTAATACAGATATCCTGATAAAATGTTCTCTCAAGTCCAGTTATCTAAGTAGTCACAAGTCTTTGTTATAGGTGTGGCAGAAGACAATATTTTGATAATAACCAAGGCTTTTCCTTCTTCCTTTTTTTTTTTTCTTAGTAATCTGGAATCCTTCACCGATTGGATCATTGCCATTATTTGAGTCAGAGGAGGGCTAATCCAACTGAGAATAAAAAAGTCAAGTGAGCTTCTGAGTAAATTTTTTTTAAAGATTTTATTGATTTATTTGACACAGAGAGCACAAGCAGAGGGAGTGGCAGGTAGTGGGAGAGGCAGAGGCAGGCTCCCCGATGAGCAGGGAGCCCCACGTCGGGCTCGATCTCAGGGGCTTGATCTTAGGTCCCTGAGAGCATGACCTGAGCCCAACGCAGACACTTAATAGACCGAGCCACCCAGGCGCCCTTTCTGAGTAAATTTTTTAAACTGACGGAACACAAATGACTTAGGAAAGCCTGAAATTTCACTGAACTCAGCATTGATAGAAACAGACCTAGGATTTATGCTATATGTGTTCAGCTTTAAAGGTTCTGTAAGGATGTGAGAAACGTTTCCTTCCCTGTCCTGATAAGGACCCCATTTACTCTAGGGAAAGAAAAATAATTGGCAGAAGTGATCAAGGAAGTCAAATTGTGGATTAAATATCCCTGGCCCGTCTCCTAGGGCTTATTGTTTGATAGAAATTCAGATAGCTTTAGTGGGACCCAAATACAAAGTAGTGAAAGGCCCCTGGAGAAGTCCCAAGGCAACTTTGGTGTCTCAGATTAGAATTGCAAGTTATGTGTGTATGTCCTCAATATGGTAAGTGGAGGGGCATCCGAAAGTGGCTTACACCCTTCAAAAAGACATAAAAAATGTTTAAAAGTGTGCTGGAGACTTAGAGAACCTCAAAATGAGGGAAAATGAGGATACATATTGATCTGCAATGAATATAGCACTGCAGAGCGGAGGGGCATGAACGTTTGAGCCCCAAGGGCACTAGATAGATGTCAGCCAATAATACCATTTAAAATTATTCATTTCAGCCAAAGCCAGTTTTTAGTTGGTTCCAGTGTGAAGTTATACACAATAAGTTGCATATATCCCCAAGTACAAGCTTATTTATAAATTCCCCTGAACATACATCATCTCCAGGGCAAATAGAAAGAAAGGGGAAACAGGAAATTCCTGAACTAAGGAGAATGCTAGAGAGTGCTACCCTAAAAGAGGTTGAGTTTCAAACTAGAATTTACCTTCAGTTTGATCGATCAAATTTTTCACGACTGAGCTGAAATGAAAGCTCAAGATCTAATTTCAGTTATAGAGATAAAAAGATAGGGACATATTCGCCCATCTACTTAGGACAATTTTGCTTTCCTGATTAAAGAAAAATTACTTACTTTTTACCAGATGTCTCTACCCTTTGATGAATATGTTAATTAATTTTCTGTCCAGAATTTAGTATACCCAAATAGTGACTGTTTTATGCAACACAACTTATATAGTATAAATAAATTCTTTGTTTGTAACTCCTTTTTTTGTTTCCTACACGATTTAAAATGCATATGTATAAAATAATAATAATACATCTATGTTAATGCATATACAATGTATAAAGGTATAATTTGTGACAATCATAACATAAAGATGGGAAGAGTTGTATAATAGGAACAGAGTCTGTGTATACTACTGAAGATAAATTGGTATTAATTCAAACTAGAGAGCTATAAATTTAGTATGTTAATTGTAGTTTTCATGGTAACCACTAAGAAAATATTTTATAAATATATACAGAAAGAAATGAGAAGAACCAAAATGGTATGCTTCAAAAATTAAATACAAAACAAGGCAGAAATGAAGGAGATGAGGAGAAAAAGGAATAAGAAATCCAGAAAAAAATAGCAAAATGGCACCAGTAAATCCTTCCTCATCAGTAATTACTTTACATGTAAGTGGGTTAAAGTCCACAAGCAATAAACAGAGATTTGTACAATGAATTAAAAAAAAGAACCCCTCCATAATCCACATATATGCTCTCTGCATGAGACTTTAGGTCCAAAGATACAAAAAGTTGAAATTGAAAGGATGGAGGGGTGCCTAGGTGGCTCAGTTGGTTAAGCAGCTGCCTTTGGCTCAGGTCATTATCTCAGTGTCCTGCTCAGGCTCCCTGCTCCATGGGGAGTCTGCTACTCTCTCTCCCCCTGTTCGAGTACACTCTCTCTCTCAAATAAATCTTAAAAATAAAATCTTAAAAAAAAAAAAGAAAAAGAAATTGAAAGGATGGGAAAAGACATTACATGCAAATAGTAACCAAAAGGGAGTTAGTTGGTGGCTGCACTAGTATCAGACAAAATAGAATGAAAATTAGAAAAAAACAAACAAACTGTTACACAGGGGACAAAGAAGGATTTTATATTGTGACAAATGGGTTGGTTCATCAGGAAGAGCTGAAGAAATTAATGAAGGCCTATAGAAATAGATATCCTATGATCATGGTTTGGAAGATTTCATATTGTTGAAATGGTAATACTACCCAAAGCAGTCTACAAATTTAATGTACTTACCATACACATTCCAACAGCTTTTTTTGCAGAAATGGAAAAGTCATTCCTCAAACTCCTATGAAATTGCATGGGGCTCCAAATAGGCAAAACAATCTTGAAAAAAAGAACTTCCTGATTTCAAAACTTGTTAAAAAGCTACAGCAACTCAAATGGTGTGCCAGTGGCCCAAGAAGAGGCATGTAAAAGCAATGAAATATAACTCAGAGTCCAGAAATATACCTATACATCTAAGGTCAATTGATTTTTGACAATAATGCCAAGACCATCTCTCTTAGTCTGTTAGGACCACCATAACAAAACATCACAGACTGGGTGCTTTAAAAACACACTTTTTTCTCAAATTCTGGAGGATGGATGTCCATGAGCAATGTGCAAGTGTTGGTTTCTTCTTAGGCCATTCTCCTTGGCTTGCAGATGGCTATCTTCTCCCTGTGTCCTCACGTGGCCTTGTCTTTGTGTGCATGCATCCTTGAGGTCTCTTGTCTAAAGACACCAGACATAATTGGATTAGGACCTTACACTTATGACCTTATATATCCTTACTTAACCTTCTTTAAAGCTCTATCTTCAAATGCAGTTAAAGTGGAGGTTAGGACTTCTACATATAAATTTGGGGGGAATATAATTCAGTCCATAACACCATCCAAACTAGAAAGATAATTCTCTTTAACAAATGCCGCTAGGATAACTGGATATCAGTATCAAGTGAAATTGGACCCTCACCTCACCCCACGTACAAACTTAATCAAAAATAGACAACAGATGTGAATGAAACAACTAGAACTATAAAGTCATTACAAAGAAATACAGGACTAAATTTCATAACCTGGAATTTGCTAATGGATTCTTAGATAAGATTCCTTTGGTATCTTGCAATAAGTAATAAATTGGACTTTATGAAAATTTAAAACTTACATTGTCAAGAAGGTGAAAGACAATTTACAGAATGGAAGAGGATATTTGCAAATTATACAGTTGACCCTTGAACAGCACAGGGGTTAGGGGGACTAACTCCCATGCAGTCAAAAATCTGCATATAACTTTTGACCCCCCCCAGACTTAATTACTAATAGCTTACTGTCGACTGGAACCCTTAACCAATAACATAAACAGTCAATTAACGCAACTTTGTGTGTTATATGCATCATATAATGTATTCTTACAATAAAGAATACATATAATGTATTCTTACAATAAAGTAATGTATTCTTACAATAAAGCAAATGTTATTAAGAAAATCATAAGGAAGAGGAAATACATTTATAATGCTGTACTGCATTTATCAAAAAAAATCTGCATATCACTGGATCCAAACAGTTCCAACCTGTGTTATTCAAGGGCCAACTGTGTATCTGATAAGAGTCTTGTGGAATTCACAATGGAATATTACTCAGCCATCAGAAAGGATGAATATCTACCATTTGCAGCGACATGGTTGGAACTGGAGGGGATTATGCTAAATAAAATAAGTAAAGCAGAGAAAGACAATTATCATACGGTTTCACTCATATGTAGAACATAAGGAATAGCACGGAGGACCACAGGGGAAGGGAGGGAAAACTGAATGGGAAGAAATCAGAGAGGGAGACAAACCATGAGAGACTCTGGACTCCGGGAAACAAACTGAGGGTTACAGAAGGGAGGGAGGTGGGTGGACGGGGTAACTGGGTGATGGGTATTAAGGAGGGCGTGTATTGTGATGAGCACTGGGTGTTATACACAACTAATGAATCGTTGAACACTACATCAAAAACTAATGATGTATTATATGTTGGCTAACTGAACATAACAAAAGAAAAGAAGAAAAATGTAAACTAAAAAAAATAAAACGTATGCCTTCTTTATTTCAAATTTTAAAAAAGAGTCTAGTATTCAGAATACATCAAAAATTCTTGGGGCATGTGGGTGGCTTAGTTGGCCAAGCATTTCAGCCCAGGTCTTTATCTCAAGCCCTGTGTTGGGCTCCACCCTGGACGTGGAGCCTACTTAAAAAAAAAAAAAAAGAAAAAAAGAAAAAGAATTCTTAAAACTCAACAAAAATTCAAACAATTTAATTTAAAAAAGTCTGAGGCTTGAATAGAATCTCTCCAAAGATATACAAATGAACAAAGAACACATGGAAAGATGTTCAACATTATTAGTCACTAGAGCAGTGCACACTACACGACAGTGAGGTACCACTTCACATGTACTAGGGCAGCTGTAATCAACAAAACAGAAAATAACAAATGTTGGCATGTATGTGGAGAAATTGGAACCTTTTGTATATCGCTGGTGAGAATGTAAAATAGTTCTGCATCGTGGAAAACAGTCCTTCAAAAAGTTAAACATAGAATTACCTAACAGGTCCACTTCTAGGTATTTGCCCAAGAGAATTGAAAGCAGGTACTCAAACAAATACACGTATTTCCATGTTCATAGCAGCGCTATTCACAATAACCAAATGTGCAGACAGCTCAAATGTGTATCCATGGATGAATGGAGTAACATAGGTACATACAATGGGGTCTTATTCAGCCTTAAAAAAGTATTGGTAGAATACATGCTGCAACACAGATGAACCTCAGAAACATTGTGCTAAGTGAAAGAAGCCAGACACAAAAGGTCACACACATTGTTTTTTTCTGTTTACTGAAAAATTCAGAATAGGTGTATCCATAGAGACAGAAAGCGGATCGGGGGTTGCCAGGAGCTGGTGAGTGAGGGGAATGTTAGGCACCTGCTGAACGGCTTGCAGAGTTTGCTTTGGGATGATTGAAAGGTCTTGAAACTTGCTGAAGATGGTGGTTTTACAACACTGTGAATATATTAAATATCACACTTAATTGTTCATTTTAAAATGACTAATTTTAGGGCATATAAATCTCACCTCAATGAAAATGAAAAATCCTTGGAATCTCAGAGCAGCCCCCACCTAGGGTGCTACAACTAGCACAGTCATAATCCTTGATGTGCAGAGATGGAACTCGTGCTACCAGTTAGAGCACCACATTTTACTCTCTTTTCCAATTTGCAGAGCAGAAGACATATACATTTGACCATTTACAGAAAACTCAGCAATTTCCAGATTTTTCTCGATATTTTTAGGGAGGAAGTTGTGGATTTTCATCTTCACCATCTGTTTTCCTCTGGGCACTATATACTGTGGTTAGTGGGGTATTTTATAGTGTCACGTTAGGGTTTGCGTTTGGTCCACAGCCACTTTCTGCCTCTGCTTTTGTCATCAATCCCATCTGCTGATGTCCACTCTCTGACCTAATCTCTGATGCCAGAACTGCAAGAGATCTATGTTATCCTCCTCACCTAAATCACTGAACCCCTTCAAATCCACTGAGCCTTCCTCAAATTATTCCTTTCATGGACTTTAGGAATCACTGGATGTTCAAACTCTGCCTCGTCCCCAGACAGCCAGCTGTACCTGAAGAAATCTAGGTACAGAATTTCTCTACAATTACACCTTCCCTGTGGCCGTTTCTACTGTGGGGCCTCAGATGGTGCCATGCTGGGGGGCTCTTGGAGCTCCAGATGGAAAGTGGGGAGTAAATCATGTTTGTGATCCTGTCTCATCATAAGTCACGAACTCTTTGGCTCTACTTAGCAGCATCCCTTTCTCCAGGACCTCGATCAATTACTATTTCTCTGTTCTCCCAGCTCTCTTGTTTTCCACTGAGCTGCATTCCTAGGAGTAGGAAAGACCAACTCTTTCGTCACTGTGGTTTCTTCAAACCTGTTGCTCATTGCTTTAGGTCTCACCTCCTAGAGTGTTCAAAGCAGAGCTTCTGGGACTCAATAAACATTTTTTCAAGCCGTTCAACTCTCATGGTCACAGGCTTTGGATATCAAGAATATTACATTAGAGGTCTGAAAGTGTTTAGAAATGCAGCTAACTTTTTTGTTTTGTGCAAAAATGCTGTCTTTGGTAAATTTTGATTTCAGGTTAAGGTGGGCTAAATTATTTAGATGAGTTCTCCCACTAAAAAGAACTCAAAACATAGGATAAAATTTATAAAACATCACTTTAAAAACAGTAAAGAACAAGTAAGATGATGGAGAAATTCCAGGCCAAGGTTTTACTGTAAAGGGAGAACCCAGGGAACTTAGTCCTGCCTCACTGCCTTCTCAACCCTGAGAGATTGTGTGCTTCCTTCATTTGGGGAATTAGATTCTTTGGCTTAAGTTGAGGGAAAGATGAAAGCGGTGGTGCAAAAGTCAGGACTCAAGGCCTTCCTAGGAAGGGGAGTCTGTGGTTCAAAAGGGCTACATTCTTGGTTTTAAGGAAAACCAGAACTAAACTTATCCCCAGAGGATACAGGAAAATCATCATGGTGCTGAGCATTGGCAAATAAGCATTACGAGAGTTAGTTCATTAAGATGAAGGATTCGTTTCATCAGGAAGATTAAATAATACCATAGCCTCAACACACACACACACACACACACACACACACACACACACACACACACACTCACACTGCAAAACATTCAAAATTACAATGAGTAGCGGATAAGCCCCATAGTCATTGTAGGAGATTTTAACATACTCCTCCTTTGTTAACAATCACACAAAAAATCTGGGGCGCCTGGGTGGCGCAGTCATTGGGCGTCTGCCTTCGGCTCAGGGTGTGATCCTGGAGACCTGGGATCGAGCCCCACGTCAGGCTCCTCTGCTGGGAGCCTGCTTCTTCCTCTCCTACTCCTCCTGCTTGTGTTCCCTCTCTCGCTGGCTGTCTCTCTCTGTCAAATAAATAAATAAAATCTTTTTAAAAAATCACACAAAAAATCAATCAGGATATAGATTTGAACACCATGAACAAATATGGTCTAATGATTATGTGTGTATGTGTATTTGTAAATCACTTTACCCAACAACTGCACAGTATACATTATTTTCATTAACATAGAATATTGACAAATATTGATCATAAAGCCCATGTACTTAATTGTTATAGTAACAAAAGGAAGTGATTATCATAATAGGATGTTTTGTGCTGGTCTCAGCCTATCAATAGTGATGCTGATGTAGTTTTGGAATGTAGGCGAGGTTTGGTGGGGTGAGGTCGGGAACTGAAGGCCAAGGAGGGGTTCTTGAGATGTCACAGCTCAAAGGTGGTTTTATTAAAGCTCAGGGACAGGACCCAGGGGGCAGAAAGAGCTGCTGCCCTGGGGTTGTGAGGCGTGGCTGAATATATACTAGCGAGTTGAGGGAAGTAAGGAAAATGGAGGTTTTCAAAAGAACTTTCATATGCTAAAGAGGTCGTACAAGATACTGGAGGCCTTGCCATTGTCAAGTTAAGGTTGTTTTTCCCTCTAGGAAGGCATTAACATTAAGACAATTGGGAGCTGCCTAGAGGAACATTATACTCTGCCTGCCTCTAGTATTTGTCAACGGGCCACAGATTATATAAGGACATTTAATTTTATCTACATTTCCCTCTGGAAGTTAGGTTATTGATAAGAATGCTTTTTTTTCTTGTAAATCACTAAGACATTTGTAAACTGAGGGAGACTGTGGTCTTGCAGGACTGTGGTCTCTATCAGTTAACCATTTCGTTCCCTTAGCTTCAGGGCCACCAGGGGTGCCTGAGGAATGTCACATGTATCCCACCTGGGCGTGGGGAGGGGGTCACAGGGTGTCAGCTTGTGCTTTGTCCTCAGCTAGCCTTCTGCTCCCTCATCAATGCTATAAGCTAGGAATGCATGGGAGCTCTCACCTGGGGGCATGTACTACTTGTGAGTCCCCAGAGACACTTCCCCAATGTGTAGCTGGACCAGCACTTGGTGGTTCTTACTCCGATTGCAAGATGCGTCTCAGCAACAATCATCAGGGAACTTTGCAAAAACACGGCTTATTACTCACATGTCGTGGAGTGTACTCAGCCACGCCATACCTCGAGGTTGCAGGGCAGATGAGGAGGAGGACAATGCAGGCCTGAGCTTCTGCCTGAACTGGGCTGAGAATGGGATGCCTAGGTTTCTACAGGTACACTCTTTATTGGTACACTCTTTTTTTTTTTAAACATATAGTGTATATTATTTGTTTCAGGGGTACAGGACTGTGATTCATCAGTCTTACACAACACATAGCACTCACCACAACATATATCCTCCCCAATGTCCATCACCCAGCCACCCCATCCCCCCACCGGCCTCCCTCCAGCAAACCTCAGTTTGTTTCCTGAGATTCAGAGTCTCTTATCATCTCCCTCCCTCTCTGGTTTCATCTTGTTTGAATTTTTCCTCTCTTCCCCTATGATCCTCTACCTTGTTTCTTAAATTCCACATATCAGTGAGATCATATGATAATTATCTTTCTCTGATTGACTTATTTCGCTTAGCATAATACCCTCTAGTTCCATCCATGTCGCAAATGGCAAGAGTTCATTTTCTGATGGCTGTGTAATGTTCCATTGTATATATATATATATATACCACCTCTTCTTTATCCATTCATGTGTCAGTTGACATCTGGGCTCTTTACATAGTTTGGCTGTTGAGGACACTGCTGCTATAAACATTGGGGTGCAGGTGCCCCTTCGGATCATAATATTTGTATCTTTGGGGTAAATACTCAGTAGCGCAATTGCTGCATCATCGTAGGGTAGCTCTATTTTCAACTTTTTGAGGAACCTCCTTACTGTTTTCCTGAGTGGCTGCACCAGCTTGTATTCCCACCAACAGGTAGAAGGGTTCCCCTTTCTCTGCATCCTTGCCAACATCTGTTGTTTCCTGACTTGTTCATTTGAGCCATTCTGACTGGTGTGAGGTGGTATCTCATTGTGGTTTTGATTTGTATTCCCCTGATGCTTAGTAATGTTGAGCACTTTTTCATGTGTCTGTTGACCATTTGCATGTCTTCTTGGCAGAAATGTCTGTTCATGTCTTCCACCCATTTTTTAATTGGATTATTTGTTCTTTGAATGTTAAGTTTGATAAGTTCTGTATAGATTTTGAATACTAGCCCTTTATCCGATATTGTCATTTGCAAATATCTTGTCCCATTCTGTTGGTTGTCTTTTGGTTTTGTTGACTGTTTCCTTTGCTGTGCAAAAGCTTTTTATCTTGATGAAGTCCCAATAGTTCGTTTTTGCCTTTGTTTCCCTTGCCTGTGGCGATGTGTCTAGGAAGAAGTTGAGTAGCTGAGGTCAAAAAGGTTGCTGCCTGTGTTCTGAAGGAGTTTGTTGGTTTCCTATCTCACATTTAGGTCTTTCATCCATTTTGAGTCTATTTTTGTGTATGGTGTAAGGAAATGGTCCAGTTTCATTCTTCTGCATGTGGCTGTCCAATTTTCCCAATACCATTTGTTGAAGAGACTTTTTTCCCATTGGATATTCTTTCCTGCTTTGTCGAAAATTAGGTGACCCTAGAGTTGAGAGTCTATTTCTGTGTTCTCTGTTCTGTTCCATTGATCTATGTGTCTGTTTTTGTGCCAGTAGCAAAGTGTCTTGATGATTACAGCTTTGTAAGAGAGCTTGAAGTCCAAACTCACTCTTTGCAGATGATATGATACTTTATGTGGAAAACCCAAAAGACTCCACCCCAAAACTGCTAGAACTCATACACGAATTCAATAAAGTGGCAGGATGTAAAATCGATGCACAGAAATCAGTTGCATTTCTATACATCAACAACGAAACAGAAGAAAGGGAAATTAAAGGAGTCGATCCCATTTACAATTGCACCCAAAGCCATAAGATACCTAGGAATAAATCTAACCAAAGAGGCAAAAGAACTGTACTCAGAAACTATAGAATACTCATGAAAGAAATTGAAGAAGGCACAAAGAAATGGAAAAACGTTCCATGCTTATGGACTGGAAGAACAAATATTGTTAAAATGTCTATGCTACCTAGAGCAATATACAGGTTCAGTGCAATCCCTATCAAAATACCATCAACTTTTTTCACAGAGCTGGAACAAATAATCCTAAAATTTGTATGAAACCAGAAAAAACCCCGAATCACCAGAGGAATGTTGAAGAAGAAAGCCAATGCCAGGGGCATCACAATTCCGGACTTCAAGCTCTATTATTGGTACACTCTTTAAAACATAAGAGCGGGAGTTAAAAAGTGGGAAGGGAAAAGCTGGGTCACTCAAAAGGTCAGTTATCTAAATCTACCAGGGCTTTCTAAAAGGGGAACTTCATGAGTAGGTTGCCTGGCTCTTCATCTAGTTGCCTAGCTGCGTAGCTGACAAAGTGTTTACTTGGGATGGATGTCTTTGAAGTGGATGCCTCAGCAATCAAAAGCTTAATGTCAGGCACTTACATTACAATCAAGAAAGCTAATTGTCAGGCATTTACACTACCCAGAATAAGCTCTACTCTGTTATGGGAGGGGCAGGAGGTTGTGCTGTGTAAGGATATGGAATGAATACACAGGTATTCACTTTTCAGTTTTTCTATTAAACTATGCATTTATGTTTTATGTTTTATGGACTTTCTATATGTGCACTACATTTCACAATAAAGTTGATTATAAAAAAAGAACAAGCAGTACTTTACGTCTTCTCAAATAATGCAAGGAATTTAATCTACTTTAATTTATCCCACTTCAGTTTACAAATTATCATTGTCATGCATTTAATTCTACATATAAATCCACTATACATTATTAATATTTAATGTAGTCAATGTGCATCTACCTATGTATTTACTGTTTTTTGTTCCCATTCCCTTCTTTTGTGTGGGACCTTCCATCTGGAATCTTTTTTATTTTTCCTGAAGAGGTGTATCTACAGCCTGAATGTTCTGGCAATTTCTAGTTCTTGACTAGATGTTTACATTTTGATCATTTGTTACACAGTACATGTATGTTTTATCTACTTTTCTATATGGAGTATAGTGATAAAATCAGAGAAGGTAAAAAAAATAACCTTAGATTTTATTTTATTTAATTTTTTATTATAATAATATTTTTTATTATATTATGTTAGTCACCATACGGTACATCCCTGGTTTTTGATGTAAAGTTCGATGATTCATTAGTTGCGTATAACACCCAGTGCACCATGCAATATGTGCCCTCCTTACTACCCATCACCAGCCTATCCCATTCTTAGATTTTATTTTAAATATTTTTTGGATATACTAGCTTACTCTCATCCCACTGTTGGCCAAGAATATGTGGAGGCCACTTTGAGGCAGCAGGTTTGAGCAATGGAATGTAGAAAGGCCCACAGTGACCCCCTGGCTGAATACAGACAGGCCCATTGGGTGACCCATCTCAAAATAGCCATAGGCCCTAACTAACCAATGGGCTCCTTACAACCCGGTACAGTTACCAACAAAAGGGAAACTACCTATTTCCCATACCTCCTCACCTTCCCCCTTTAAAAACAGCTCCTTGCCACCGACTGCCTCCTTGCAGACAGCCTCTCCTCTGCTGTCCTGGTCCCTGATCCCTTGCGATATATTTAATAAACTTCTGTCTCATCATTATGCCTCAGGTGAATTCTTGTCAGTGCCTGCGCCACTGTGTTAAACCTGATCTTCACCCCATAGTTTAGGGGTCCCCATCTGATCAGGAGAGACACCATATTTAGATACTACATATAACACAAATTTCACTGTTGTCTCCCCTCCCCCCGTATGTAATTCGTCTAACAATAATACATTTTTAAAATAAATAATGATGCTTTCCTTAGAAACCACAAAACCCAAAGAGACATGCAGAGTTGGTCAAGTTAAGTGTGATATATTTTTGAGGGTCATAGATTTGGAATACGAAGTTTTCAGGTTCAGATCTGGATGTTGCCTTTTTTTGTAGCTGTCTCAATTTACAAAAATTGCTTAACCTACTTAAATTTCTAATAATTCATCTTTAAAATGGAGGACGTAGGGATGCCTGGGGGGCTCAGTTGGTTGTGTCTGCCTTGGGCTCAGGTCGTGATCCCAGTGTTCTGGGTTGGAGCGCAGTGTAGTACTCCCTGCCCAGTGGGGAGTCTGCTTCTCCCTCTCCCCTGCCCCCCCCTTGTGCTCTCTCTCAAATAAATAAATAAATAAAATCTTTAAAAAAATAAAATAAAATGGAGGATGTAGTACCATTTTTGTCCATTTCATGGGAATGTTGAGAAGTACTAATGAAACAAAATATATGAATAGGCTTTCTAAAATAGTTAAATAACATATGACTTTAAACTAGCATTATTTATGTAAATATGGAGAAGAAAAATGAACAGTAAATGTTTTGTGTAAACTGAAGATGTGGTAAAGCATTGTGTAAACTTACATATGTGGTAAAGCATTATGGTATAATGAAAACAGTAGAATTTTGACTGGTCAGATATCATAAATTGTAATAATTTACGTTTCTGCTCCACTGCCTGCTGGCTCTAGAATCTTTTGCAAGTCAACTTTTCTGAGTCTCTGTTTCCTCATCTGTAAAATGCAATAGTGATGTTTTATTGATACCTCATGTACTGTGAAGATCAGATAGGACATTTTGTCTATAGCGCCTGGGGCATAGTAAGTAAACTGTGTGTGTTATAGTCTCTACAGTGCAAATTTGGTACAAAGAATGATGAGAAGATGATGTGATTATGGTGTTGGTAGAAAATGGTCTGTTTAGATGGAATTCTTCCCTTGATGTGAGAAGGAACTGATAAGACTAAGTTTCAAAATAATACAACCGTAAACTCCATGAGTCATTGGGCATTTTTTTTTTTTTTAAACTCTCCTTTGGGCATACCTCTGGCATTTTCTGAAATTTGGCTAATCAGCTTGGCCTGAGGTTTATTTCCTTTGGTTGCCACTGGCTGTTGCTGACTTGATAGGAAACAGTCCTGCCCAGGGTTTCTTCCCTTCACTCCCATATACAACACCCTCATATGGCAACACAAGAAGATGCCAGTGTCCTATAGTAACTGAAGGGATGATCCAGGAACACTGTCGTCTTGAATTCACATGCTGGCCTTGAGTGGATGCAAACCACTATCTTTCAGCTTCCCATTTCAATGAAAGGTTGAACTTTTATACATGGTTCAGTCATAGAGAACATAATATTAATATGATAATGCTATAAGTCAGTGCTTATAAAACTTGAATGCACACACGATTCCTGTAGGGATCTTGTAAAAATGCAGAGTTTGATTTGGCAACTCTGGGGTGCTCTAGTCTGAATGTTTGCTCCCCCCATTCATATGTTGAAATGTAGTCTTCAAGGCCTTTGGAAGATGATGAAGTAATGAGGGCAGAGCCCTCATTAATAGGATTAGTGTCCTTATAAAGACACCCCAGAGAGCTGGAATGCTCCTTCTGCAATGTGAGGATACAAGGAGAATCAGCAACCTTGAGAAAGGGTTCTCACTGGACCATCTGGGCACTCTGATCTCACACTGCCAGCCTCGAGAATGGTGAGCAGTAAATTTCTGTTGCTTATAAACCATCCAGTCCCTGGCGTTTGGTTATAGCAACCTGAGAGGACTAACACATGGGTTAATCAAGTCCAGAAGAGATAAGGATTTGTATTTTGAATGCCCTTTTAAACAAACAAACAAGGAAACAATCACTTTTCTTTAATCCTCCCCATTTTTCTCCTTTGTTTTTCCAAGGGGACCCCAGGAAAATGGAAATTCGAGGAAAGTGAGTCAGATCAACAGTGGCAAAAGGGTCTGTCTGTTATGGAAGCCTGTAAAATACAGAGCATGTCCCCAGCTCTAGGACAGCACAGGTTAGGGGGATGCAGCATCAGAACAGTCCAGGGAAGATAAAGAGATTTGTACGTGGGCTCCCAAGGTAGGAAGGGTGAGGACGAGCAGTGTTAGCCGGCATCCCTTTCTTCTAGGAGGCAGATTGCTGCACTCAAGGAGGGATCTGAGTGCAGAACCCAGTTTGGGACTCAGAGATCAGAGCCTGCTTCTACCTCACACAGCCATATGGGAATGCCTTCCCAACTCTGCACCCACTTTGCCTCTCATTTCCATCAGGAGAAGATTGTCTATGAAAACAAACACACAATATCTACAGATTTCTTCACTGCTTCTATCCTCCTATAGTTTTCCTTGCGCTCTCCACCTACCTTTCATGCCTGGCCCCCTTTCCAAAGGGCAAACCAGTAAATTGCTGAATAAAATAGACATCCAGAATGTAGATAAAGAAAGACTTTCTTTATTCAAAGGGTTATTGCAAGAGGGAAAAAGGGTCTATTAGAATATGGGAGAGGACTGCTATATAGGCTGAGGTGGGTCCAATGTCAGGAGTCTGGGGAAAGGAGAGAAGCTTAACCTGAATTTGATTGGCAAGCATTTTACTCCTATGGATCAGTAGGAACAAGCAGGTCAGCTAATTGCTTATGAGATGAAGAATGGGAATTTGGAGGGTCTGTGTCTGATTTTGTCTTAGGTACGTAAGGGAAGCATCTGTGAGGCTCATCTAAGTCATATGGGGAAGGACGTTTCTTTGTAATAAGCCATTCTCTGAATGAGGGTGGGGATGTGCTTGTTTCACCATCGCTATTTTCCAGGAGCACAGGGTTCCCATAAAATGCAACATTGCTAAAACCACAACTGAAACAAACAGAAAGAGTGCAGGAATTTCTTTGTTGTTTCTTCTCTGCACTGAGCTACTCAAATGCTGGCTGTCAGGGAAGCCAACTGGCCCAGGAGTGAGACGGAGAAGAGCTGGGGGCCTCCACAGCTCGAAGGAGCGTCCCCTGGAATGAGCGAGAAGACCCCCGTGCCACCTGAGGCGCGTGGAGAAAGTGGCCAGTGGGAACCAGGGAGCGGGATGGGTGATGAGATCCGGGGCTGCTGACAGGAGAGGGGCGAGGAGCACATTTGGAGCCTCGGAGCCTCAGGCGTAGAGAGTCCACAGGTGTGACACACCGAGACCAGGTAGGGGACAGCTCTGTGGTCTGCGACTGTGACTTCGTGCACTGTTAACTGTGTGCCTGGCGCCCGCAGGGCACTTCACGCATGTTTTCGCTTTTAGTCCCTCAAGCGTCGTCGTTTTGAAGTGTCATTTTACAGAAGGGTTGACTGAGGACCGAAGAGGTTCGGTCACTCGTGGGGCTTTAGGCGGCGGGGCTGCGAGCGCTCCAAGCCAGTGCGGGTTTGCCGCGGGGACACCGAGAGGCCGTTCACAGGTGCGCGGTCAGGTGAACCTCCCGCAGGTGAGCTGATTGTTTCCTGGGTCCTGATGATGAGATTCTGCTCAGAAATGAGCAAGGTATGTCCGTGTTCCGTAAATATATGACTACTTAGAAAGTTCCTTCGTAAAGCAATATTTAGGGAAAAATAGGAAAGAACCTGCCTGGCACACTAGTGACCCGAACTTAATGTTTTCAGGCATTTAGCCTTCATTTGCTGAAGTTGGACGCTGAAGTCATGGTCTCTCTGTGACATTTGTTAGCCTGTGTTTTTGCTCCGTGTGTGTGTGTGTGTGTGTGTGTGTGTGTGTGTGTGTGTTTGCTTTTTAATTATAGTTTCTTCATGGCACAATCGAACCCTGGTTGTTCCCAATAGTGAGGATAAATGGAAGTAGCAAGTTCGCCATTGGACTTTCTCTTTACCTGTCTGTTCCCAAGGCTCGCCAGTCACTCAGCAGACACCTTCTTGATGCCATTAGCTAGGATGATCCTTACGCTTAAAAAGAAAAACAACACCAGGTCCCTGATTCAAACTGCAGGATTCTACATTTGTTTTTAGTCACTATGGGATGTAATCAAGCACAGTATAACAACAGCCAGTGTCTGGTTGTCATTTCTTTGGCAGGCAAGCCCCCAGGGAATCTCATGGAAGGCCTTGTTCTGTTCCGAGTTGCAGACAGACCAGCAGGCAGTGGGACTTGGGGGAGACCTCTCAGCAGGTGGCCATAAGCCTGGGTTTCTGGCCAGGACACCAGTATTTAGTAAGGGGAATTGCAAGAGCCGAAATGGCCCTAAATTCTATGAGGGGCCTCAGTATTTGTAGGCAGTCGTTATAGGAAGGTAGAGGCAAGAAATAAAACAAAAGCCCAGGTGGTAGCAGGACAGTTAACTTGATACTGATCCCTGATGTGTTAAACTTTGTTTTCCCCTAAGAGAAGGCAAAATGACTCTACTTCTGTTATTAGGATAGCCTTAAAGTAGTTGTCAAATAGTGGAAGAGAGAACAAGTAATGAAAATACTCATCTCACTAGTTAAAGTCAAACATTGGTTTGTACTTACCATTCACTGTAGAAGAAAGAATCTCTGTTTTGTTTAGAG